>NW_027412596.1:2038310-2638310 GCF_025532065.1 Leptinotarsa decemlineata | reverse complement strand
GCTTCTTCTTCTTTATTAGAAGAGAGTTGTTCAATTGCTTCTTCTACTTCTTTATTTGAAAAAATTTGTTCATTTTTCCTTTCTTCAAGAATCTTTGTATCCACTGCGTCTATCTGACTTTTTAGTTCAGTCAGTTCTCTGCTGTATCTTGTATTTTCCTGTTCTAAAATTTTAATTGACTCCACCATGCTTCTGCATATCTCCTCCATTCGTTTGAGCTCATCTGCTAACAATTTATTTTCATCAATCCTAATTTTCATATTATTTTCATAGGACTGATTTGTTTTTTTGATTTCAATAATTTTTTTGTTCAGTTTTTCTATGATATTACTCTGTTCCTTCAACATTTCCTGGTCTTTTTCATCTCTTTCCATTACTTCATCTTCAAAATCCCTTGTTCTTCTATTCAGCCGTTTGATATATATGTTATTTTCTTCTATTGTTTGTTTCAATTGGTCAATTACCGCTTTAAGTTTTTCGACTTCTTCATTTGCATCATCTTCATTCTTCTGTAGTAGTAAGTCCCTTTCGAATATTTGTTTTTTCATTAAAGCAACTTCCTCAAGTGCCTTGTCATGCTCTACTTTATGGGAAATACCTTTTTTCTCACATTTCATCGAACAGTATATCTTGCCACCACCCAGATCTTTACAGAATTTCTTTTTTTCTATACAGGCACGATGAAATACTTCGAAGCATACTATACAACACACGTTTTGCGATTCTTTGTTTTTGCAGCATTTAAAGTAAACTTCCATTATTTGGAGCTGAAATTCAACTTGGTACGCCACTGGTCACTGGTTCTAGTATCAGTGTTTCGTTTTTGTAGCAGAAAAACGGTCCACTTTTTCGGGTGTAAGTTGTTTTCATTCACCGATATGCATATCAGTTATTATTTAATCTGTTGAAGATGTATCATCAATTACAATATTTATCAACTCACTTTCTTCGGCTCGAATTCTTGAGCAGATTCATATAAATTTTACTTTTGAAAGACACTTTGAACCATGGAAAATAGACAAATTACTAGAGAATACCTTCACTTGTTGTTGAATACATGAGAACTCAAGAAATTCAAGATGAAATCACCTCCAACAATGATATCGACATTCTCACTACCTACACAACTTTGTTAGCATACCATTCAGTAAATCCAAAAACTCCAAAAACACTATTTTGAATAATAAGTGTAAAACAATTGAAAATCATTTCATATATTGTTTCATGATCAGAAAATAGAACAATCGGAATATTTGAAAAAATGTTTGGCAGATCAATTTAAATTTTTCATATTTCTATACTTACCTCAAATTGTTTATAAAAAAGCAAGAATCAAAATATTCTGATTTTTTGTCAGGGATAATCTCTAAAGCCTTTCAACAGTAGACTGAAGAAATGAAAAACAAATTGATGTTGTTATTTTAAAAAATCTCACGGCTATTGAGTACATTTACGAATTGTAAATATCCCTTATTCAACAAACGTATAACTAACAAACAAATTCCTAGATTGAAAAAAAAAATTATTTGTTCTTCAAAATTTATATTTAATAGGTTTAATATAAGCCAGCGCAGTGCAGCCAAGTGTAAATATAGGCAACATTTGTTTGCCAAAAATAGGAAATAACACATACGCACGGAGCGTGCGAGCTAAGGATTAACGAGGCCTTACCTTTTAACGTGTGATTCCTAACACACGTTAGGTTGATATGGTTAGTTAATAAAGAAACGTAAATTTGGGGAGAATCTTGGTAAATCTTCGACGTTTAAAAAAGACATGGATTAAAAATGATTCGTCCTTCCGTATGAACCAAGATACATTAACGGATTAGTTTTTTTTTTCGCAAAGTTGAACGTGAAATTAGCCTTCAAAACTACTTGTTCACTTTAACAGTCGCTAGGCAACCCCATAAACAAGATGTTGGCAGATGAAAAGTCGGGTATACATGAAATAAGCTGTGAGGACTGCGACAAAAAATAAATCGGTCAGACTAAGCGAGCCATTAAAACTCGTTTCAAGAAACACGCAGCACATATTTGATTTCGAAGACCAGAAAAATCTCGTGTTGTTCTTGAATCCTGATCCATTGATTGAACGTAAACAGTCTGAAATTGTATACATCGTTGCATGACACTATATTTTTTATGCTTTCCTAAGTCTAGAAATAGCAAAGTGCGCGCCTGCTGCCTTCTTTGGGCTTGGTAGCTGATTTTCAGGCTCCCTCTCCGGAACCGGAAAATATCAATGGCCGTTTTTCTAAACAATATACGGCTGATTGATGCCAAAGTTCAGATAAAATAAATATAGTTTGAAAATACTAAAAAATACACTTTCATAGCATACGAAACTAAAAAATGAAAAATAAATATAGTTAAAAAAACTTTAAAAAAACACGTTTTTTAACAATATCGAATAAAAAGTTAAAAATATTTTTTGTTAAAATAAGTCTAAAACAATAACTAACGAAAAATACTAGTATTATTTTGAAAAAAGCGTGGGCGCTTTGTGCCATATTTTTTGTATATCAAGCGCCCGTGGCTTTTTTAATAATACTAGTATTATTCGTTCGTTATTGTTTTAAGCTTATTTTTATCTTTTTAGTTCGATGTTCTTTACAAGCGTGTTTTTTAGTTTTTTTTGACTATGTTTATTTTTAAATAGTGGACTCTTACCTTTATCCATGATAATAATTAAACAATTTTCACAAACATTTTTTATTTCTAGATGCGTTTCGCTTTTTCGCTAACACCGTAGCTTCTTCGGTAGTAATGAAGGAATCTACGGTGTTATCGAAACGCGTCTCGATATAAAAAATGTTGGTGAATATTGTTTACTTATTATCGTGGATAGTAACCGGTCAGTCCATTCATAATCTTACCTTTAAGCTGGTAGAACCAAATCGAAATCCATCACTTTCTGGAAATTTTGATCTCGCCGATATTAGGTTCCATCATTATGCTATTGAAAAACTTTTCGCTTCTTAATTGAATTGATTTTTTATGCCTTCCTCAGGCACACGTGGTAGAAGTGGAAATAAATTGTTAAGAAAGAGCACTTTGGCTTTCAGAGTGGCAAAGGCACTAATGATGCGAAATTCTCACTCATTGAAAAAGTTTATACTGGAATCAATAGTGGCGAGGTTGCTGCTGCAGTATTTTGTGATTTTTCGAAGGCTTTCTGTTGTGTGGATCATGAAATACTATTGCGGAAGCTTCCTTACTACGGCTTCATAGGAGTGATACTGAGCTGGTTCAGCTCATATTTATTAGATGCTGTAAACAAACCATCGTTCAGAAATTGGAAAAATACGTTAATGTGTGCCTCAAGGTTCAATACTAGGGCCAACATAGTTCCTCATCTACGTCAACGATTTGACAAGTAAATATCTTAGGAAAATTCACACTATTTGCAGACGATACTACCATTTTTGGCAATCGGACAATGCAATTTATTTAACTGAAATCATATCCAACGATATGATGAAAGTATAGAGGTAAAGAGTTGGTGTGATTCAAATAGTCTTTCTCTAAATATTTCTAAAACTAATATAGTAACTTTCAGATGTGAACTTTACCATATACCCAATGGAAATGACATCATTGAGAACAAAACTAGCTTGAAATTTTTGGGGCGTATGTAGTGGATATCTACTACAAAATATTTTAATTTTGCAAAAACAAACCGTAAGATATATGTGCAAATCAAAACGTACAGAAATTGTAACAGTGATTTCTATCTTTATAATGGAAACAGTGTTTAATTAAAAAATATTTGAACAAACAAAGCTCACCAACTCATTATGTGACAAGGCAATCCAATAATATTAAGTTGCCAATACCAATGACATCAGTGATAAAGGATTCCATTGTCTATAATGGTTGGAAAATCTTCAACCATTCACCAAATAATGTAACAGAAATAAAATCTTTACAGTGCTTCAGGAAGGCTGTGAAAGGTTTTTTAACTGATAGAGCTCACTATAATATAAAAGAATTTTATAATGATAATCTTATAAAAATATTATTCACCAGTATCCTGTACGACTTATATATTTTTATATATACAAACTGAGTGTAAGTGAAAATTGATTAATTTGAATGCACTTTGTTTTTACATATAAACTGCATTATAGATTAAGTGAAACTTTGTCCACAAGTTTACTCTTATGAGAATGAAGTATATTTTCTCTCTCTCTTTTTCTTTAATAAATTGGAAACGTTCTTGTAGTGCGGTGAGATGGAAATATATTGAAATGCTTCATTTTTTACAAATTCACGAGCTCCTTCCTTACTCGATTGATGAATTTTTTGCTCATCGTTTGAATTTTTTTTTCAAGGTCAAAACACAAGCACTACAGGAAAATCCTTATGACGCTCTCAGAGCGGTGCCTGTGCGAAAGTAGCGATTCACATTGGATTTGAATCACTGGAGATTAAATCCGTTTGGAAAAACGTTCTCAGGAAGTTTATTCCACATAAACGCAGTTCTCCAGATGAAATAGTTTTTAAAGAGTGAAGTTCTAGGTGTACTGAGTTGAACCTCAAAACGATTAGTAGCCACAGCCCGTCGCATATTTCTGATATGTACCGCTCTTGGTGGAATCAAATGTGCCAAGTCACTTGAACACTTCCCGTGAAACTATCTATAGAAGAGAGACCAATCTCCAACCTTTTTTCGATGTTCCAGACTATCAAGGTTGCACGTGATGTTCGCGTCTCCACTCACGCGGATGACTCTTTTCTTTTCTGGGTGGAATCCAGCAAACTCAGGGTATATTTGGGGGCAGAACTCCATACATGAGAACAATACTTCAAAGAAGGTCTGATCTGAGCTTTATAAAACATCAAAAGTTGCTGAGGTGTGTAGTTTTCTGGTTCGGAACAGGGTTCCAAGCTTTTGGGAAGCAAGCAGCCTTTGCAATTCCAGCGACATGATTATGCCAAGACATATTGGTGTCCGTTTTAACCCCCAACAAACTTATCGAAGCAGAAAGCGGAATTGTCTGACCTGACATTATTATATCCGGTTTGAAGACATTTATCTTCTTGCAGAAAACCTATGCCAGGGTTTTTGTGGTCTTGAATTGAACCTGGTTACTTTCACCCCAATTCGAAGTCACTTCTAGATCCTCATTGAGATATGCAAGCTCCTGCTGCCGGTAAATATTAGCCTCCTACCTCAAAACCCACGATACAAGCGGAAATATTTTTTGGAAAACATCCTTGATCTATGGAAAAGATCAAATATATTGCGAATTTTCAGCTCATTTTAGACTACTATGACTTCGCCGACTTTCCATACGTGTTTTTTTTAACCAGTGGAAAATTTGACACTCACACAAGTGTTTTGCATATTTTTCAACCTGTCGTACAAGAAAGGTGTTACTTCTTGTTATTGGAAGATTGCTCGCGTTCAGCCTATTCCGAAAAAGGACAAGAAAAATCTTCCAAATAATTATAGACCAGCCGCTTTGCTATCAGTGATATCAAAAATCATGGAGAAAGCCGTATACCGTAAATATTTGGAAGGGTTTAACATCTTGAGCGATCATCAATATAGCTTTCGGAAACAAAGATCAATAGGCGACCTTCTGTTGTATGTCACCCATATTTGGAATAACGGAATCGAGAAACATAAAGAGTCAAGGAATGTTGCACTTGATATTTCTAAGACATTTGACCGTGTGTGGCATGAGGGTTTGCTGGCCAAACTTCGATGCAATGTCTTCTCGGATTATTTTTGTGTATGGCTCTCCAACTTCCTGAAAGAACGTTCCCTACAAGTGGCCGTCGATGGATATCTCTCGAATACTTTTATCTCATCAACGCTGGTGTTCCCCAGGGATCCATAGTGTATCCAACCCTTTTTTTATTGTATATCAACGACTTATTAGAAAAAACGAAGAAAGGGGGTGGAAGTAACCAGGTTCATTCAATGCTACAAAAACCCAGGCATAAGTTTTTTCCAAAAAGATAAATGTCTCCGAACCGGATATAATAATGTCAGGACAGACAATTCCGCTTTCTGCTTTGATAAGTTTGTTGGGGGTTAAAATGGGCACCAATATGTCTTGGCATAATCATGTCGCTGGAATTGCAAAGGCTGCTTGCTTCCCAAAAGCTTGGAACACTGTTCCGAACCAGAAAACTGTACACACCTCAGCAACTTTTGATGCTTTTTAAAGCTCAGATCAGATCTTCTTTGAAGTATTGTTCTAATGTATGGAGCTCTGCCCCCAAATATACCCTGAATTTGTTGGATTCCATCCAGAAAACAGCCATCCGCCTGATTGGAGACGCGAACATCACGTGCAACCTTGATAGCCTGGAACGTCGAAGAAAGGTTGGAGATTGGTCTCTCTTCTATAGATACTTTCACGGGAAGTGTTCAAGTGTCTTGGCACATATGAATCCACCAAGAGCGGTACATATCAGAAAAACGAGACGGACTGTGGCTGCTCATCATCCTGAGGTTCAACTCAGTACACTTCGAACTTCACTGTTTAAAAACTGTTTCATTTGGAGAACTGCGTTTTTGTGGAATAAACTTCCTGAGAACGTTTTTCCAAATGGATTTATTCTCCAGCGATTCAAATCCAATGTGAATCCCTACTTTCGCACAGGCACCATTCTTTGAGCGCCTTAAGGATTTTCCTGTAGTGCTTGTGTTTTGTCCTTTAAAAAAACTGGCAATAATTTTAGGCTCCCTCGTCACGCTATTGAACAAATTTGTTTAATTGATAACTTGTTTATTTTGTGAAAATTCGTGATCACTTTAATGAAATGAATGAAAACACTTTTGTCTAATTTCCAATATGTATTTTCTTTTTACGATCGGTTTCAGGCTTTATCCCAAAACGTGATTATTTAGGAAGTTTGTAGATAAGCTGGATGGGAAAGTAATTAAATGAATAGGGATGCCAACTATAAAAATTTCAACACTGGAGATAACAGAAATTACCTTGGTTGTCAAACTTATAAATTCAAGAGTGGAGACTTACATAAATCGAGTTGCTCGTTTAGGGTTATACAGGGTAATTCAAATTCAACTGCCACTATTGGGATCTCCTAAACTACAGGAGATAAGTCGAAGCTTAAATTGGGGCAAAGTTTCATTTTTTGTGCTCAACAAAATACTGTTTTGAAACTTGAAAAATTTAGAGTATTTCCGGAAATATTCTGAAAAAACTGAAAATTGTAATTTTCGTTTTTATCTTTTTCTGGCGTTATTTGACCAAAAACACATTTTTATTGATATTAATACAGAAAAATAGTGCTTCTCATTGTGAATTCATTGATGTATATTTTGTTAAGATTTGCTCTTCTGAAACCACAGGTATTAAAAAAAACAACTTCATCTGACATGGCCATGACTCCATCGAAAAATTTTGTTATAAACACTAGTTGTTAGAAGTCATCAAACATCATAAGTTTGCACAAATTCTTCAGTCGAAATGTCCAGATTCTCAAATGAAGAAAAACGAGATATGTTGAAACTATTATAAATTTGATAGGAATTATAGTACGAAAACAACACCAATTTATGTAATTTCGAATATTTTCATTACATTAAAAATGACTTTTCTAATTACACGTTTGACCAGCCAATTGGGTGTCTTCGGGAGATGAAATGGACTAATTTCTAACTCTTAACCTGACCTATTTATATCGAAATGGGGTATATTTTCACTTTCTGTTTGAGACACACATCAATGATTTTTGGGTTTAAATTGGCGGGAAATTTTCTCGTGAAAGTTCCCGTAAATTTTCAATAGAGTTATTCATATAAAGATAAACAATGGGCTAGTTTATTAGTTCGGACTTCCATTGTCTAATATGATATAAAATGATTTGAAATCCCTGTTTGGAATAGGATCTTTGTCACTGTTAATAGTTCTAGTATCGATCTCAGCAATTCTAGACAGTGTTCATTTAATCTGTGGCCATTCTTCAACGCCACAATGGACTTTCCTGGTCTTCAACATCGGATATCTTCTGCATGTTATTTTTAACGAGTTTCAGTAGCTCGTTTAGTCATTTTCCAACGTCTTGTGAGTTGTATGTAGTTTTGAATAACCGAAAAAATTGTTGAATTTATGCTTCTTAAATAGATAACTGAAATATTTTTATACGTGATATCAGTTATCATATTTCACATTTGAAATTCAACATAATCTGCCCCTGCCAAGTGTTTGAAAATTGAAAACTCATTACTTGCTTATAATTGATCCACATCGAAACATAAAATGACAGGTCCGAGTATTTTTCAAAATGTCTTATTGAATGCCCAAAAATGTATGTTTCATTTTTGCTGCACCCTATATAATTCACCTTCTGGTGAAGCAAATTATAACACCGACACCTAATCAGTAAAAATCTGTCCTAACATTTATTAAATTATTTTTAGAATGTTCTACACCATATTGGTTACGTTTATATTTGTGAAAAACAGCTGTACAGATAAAATAAATCGGAGCCAGTAGTGAACTAATTATAGAGTTGAATAAATGCATGAGTAATTGATTAGAGTAGGTTCCTATTGTGTAATCTTGACGGTAGATGTATGTTCAATTTTTTCAGATAATGTGTGTTTACAAAAAAAAGATTTTCAAAATAAAATGATTGGAAATGGTGAATATAGATTAGATTACTTTTGGAGTTATTAAATGATATTGCACCCCCATATAAATTTTAAGAAAATCTCCCAATTTCTCTGCTTGATTTTCCCTTTTTTTATTAGTTAGTTACTTTTTCAACTGACAATTCATTTAATAAAATGTTTTATTGAATCAGTTATTAGAAATATTAATGGCCATTTTTAGTATTCCTTCGATATGACATTTTTTAATTACCATTATGGATCTCGTTATGATATTGTACTGAAAGCACTTCTATCGCACTATTCCCGACGCGCGTTTTAGCAGCCAAGACGACGCGACGTCATCAGCAGATTAATATATTCATTCCCAAACTTCAAGTCGGCCTATTTATATTCAATATATCTAACCTTCACTTTTTCGAGAAATATCCCACTCATTTTAAGAGAGTTATTAGGCTATTAGATATGTCACATCTGTCACTGTTCAGTAGCCAGTTTGTCTTCGAAACCATCCAATAGTCTAGTATCATTTCTTTGGTTCGGACTTCCATTGTCTAATATAATATAAATTGATGTGAAATCATCTAAGAGAACAATTCGTTCAGGCCAGTCTCAACACCCTACACAGTAGGTTAATGGAAAACAACTACTCCCGTGGCTAATACCACGAAGGGCGTTGGATTATATCCGTATGCCCACTGACTATACGTAATAAATTGATGTGAATCGTTTCATTGGTTCGGACTTCCATTGTCTAATATAATATAAATTGATGTGAATCCCTGAAAGAATCTATAAATAAATATAGTTTAAAAAACTAAAAAACACGCTTTTAAAGAACATCGAACTAAAAAAGTTGAAAATATTTTTTTAAATGAGCCTTAATCAATAACGAACGAAAAATACTAGTATTATTGTGAAAAAAGCGACGGGCGTTTAATATACAAAAAATATGGCGCAAAGCACCCACGATTTTTTCTAAATAATGCTAGTATTTTTCGTTCGTTATTATTTTAAGCTTATTTAAAAAAATATTTTTAACTTTTTAGTTCGATATTCTTTAAAAGCGTGTTTTTTTAGCTTTTTAAACTATATTTATTTTAAATTTTTTAGTTTCGTATGCTATAAAAGCGTGTTTTTTAGTCTTTTTAAACTATATTTATTTTATTTAAACTTTGGGATCAATCAGCCGTATATTGTTTAGAAAAACGGCCATTGATATTTTCCGGTTCCGGAGAGGGAGCCTGAAAATCAGCTATCAAGCCCAAGAAAGGCAGCTGGCGCACAAAGGAGGGTTACAAATAAGGCAGCAGGCGCGCGTGTTAATAAAAAAAATACTTTTTTCAAATGAAGAAATACATGTTAAGTGAGTTCGAATTATATCAAGGAGGTCTTACTTCGTCCACAAATAAATCTAAGGTTGCCTGGACTGTAATCAAACAGAATACCGCATGTGATAAAAAAAGCCAATTCTTGCCAAAATATGTTATTAATGAAAATGAATTATCTGTAAACGAGGGTGTTGATATCTCCCAAACATTCAGCGATTAGTTCTTGAATTTGGTCAAAAAATTAGTTATAGAAACATCTCCTATTTTAGTAAATAACTGTGACATCAACTCCAACTCACTTTTTTTATATCCTCTGGATGAAACAGAACTACTCGATATAATGAAGTCGATATCTTCTAAGACTCCCAGTGGCGTGGATGAAGTACCTTGCAACTTCTTGTTCCAGGTGGTTGAAAATTTGATCGAACCCCTCTTATACCTCATTAATATCTTCTTAGTCGAAGGTATATTCCCTACTCGACTCAAACATGCAATAATGGTGCCTATCCATAAGAAAAATGACAAGCACTCGGTTTCCAATTACAGAGGAATTGCGTTACTATCTGCATTTTCCAAAATATTCGAGAGAACTTATTAAAGAAGATTCCTCTCTTTTTGTAAGAAGTATAAAATCATCCCAGACTGTCAATATGGCTTCCAAATTGACAAGTTCACTCAGGATGCCACGATGAATTTAGTCAATGAAGTCATTTCTTATCTCGATAGAGGTGAAAAAACGATGAGTTTTCTATTCGACTTGTTACGAGCTTTCGACACTGTTGATCACGATTTACTTTTGAGCAAGCTGTTTTGTCTAGGAATTCGTGGCTCATCTCTGGATTGGTTGAGATCTTATCTGGATTGCAGAACGCAAACTGTGAGGGTTAAACTGGAGGCTGGGACTTGCCACTCTAGACCCTGTGTCGTTCCCACCGGTGTTCCCCAGGGTAGCGTCCTAGGACATATTCTCTTTCTTTTATTCGTACATGACCTCAGCAACAGTAATCGTCAACATTGTACAGTGCAATTTGCCGACGATTCTTCTTCGTTCACTCTGAAGTCTTCAGATTATGAGGGATTGTCGAGTCAGGCCAATCAAGCAGTTGCTAATATGCAAAAATATTGTTCTCAAAATGGTCTCATTCTGAACAGCAGCTCAAAAACTAATACAATCGTCTTTTTACTACATGAGAATGATCGCAGTGTTCTGGTCAAAATAAATGACAAGTCAATACAACAAACCTCATCTGTAAAATTTTTAGGTTTGAACATTGATGCTCAACTCTCTTGGAACAACACATTGATTATATTTTGAGTAAAATGTCGAAACATTGTTTTGTAATTCGTAATTTTCGTAATTTTGTTCCATTCAATATATTGAAGAGCTATTAATTACTATGCTTATATTCAATCTTCATTCAGTTATTGTCTGATCAACTTTGGTAACTGTACGGAGATAAACGAATTACTAATAGCTCAAAAAAAGATAGTGAGAACAATGTGTTTCAAAAAATATGATGATTCATGTAGGGAGCTGTTTACAGATTTGGATATTCTAACTATTATTTCACCATATACAGGGTGTCCCTGGACTTCCTCTTTTCCTCTCGGGAATGTATAGATGGGGTCAAAATATCACCAGTACTTCATTTAACTTTTTTTCCTAAAATCCTTCGTTACCAAGTTACGGGCCCTCGAAGTTACAAAATGAAAAATGTTTTTCTTTGATAACTTTTCAAGTGAATATTCAAAATCATCCAAATTTTGGTAATTGACTAAACAAATGAATTCCTTCGATGAGCTTTCATGCAGGAGTCAGTTGTTTTGCTACAAAGTCAGGAACGGACTACCCCCGATGGTCCACACCCCAAAACTTTGAAATGACAGATATTTTTCAATATTTTTCAACAAATTAAGGTTACTTGGACAATTTTATGAATAAAAGTACTCGTGTGGAAAGTCGATCGGAGCAACGAGTCTTGATAAAAATGTAGTTTCACTCGACGACATCAAACCCGCTCGTCCACCATTATTTGAAATGAATAATTATCAAAGCAGAAATAATAATGATAACGTTAATTCAACAACATTTATCCTGAGATGTCTACCATTATTCGAAAATATTAGTTTTTAAGGAAAATGGAAATGATAGGTAAAATGTTCATAACGAATTTTCATAATGCAAACACGTTTAACTAACGAAACTCAAGAGCCTCAAGAGCAAACAGAAATGAAAAATCCGCTACAGAAACTGCTCGATATGACCACCTTCTCTCTCTATACATTTTCTTAGTCTGCGAAGACACCCTCTCTGTACTTGAAATAACATTCCAGGGTCGTTTCGTATGGCTTCACAATGTAATGTTATTCTATTCAACAATGCATCTCTTGTATGAATAGGTGTAGCGTAAACAAGGCTTTTTAGATGCCCCCACAGAAAGAAATCCAATGGATTTAAATCCGGAGACCGCGATGGCCATGAATATGGCCCATCTCTACCAATCCATCTATTGTGGAAAATATGGTTCAGATGGTCACGCACAATCAAACTAAAATGAGGAGGAGCGCCATCATGCATAAACCACATATCTCTTCGGGTTTGCAATGGAACATGTTCCAAAAGTCCATTCAAATCGTTCTGAATGAACTCCAAATAACGTTCTCCATTCAATCGGTCCTGTAGAACGAATGGTCCTATAAGATGGTTTCCTATGATACCAGCCCAAACATTCACGTGAATTTCCGTTGGTGTTTGGTTTGCAATATCCCATGGGGATTTTCTTCGGCCGATTATGAGAGTTGATAACTCCATCTCTACTGAAACCTGCTTGATCAGTGAATAAAACTCGATTAATAAAAGTCATATCCTCTCTTTGCCTATCCATGAACCAATTGGCATATTCCAGTCGTGCTGGAAAATCTTGAGGTGTCATGGCATGTACCTTCTGGATGTGAAATGGGTGGAGCAGTTGTTCCCTAATTATTCTATGAATAGTGGACTTGGATGTATGGAACTGTTCTGATAGATTTCTGATGCTCATTGAAGGATCATCAGCGACGGCTTCCAAAATATTTTCCTCCAATACAACGGTACGTACAGTCCTAGGAGCGCCCTCACCACCTCGTTTTGGCAAAACTGTACCTACAATAATATCGAAATAAAACAACGTGCTCAAATTAATTATCAATTATTACATACCTGTCTCCCTCAAGCTGCGATCGACACGCTCGAATGTTTCTCTTGGCGGTACCGTTCGATTGGGAAAATGCTCGGAATACAGACGACGAGCTTCTGCAGCATTACAAAATGCTCGTCCATAAAATACATGCATATCATCATATTCATTGAATGTAAACTGTTCGGCCATATCAAAAAAATTCAAAATATCCTATAGAATATTGACAATACAATGATAGTCATATGACAACGCACCACTCAACAAAACAAAATCGCATTCCAGTTTCTCATTTTTTATCAAAACTTTCTAAAAGGTTTTTTTGTCAATATCTGTGAAAGAAATGGAACATAATTATTCCCTGGATATTTTTCACCTGATCATGTGCAGCCGTTTTTGTAGTTCATTCGTTTGCTTTTTATTAGTATAGTAAATATTTTTTCCGATGTGCGTTTTTTCAGCTAAATTTAAATTCGTGTTAAAGAATTTCTCCCATAAAATTATAATTATCAATGAAACTCCTCAACAGTTTAGCTGTGAAGAAGAATTTGAAACATTCGAATGTTGAGTTTCATGAGATTCAGATAACTGATCAACACGAAACGTGATTATTCCACACGTATTATGTACATACAAAATATGAAATGAATTCGATATTTCATACTAGAGTAGCTTGTTAGTTTAAAAACACCACGAATCTACATAACTTGATATTTCTTTTGAAAAAATATCTGCTATCACAATTGTGACTTAAACTTCCATATAGGTACTGTACTTTTTGTTTACGACTTCATTTTAGCATACTTTGTATTATTCCTGTTATAAATGTTGTTGAATTAACGTTAACATTATTATTTCTGCTTTGATAATTATTCATTTCAAATAATGGTGGACGAGCGGGTTTGATGTCGTCGAGTAGAACTACATTTTTATCAAGACTCGTTGCTCCGATCGATTTTCCACACGAGTACTTTTATTCATAAAATTGTCCAAGTAACCTTATTTTGTTGAAAAATATTGAAAAATATCTGTCATTTCAAAGTTTTGGGGTGTGGACCATCGGGGGTATTCCGTTCCTGACTTTGTAGCAAAACAACTGACTCCTGCATGAAAGCTCATCGACGGAATTCATTTGTTTAGTCAATTACCAAAATTTGGATGATTTTGAATATTCACTTGAAAAGTTATCAAAGAAAAACATTTTTCATTTTGTAACTTCGAGGGCCCGTAACTTGGTTACGAAAACTTTTAGGAAAAAAAGTTATATGAAGTACTGGTGATATTTTGACCCCATCTATACATTCCCGAGAGGAAAAGAGGAAGTCCAGGGACACCCTGTATATTCAACTGTGTTGTTTATGTCAAAACTCATCTTGACAAATTTGAATCAAGAGATAATCTTCGGCTCGATTGACGACTTCATTGCAACAGTTTAGACTGTACTATTTTCGATTGTCATATTTTTCAGTTTCATGTTTTTTCATACTTCTGTTTGATATTTTCATATCTTTACCCTTTTATGTGGGTAACTATATATAATTATTTGTATTGTGAATTTCTATATTTTAGTTTAATTGACTTTTTCCATGCTGTAGAGTATCTGGAAATGAACTGATTTAATTTGGTTACGTACAGCGCCATCTGCCCGCGAATAGATCAAGCAATAATGTCGATAATTCTGTCAAATACGGATCCCGACATGAAATGAAAATGAGAGCTAATATAAAGCGTATGAAAATGAAAAAGATTAGCTGAAAAATAAAATAATATTAAGCAAAAAACTGAAATTACAATGAAATAGAATACAACCAACAATAAAAAAATAAAAAAATTGAACTATCAACACGAGATGAAAATTGAAAATTATTAACAAGAAATGAAAATTAAAAATTAGAAGATTCCAAGCCAAGTTACTTCACGACGTTTCGATTGTTAGTATCCACCATCTTCCGCGGTTATCACCCGACGACGAATATGGATACTAACAATCGAAACTTCGTGAAGTAACTTGGTCTGGACTTTTTTAATTTTTAATTTTCATTTCTTGTCAATAATTTTGAATTTTCATCTCGTGTTGATAGTTCAATTTTTTTATTTCTTGATTGTTGCTTGTAATTTATTTCATTGTAATTTCAGTTTTTTTCTTAATATAATTGTTATTTTTCAGCTAATATTTGTAATTTTTTATAAATTCTTTCAGGGATTTTAGCATTACATTACATTACAATTTCAGCATAATTTAAAATTCAAGCGTTTGCATTTCAAAAATGGTTTTCAAGGAAAACAGTAATGTTCTGTCTTATTAGTTGTTTGGAGTTATTTTAATTTACGTGTCATCAAAGTTTTGTGGTTTTATCTTGTTGATATATCGATTATTATCAATCACAGTTATACTTTGTGAAAAATGATGTGGAAGATTTACTCGAGAGGTTCGAGTTTTCCTTCATTAAGAAAGAAAAGAAAGTGATAAAATGGTCAACAGTTGAGGTGGAGGTTAGAATAGCGGTTCAAATCTCAAAAACTTTCAACCTCTTGAAGACTGATCTAGATTATTTCAGAAACATTGTTGAAATGATGACATTTCATTTTGACATCATAACTTCTACAAAGTTGATTTTTTAAAGTAATACGGCATTATTTTTTGGTGATATTTGCGGGGTACTTTGAATTAAGTTTACGTGAGAAATCACAATAGCAACATATTTACTAAAAATATAATAATAAAAACGATTTATTTCTTCAAGGAACATATAATGTTTATAGCAGGGAAAAAAACAATAATTCAAAAAGTAACTTCAACATAACCAAGTTTGAACAGAGCACTAATCGACGTGTTTCGACAATTAGAATGACTTCCGATAGTGTCTGACCGAATTCTATTCAGTCTCGATGAATTTGTAGTATTTCAGCAGATCTATTTAGTAACCGGATGTAAGTAATGCACTTGCGAAGGCTCGAGAAAGTTGGTCACCACTATATTTTTTTCGATCTACATTTCTAATAACCTGTTCCCACGATCTATCCTTATAAGTGAGACATCGGCTCGGCTAATGCTACGCATTTCAAGAACATATTACGACTACAAGACACACAAATGTCCTATTATCATTTTACTTATTTGAATTAATAGTTCTCTTGATAGAACAATTTGTTTGTTTCGACATTAACCACATTAACCGCGTTAACGAGTCATTCACGAGTGCTTTAAATATTGTTGAAACTTGTTTAATATTTTGGTCGAAATATTATTTTGATGTATCTTAATTTGATAATTTCTATTATTCTAAATGTATTGACTTTATGTACACAGATGAACTTATCTCTCTACATATAGCATGGAATTGGCTGATACTTGATGAAAATCCACAACGTATTCAAAAAACACCTATAGTGAAATTTTCACTAAACAGTTTAAAAAAAACGCAACACGTGTTTCGCCATACAATGGCTTCTTCGGGCGTGTCTTTCTACTTCAGAACTATCAATCACAATAATAGTTTGATTCACAATTAGTGTTAAATAGATCGAGAGCGTATTGAATTCAGTATAATGTGAAAAAAGTATTTTAATGACATTTCTACTCCATTATTGATTACTTTAATTTTAAGCCGAAAACAGGGCTTCGCGCGCCCGTTGAAAATATATGTTGACTTTTAAAAAGTTATACGATTGTTAACTGATAATTTTTTTTCCGACCACAGTTACAAATGTTTGTTTCTTGTAGCTTCTCAATAATCATATACTAGAGAAGATCATGGGAAGAATGTTTATAAAAATATTTTATTCATTATAAGTTAAACATTAATCCAATCGAAAAAAAGATGTTGAAACAATTTTTTCACAAATGTTATATTCTGACCGTTTTCGCAAATAACAATCAATTATGTGAAAAAATTTCTAGAAAAATGTTCTTGTTTAAATTTTTTAAAATATTCCTACTGTTCAAATAATTAGCTTTTCTCAAGAGGGTAACAAAAAAGTAGGTAAATGAATGATTTTCATTTTTATTTTTTTCGAAAGTAATAAAAATTCAGGAAACAGTTAACCATATGTATTTTATAATTACACGTTAGCGGCCGTTTGATATGTTGAAGAACAAACTGAATAATATTTAAGATGAAAGTCCATCAGGACTTTATTTTTCACAATGTCCAGATGATAACAACATTTATTTAAATTTTAAAAATGTTATTGCTAAAGAAATATTTCATATGGGATACGGTTTTCAAGTAACGGGTGCGTGGTGCACCCGTTACCTGAATGAGCCAATGAGCCTGGATGAGCCAACAAGGAAAACAGACACTTCAGAGACTCTTCTTGATTACATTATACTTAGGAAAGATCATTTGATTGAAAAGGGGGTAGTTGAACACGGGATTTCTGACCATTTCATAGTCTATCGTAAACTTAATTTGAAAAGGGTTACAGTTCCAAAGATGTGTACTTATCGATGTTACAAAAATTTTGACGAAGCGTTGTTCATTAATGATTTGAGAAATATATCATTCTTCTGTATATTCGATCAAGATAATGTAGATGAAAAAGTATCATACTTGGTAAATTGTTTAATGAATTTATTCGATAGGCATTCCAATAGTTACATCTAGAATAACGAAAAATAAAGCCCCGTGGCTAACATTTACAATAAAACAAATGATACGTGAGAGGAATAAAGCATTGAGGAAATTTTAGCAGGCCAAGTCACCAGCTCATCTACAATTTTATAAGGATTTGAAAAATTATGCAAATCAATCTATAATAAGAGAAAAAAAAGGGCTTATTTTCTCCGCCAATTTAATAACTTTACGTCAAAGAATATGTGGCAGACACTTAGATCATATAATTTTGTTAATGAGAGAAGGAGTGAAATTTCGGTAAACTTAACGAATCCTAGTGGGATTAATAATTTCCTAGTGAATTATATTCCTAATGTTGTTCCTCTTGATCATCTTCTGGATTATTACAGGCTTAACAATATTGTACCACCTAGTTTTGAGTTTAAAGAAATATATGACATATTCGTATGTGACAATATATGTAAAATTTAATCAAATGCAATGGGTTGTGATGGGTTGAATGTTACGCTAATCAAACTATGTTGCCCTCTTATTGTTCCGTATATCACACATATTGTAAATTTTTGCCTGATACATGGTGTCGTCCCGTAAGTTTGAAAATGTCCTTTAAGGACATTTTCGAACTCATATATTGTATAAGTTTGAAAATGTCCTTATAGGACGAAACTGCAGTAACGTTAGTTACAAATAAAAGTGGTAAAAAACATAGAAAGTTTCATTCCTTTCTTCAAAAATTAATCAATTGATTATAAAAAATTGAATTTTTTTGAGCATTTTCTTAAAATTATTTTCTTATAAATACAAGTATTCTACGTGAAAAACATACACTTATTTATATGTATGCTATTTCCTGAACTTTTCAATTAATTGAGTACAATGAATAAAAAAAAAATTAAACAAATATTGTTTTTGTCAGATTAAGCGAATCCCTCTAGATAATCGTCAGATTATGAGACAGCACGTCTAAAACATAAATATGAACCATATATATTTTAATCTGACGCCCTTGAGTATTTCAAAATGGCGAATTTTTTTTGCATATTATACTAGTGGCCGCGAGTTTGCGTCAGATCGAAATCGTCAGATTATTAAATGAAATCTTTTTTTTTGTTGCACTTAACACCCCCTTAGAAAATCTGACGCGCTCGATAAATTTTTTTTTCTTTTCACTTTTAACCCTTACGTACAACCACCCACATCATGCAAACGATCAGATTAACATACCAACATTATTAAAAATACGTAGGACATTGATGATATCAATATCTGACGCGCTCGAGTATGTCCATGCAACAGTACTTTTTTTACATATTTAAAAATCTATAGCCGCTTCCCCCACCGATGAAAAGGTATATATTTAATAACATTTTTTTCTTCTTATCATCTAAGATTTGCAACCTAATATGTCTCAATGATACTCGAGTAAATCCCCATTTTGCATCGTGGTCTCCCCTGCTAATAGCTATTAATGTAATTTATGTATTCTATATATATTGTCTATACTCGCTACCCTATTATTATTGAGGAAAAATATACTATATAGAGTTAAGTGGAAGAACATATTTCTGATGAAGTAAGTGATTGCTTCATTGGAGAAAATGAACTTCGCTCTTTATTTTCCAAATTTTTTTTTAAAATTTTTTTAATATAGATGTACTGTATGTGAAAAATAATAAAGACGTATTATTATTATATAGGAATCGTCAATGGTATTAAACAGATGAGAATTCTCGTATAGGAAAAAAGCTATCAAAAGTGTTTATACATACAAACAGTAGTCGAAATGGTAATGCCGGACAGGAAATTAATTGTAGACTGGCGAATGTGGATACTCAAAATATTCATTATTATTATAGAAACAACCATCTCTGATTCTCATTTTGAATGCTAAAATTGATGCTACACTTTTTATGTTGGAAGGTATACAATTGGAAAATTTTGAGCCTGCTAGAGATGGCGCCTTTTTGAATAATTTTATACGATGTTATTGTAGTTTGATTAAATTCCCGTTCCTTGTTGCCTAATTATGACACTGGGAGTTAATTTCTAATTTTTTTTTTTTCACAAAGAGCAGACAGTTATGAATATAGAGAGAAGATAGTGTTAATATCTTTCGTTGCTTGAAAACAGATCTACATGAATTAGTATGACGTAGATTGTGAAGCATACGATTTATTCGTTTCTGAGCAACGAAGACTCCATTAATATTTGATCAGTGTGAAAGCAGCCACGAGTTCTAGCCATGGATTTGTAGAAGCGTCGCGCGAATCTCCATTATCAGCGGCTCCCAAAATGAGTATCCATTTCGTGGCCAGCAATGACTTTACTCAATGACCGCAAATCCATAATTCCTTCACATCATACGTGAGTGGGGATTTTTTTCTTCGAATATATTCATTGAAGCATACAGAACAAAACCCCTATGTTGAAATATTTTGTCGCGGATAAAATCAACCCCCACTCCCTATATAATAATTTTTAAAGAAAAATCCATAATTTCTTCAAATATTTTATAGATGAGGATTCTTTTCTTGAAATGTATTTAATTTGGCATACAGAATGAGTCCCGTATGTTGAAATATTTTGTCGGGCAGGAACGAAACCCCCACACACCCTTCAATTTTTTCAACGTTAAATTCAATAACTCCATGAAAATATTCGTGAATGAGGAATTTTTTTGCATAATTACATACTATGAGAGGTACTGAATGAGACCTATGTCTCAAAATATTTTGTCGGGCAGAAAAACTACCCCCATACACCCTTTTATGTTTTCAAAATTAAATTCAATAACTCCATCAAAATATTCGTGGATGGGGATTTTTTATTCATAATTATATACTATGAGAGGTACTGAATGAGACCTATTTTTTTAAATATTTTGCCGGGCAGAAAAACTACCCCCACACCCCCTTATATGTTTTCTATATTAAATTCAATAACTCCATCAAAATATTCGTGGATGGGATTTTTTTTTGCATAATTACATACTTTGAGAGGTTCTGAATGAGACCTATATCTCAAAATATTTTGCCGGGCAGAAAAACGAACCCCACGCACCCTTACTTGTTTTCAAAATTAAATTCAATAACTCCATCAAAATATTCGTGGATGGGAATTTTTGTTTCATAATTACATACTTTAAGAGGTTCTGAATGAGACCTATATCTCAAAATATTTTGCCGGGCAGAAAAACTACCCCCACACACCCTTATATGTTTTCAACGTTAAATTCAATAACTCCATGAAAATATTCGTGAATGAGGAATTTTTTTGCATAATTACATACTATGAGAGGTACTGAATGATACCAATGTCTCAGAATATTTTGTCGGGCAGAAAAACTACCCCTATACACCCTTTTATGTTTTCAAAATTAAATTCAATAACTCCATCAAAATATTCGTGGATGGAGATTTTTTTTTCATAATTATATACTATGAGAGGTACTGAATGAGACCTATTTTTTTAAATATTTTGCCGGGCAGAAAAACTACCCCCACACCCCCTTATATGTTTTCTATATTAAATTCAATAACTCCATAAAAATATTCGTGAATGGGGATTTTTTGACATGATTACATTACTATGAAAGGTGCTGAATGAGACCTATACCTCAAAATATTTTGCCGGGCAGAAAAACGACCCCCACGCACCCTTACTTGTTTTCAAAATTAAATTCAATAACTCCATCAAATTATTCGTGGATGGGAATTTTTATTGCATAATTACATACTATGAGAGGTACTGAATAAGACCTATATCTCAAAATATTTTGCCGGGCAGAAACGCAACCCCCACGCACCCTTTTATGTTTTCTAAATTAAATTCAATAACTCCATTAAAATATTGGTGGATAGGGATTTTTTTACATAACTACATACTATGAGAGGTTTTGAATGAGACCTATATCTCAAAATATTTTGCCGGGCAGAAACGCAACCCCCACGCACCCTTATTTGTTTTCAAAACTAAATTCAATAACTACATTAAAATATTCGTGAATGGGGATTTTTTGGCATGATTACATCACTATGAAAGGTGCTGAATGAAACGTATATCTCAAAATATTTTGCCGGGAAGAAAAACTTCCCCCACACACCCTTATATGTTTTCAAGATTAAATTCAATAACTTCATTAAAATATTCGTGGATGGGGATTTTTTTGCAAAACTACATACTATGAGAGGTGTTGAATGAGACCTATGTCTCAAAATATTTTGCCGGGCAGAAAAACTACCCCCACACACCCTTTTATGTTTTCTAAATTAAATTCAATAACTCCATTAAAATATTCGTGGATGGGTTTTTTTTTACATCATTACATACTATGAGAGGTGTTGAATGAGACCTATATCTCAAAATATTTTGATAGGCAGAAAAACTACCCCCACACACCCTTTTATGTTTTCTAAATTAAATTCAATAACTCCATGACAATATCCGTGGATGGGTTTTTTTTTTCATAATCACATACTATGAGAGGTACTGAATGAGACCTATATCTCAAAATATTTTGAATTTAATTTAGAAAACATAAAAGGGTGTGTGGGGGTAGTTTTTCTGCCCGGCAAAATATTTTGAGATATAGGTCTCATTCAGCACCTCTCATAGTATGTAATTATGAAAAAAAAATCCCCATCCACGAATATTGTGATGGAGTTATTGAATTTAATTTTGAAAACATAAAAGGGTGTGTAGGGGTAGTTTTTCTGCCCGGCAAAATATTTTGAGATATAGGTCTCATTCAATACCCCTCATAGTATGTAGTCATGCAAAAAAATCCCCATCCACGAATATTTTAATGGAGTTATTGAATTTAATTTAGAAAACATAAAAGGGTGTGTGGGGGTAGTTTTTCTGCCCGACAAAATATTTTGAGATATAGGTCTCATTCAGCACCTCTCATAGTATGTAATTATGAAAAAAAAAATCCCCATCCACGAATATTGTGATGGAGTTATTGAATTTAATTTTGAAAACATAAAAGGGTGTATGGGGGTACTTTTTCTGCCCGGCAAAATATTCTGAGATATAGGTCTCATTCAGCACCTTTCATAGTATGTAATCATGCAAAAAAAATCCCCATCCACGAATATTCTGATGGATTTATTGAAGTTTATTTTCAAAGCATGTACGGTTGTGTGAAGATAGGTTTTTTGCCTGGCAAAATATTGTGAGATACAGGTCAGATCCTCTCATCAATATAATGAATCAATATTCATTTGTCGAAGAACATTCTGCAGTGAATTTTCATTAATTATTGGAAATAGTCGTAGCTGTTCTCCAATTTACAACACATTTTGGATGCCGCTGATGCCGTGTGCAGTAGGCTCACGCTACAAACTCATGGCTAGAAATCCGTGGCTGCCTTCACACTCGTTAATATTTGTTGCATCTCCCCCATAGGACCACATTATAAGATAAAACAGAATTCACAAGAGCATAGCAAACATTTAACAGGTGTTCTTCGATAAGTATTTTTTTCAGTTTCATGTTATTTATAAGAACGTGTGTAGGATGTTCCATGAATCTTCTTGGAAAAAACTGTATCAACACTGTTTTTTCAGCATTGACCATGATTCTATTTCTTTAATACCACTTTGAGAGATCGACTCTTTCGGTTGTATTGCCAATTGCATATGAAGGAAATTTTCTGTGAAGATTCCTGCACTGATGCCTGTCTGATATAATTCGACGTCCTGTGTCTGATATAATTCAACGCCCTGCGTGGTATTAGCCAGGGGAGTAGCTGTTTTCTGAGAGGCGTCAGTTCATTCAACCTACTGTGTTAGTATATTCGAGACTGGTTCGAACGTTTAAAGTTCATTTCTTTAGATTTAATTATAACATTCAGTTTTCCTGGAGTTCAAATGGACTGATGGCTTCTTCAGAAATAGAAGTATTATCGGCAAAAAGAGCTATCGACGTAATGGTCCCAGGACTGAACCTTGTGTAACTCCAACTTTCAATTTACCTCGATTTTCAATTGCACTCTATTGGCCAGTATATTGAAGTCTATAGTATCAAAAGCCTTTGATAAATCGAAGAAGAGTGCGGTCACAAACTTTCCAAAATGCATTTATTAAGAAATTCTCTACAAAAGAGATTTTTATGGATGGTGTATTCAGATCTGGAAGTCACGGTTCTCTTCCTTGTGGGGTTCTTGCCAGAAGATGACAAGGGTATAGTATTTCCAATACTATACCCTTGTGAACAGCACAGAGAAGGAATTCCCGCCTCGACATAGGCGGCGGCATATTATTTTTCAGTAGTAGTTTTTCAGTTACTTATTCTTACAATCATAGCAATTGATCACCCCATGAAAAAGTTATCTCAACTGAATTTTTCCACCATGGGTAATTATGAAAAACTTCGAAATTTAAGGTAGTTGATTTCCGAGTCGTGTGAAAACACAAATAATCACATCGAATTCTCGTTAAACATATATTTACAAAATAATAGAGGCCAACAAAATTGCTAGAAAAATCAAAATTCTTCTTTGCTATATTCGGATGAGGTGGAATCATCATCGGGTTGAATAACGATTGGATTTATGGAACTTTGCACATAATATTTGTTCTCTTCTTTTATAACGTGGGCCACACAGTTCTTCCACACAGCACTATTACCTACTTCATTCACCACTCGCCTTATATTGTGAAGCACTACAGCATTCAAAGTCTGTGACTGATTACATTTCCGCAAGCTTTCTTTCATTGTGGCCCAAACCGCGTTTCGCTAACAAAGTTAGCATCTTCAGGAGAAGCAAATTGATACTGAATCTAAAGACAAGAGTTAGCTGTTTATATACCTAAAGTTTTTTGGTCCGATGTGGACTTTGTTTGTTGAATGATGATTATCCTAATTGATTTTTCTGTAATTAACTAGTGGAACTACTACCTGCAAATTAATTTGTCAATAATAGATTAAAAAGCGGACAAATTAATTTGCAGGTAGTGGTTCCACTAGTTAATTACCGAAAAATCAATTAGGATAATCATCATTCAACAAAAAACTTTAGGTATATAATCAGCTAACCCTTGTCTTTAGATTCAGTATCAATTTGCTTCTCCTGAAGATGCTAACCTAGTTAGCGAAACGCGCGTCGAGTGCAAAAATATCAGTTTGGTGTTAGGGTAATTGATCTCTAGAAAGTTTTCAAAAATCGGTTTGCAAAATCACTCACTACCTCACCTAACACCACGAATACACGGCATTGATAAAGAAATATTGTGAAACGGACAAAAAAATTTGTATTCAGCCAGTCCAGCTAGCTGAGCCTTTATTCCTCAACTACATTTGATAGCACGTTTACTAACTATCTGAGCGACTAAGGGTCACAGGCAAAAAATGTTTATGACTGTACTCATATTTTTATTGCCGTTCCAATTGGGAATGGATAGACTATATAATAGAGATACTAATAATCGAAACGTCATCAAGTAACTTGGTTTGTTATCCTTTTTTTCCTATTTCTTTACTAAATGCCTTTATTCTTTTTGCATATTAACTAATGATGAATAGATGGAGAACTGAGATCATCGAAATGTATACCCACCAGAGATTGACACTTGAAATAAAGTAATTATGTCACTTGAATTCCCACACTAAAACAAAATAGTGAACTGAATAGTTACTTGTTGTTGTCGCCGACCAATTCCACATAGCGAACTATGTTTACAAAAACACAGACAAAACACCGTAACTTTTTTATCTTTCCGTCTGCCGACGGGAGGCGTTTTTGTTGAATTCGACACAGTTGCTGTTTTGTCGTAGTTTTTTCCGTTTGGTGAAAATCCGCCTTTAGCGATACACATTTTCATTATCGAGTATTCCAAAACTTCAACCAGGCCATTAGTTTGCTCCAATTATTCACTAATTAGTTGCGGGAAAAACATTTTATTTTGATTTTGTTAAAAAAATATGGGGCCTCTTTAACTTGTCATGTTAGCGACACAATGTTATTATCATTGATTATTCCAGAACTTCGTCTGGAACGTTACTTGGCTCTAATTATTCGCTTATTAGTTGCGGAGAAATTTATTTAATTTTTTTTGTTGAAAAAAATAGATGGTACTTCGCCTAACTTGACGTCAAATATGAATTATGTCCCAATTTTTTGTAATTTAGAGTCTATAGTATTCCGATATTTTTACCTAATATAGCATGATATGCTTATTGTGGTATAGTAGGTTTCACGGTATATGGTATTGGCCAAATGATTATAATAAGCCCAAATAGACTCTAAAGTTGTAAAACATGAGAATGCTCATCATAAATGTGAATAGACCGGATTTATAAATATTTATACATATATGAAGCCCGATGAAGAATGAATTCAAAATACTGGAAATATAAGGAAATAACCAAAGCACCACAATCATATGAAAGCAGGAAATTTTGTCTCTCAGTGAGGGATTATAGAGGATTACGGCTCCCTACAATCAACATTCTAAAACACCGGCTCATCAACGACGGAACTCAAATCAACTGTAACCTCAATACAGTTTGGCGAGCTCTGTCTGCAATGGTCTGTAAACATCGCAAAATTGATAAGAGACAAGTAATAATGGAATCCACACGTTCAATAAACTGGCCATTTGAATATATAACGTCATTAAGAAAATATATCGGTCTGAAGATTGCCCAATAATCTACCTCGACGAGACGTGGTTTGACACGCATGACATCTCTTCCATATGATGGCTTGATTCCTCTGATAAGTAAAATAAAAGCATCATCAAATGCATGACACGCATGATTAGAAAATGGATGAGACCCAAACGCTAGTGGCTTTCTGCCAAAAATATTAAGAACTCTTGTGTTGATTAATACGAAGATATGACAGCAGAGTTTTTCGAAGATTGGTTTAAAAACTTTCTGTTACCCAACATTCTGCCAAATAGCGTTATAGTAATGGACAACGCAAGCTATCATAGTCGACAATTGCAAAAAATTCCTGGCTCAAATAATACAAAATTGATAAACTTCATTGCTGCAAACGACATATATTTTGAGGAAAATTATACAAAAAAAAACTTACAAGTGCTGGAGTCATTCTCTTTAAAGAAAATATGTTTGTGATACAATTGCAGAAGAATTGGGACATACAGTGTTACGACTACCTCCCTACTACTGCGTGTTTAATCACATAGAGCTTATGTGGCACCAACTTGAATCGAGCGTGAGCGAAAAAAATACTTCTCCGACTTTAAGTGGTACTGTGGTAGAATTAATTAGGAACTGTGTGGAAAAGTTGGAGAAGTTCTGTTATGAATGTTGAAAACTCGTACCTTTCTGTAAAATCAATTGCGCCAATTATAATTTAGATAAGAATAGCGACACACATTTTAATAAATTACATATATCTCCTATATTATGCAAAATATAATTGAAATTTCTCAAGTTCAACCCTGTAGCGCATTTGCAACTTTTACTTGATGATTTTCTACACAATTAAACCAGGTATTTTATTGCAGTTGATAAGCCAATTCCATTTAGAATGAAACAAACTATAGATAAAATTGTTGTTACGTCTATTGAAATCTATTGGAAAAAATACAGGTTCATAGTTTAGTTTCACGTGTCAATATTTGTCAGTAAAGTATAATCACGCATTAGTGCGTGGAATCCCATGTATTTATTATGGAATGTATTCAGAAAATAAAATGAGGAAAACCTACTATTCCAGAAATAAATGTCGCGGCCAACAACACCTTTTGAATCCATGCCATAATTTTGTTATCTACGATTTTTTTTGTATTGAAAGGGGTCATTTTTTTCTTATTAGTCAGTGGGCTATAGCCCACTAATAAGAAAAACAAGCATATATGCTTGAAGACTAGCATTAAACAAATCTAAAGAAATGAACTTCAAACGTTCAAGCCAGTCTCGGATATACCTACACAGTAGGTTCAATGGACTGACGCCTATCAGAAAACAACTATTCCCTTTGCTAATACCACGAAGGGCTTTGAATTATATCCGACAGGCGTCAGTGCAGGAATCTTCACAGAAAATTTTCTGCATATGCAATTGGCAATACAACTGAAAGAGTCGACCTTCAGTTTTGGAACGGGCACACTTGCAGACCGGTTTCGGGCTCATTAGCCACTCGTCAGTGCAAGATAGTGGCCATCATCGACCTAAAGTCAATTATATTCCATAATTGAAAGTAGGAATTCTTTCAGAGCATTTCATTCCTCTTCCCAAGTTGGAGCGAACAAAAAAATGTCACTTCATCTAGTGGACGAGCTCTTCGTGGTATTAGCCAGGGGAGTAGTTGTTTTCTGATAGGCGTCAGTTCATTCAACTTACCATATAGGTATCTCCGAGACTGGCTTGAAAGTTTAAAGTTCATTTCTTTAGATTTGAAAGGGATCATTTTTAGGAGAGATTAATTCTTTGACAAAGAAATGTTTTGGCTTTCTATTTCTCCATATTTATACAAAAAAATAGCTGAGATCCCAAAACGATTATTTAAAAAAATAAATTCCTTACAAAGATGTATACACCATGCATAAAAGTAATTTCAGACAGCAAATTGGAATTCGTTCGATTTTTTTTTCTTCATTCAAAGAGACATCGTTCTGCTAGCTTAACTTGACGTTAAGCTAGCAGAACCCAACGTCAAGCTAGCAGAACAACGTCAATGTCAAGCTAGCAGAATCCAACCAAAGATGAAAACATGTGTTGAATCACTCTAAGCTATAATTTTAGGCACATTTTGAAAAATCCTTCACATTGTGGAAATTCGGAACTTGCTGGCTTATTGTAGGTTTTTCCATTGAACAATTTTTTGGCCTTCGTTTGAATCGAATATTTGGGCAACTACCTCACGCACATATGGTAGAAGCGAAAATAATTTTCAAATTTATTTAAATGTGGGAGGGATACATAAATATATTAAGAATATTGTACTCATCTTGGGCTTCTCTTTCCCCTATCGCTCATTTTTCATATGTTATTTTTTAATCAGTGGGTAGCTTTACCGTAAAGCTTGCAGAACTATATAGAAATTCTTTGTATTAATTTATTACTCCTCGTTTGAATTGAATATTCGGTAGATGAACTCAGACGCGCATGGTAAAAGCGAAACAGCAACGCGGTACAGACAAGTGCAAAGGTGAACATGTGGTTGCAGATAATAGAAAACATCTCGCTAACTTGACGTTTTAAGTGAACCAGACACCACCAAGAGCGAAAAAATATTTTTTTCACCAACTTTAGGTACGTCAATCATTTCGTGTGCACGTCGGAAAGGGTCGCTAGTTGTCTATAACATTACTTTTTTTAAAGACAAAACACAAGTATTACAAGAAAAACGTTAAGAGCGGTGCATGAGTGAAAGTAGCGATTGACATTAGATTTGAATCGCTGGAGATTAAATCCAGTTGGAAAAACATTGTCTGGAAGTTCTTAATGAAGTGAAGTTCGAGGTGTACTGAGTCGAAACTCAAAACGATGAGCAGCCACAGTCCGTCTGTCGTATTTCTTGGTGGAATCAGATGTGCTAAGTCACTTGAACACTTTCCATGAAAGTATCTAAAGAAGAGAGACAAATCTCCAACCATTCTTCGATGTTCCAGACTATCAAGGTGGCAAGTGGTGTTCGCGTCTCCAATCAGGCGGATGGCTCTTTTATGGATGAAATCCAGCAGCTTCAGGATATGTTTAGGGGCGGAGCTCTATATTTGAGAACAATACTCCAAAGGTCTGATCTGAGCTTTGTAAAGCTATTTTTCAACCCATATCAATAATGCAAATCTATTTCTGGTTACAATACATCGTTTTCTTCAAAAATTCTAGTGACTTATTTAATTTTTTTTATTCTTTGTATATTTATTTTTTTTACAATTTATCAATCTGGTATTTATGAAAATGAGTATTGAAGTTGGTCGTTTCTTTTTAAGATTTGTCTTTAAAGTTCCGATGAAATGTTGGAGGAAGATGAAAAGCAAAAAGTGCCCCTTACATTGAAAAGTTTCATGAAATGATTAATTTCTTTAATATTTTTTACTGTAATGTTTTAAAGGGACCTAAGTCAATTTTTTTTGGATTTTGATGTTAGTTGAAGAGGACGTGTAAATTGAATTTGATGAACAGTAACAAGTCGTCTTTCAATATTGCTAGTTTGCTAACATTAAAATATTTATAATTTTTTTTTCAACAAATGTAAGTTATGAAATCTGAAAATAATATGATCCTACTCATCAAGGTACGTGAAATATAACATTTTTTTTTATTCTTCAACTTAAAAAAATAGTTGCAAAAAAACCGAGGTACCTTTCGAAAATCACCTATTAAAATATTTCAAATTTAAATTCTTCATCTGCCAGTTGTTACCATAACATCGGTTAGTATTTTGATGTTTGGTTCGAAAGTTTTCAGGCAACCGTGTTTCATATCATACCGGGTTTAGAGTAATACCACACTAGTGGTGATTTCAAAGCCACCAAACCACATTTCTGGTTACTTTTGAAACATATATTGAGGGTTAACAGATCTGAAACTCGGAAGTAGAAAATTAAACAAACTAGAAAATTATAATAGGCTGAATGGTCGGCCGAATTTGTATGAAACATAAACCAAGTCAATGTTTGCCATTCTGGAAAACGGAATAAAATATTTTATGTTCACTTATTTATTACACCGTTCAATATAGGCGAAACTAATTACGTTTTGGAACAAACACTAGAGTTACGCAAAAACATATAAATAGAAAATATAAAACTGACTCAGATAAATGACTGAATCAATGAAAACAATTTCTATGTGAATTAATTGAATAACAGAGGAAAAAATGACTCAATACTGTAGAATAATCTTGTGATTCATATCAATGTTGTACATTGTTGTGTACATGAAATTTGAAGTATCCATCCTAAGATTGAGATTTTTTACCGTATTTAGGACAGATTCTGATGTTACTTGGGTTATTTGAAGTAATAATTTGGCGCATAACTTTAAGATAATACTCCTTACTGACCGTACGACCATGTGGCAAGAACTCCTGATGCACTGCGTCACGGTAATCGAAGAAAAAATTAAGCAAAACCTTGATATTTGATCGAATCCGGCCTGCTTTTTTGGCTCTCTTGGGCTCTTCCATTGGAATGATTGGACTTTGGTTTCGATGTCATAACCATATACCCATGATTCGTCACCAGCTATGATCATTTCAAGCAAATCTGGATCGGTGTTAACGTCATTCAACAATTCTTGAGCGATGCTCATGCGACTTTTTTAAGTGTTTTCCAGCATTCAATTCCATTTTCTACACAATATTTCATGCAAATTTTTTGACCCATTTTTTTCGATAGCAGAAAATCGCTGAACACACAAAACATTTCTAACTTTTATGCTAAACAGCTGAAACTGTCAACATATGTTCGAAACAAGTGTACCAACATAAAAACATGAAAAACTCTAATGTACGTAGCCTACGAAATTTGAACATTCACTTTATTTTTTTTAAGTCCACGTATCTATAGAGTAGGGAGGGTGAGTGTAAGCCCACGCACTTAGGCCACATGTGACCCATTGTACATCCTTCAGAGGAGTTGTCCTCCTAGGTCATCGTCCATCCTGTCCTTTCCAGGAAGGTGGACAGGTCGCTGGGAGACATCTCCTTTATATCGGCAGGTGTAGGCCAAGACTCGCCGAACACACACTTTCTTATTGACGATAACTCGGGGCACTCGCACAGGACATGCCTGACAGTCTAATCATCCTGTTCACACATCCTTAGTTGACAGTGGCCAGTCAGAAATCCTACTGTAAGGCGTAGATTTTTCCTGGTCATCGCCAGATATTTCTTCGGCACTAGTTTCCCAGGGTCGCCCAAGGTGATCCTGGCAAGATTACATCCTTTGATTCCATCCCATCTCTTTAAGGATTGAGCATAGGGGTAACATTTGACTAGTTCCGCAATTGTCGAAGTCTGGGTCCTAAAATTCTTAGTCCAGCCGCTTCCTTGGCTAAAGAGTCGGCAATGCGATTACCTTTACTCCTGTCGTGCCCTTTAACCCACCTCAGGATAATGTTATTATCTACCGAGGCTTTGGCTAAATCTTGGAGGCACTCTAGTACTAGCCCTGAGGTAACACGCTGTCTGTTCAAGGCTAATAGTGCTTGTCTGCTATCAGTGCAGATTGTTATGTTTTTGCCAGAAATTCCTTTCTTGGTTATTTCTTTTGTGGCGATTTAGATACCAGCCAGTTCTGTTTGGACCACGATGGTATTTCTTCCCATTCCCCACTTAATCCTTAGGCTTAGTGACCTGGAGTACACTCCACATCCTGAGCCTTCTTTGGTTTTTGAGCCCACGTCCACGTATATAACCTTGCAGACTTTTTTGTGGGTAATGATGATTATTATAGACATGTATCATATTATTTCAGTTATCATGAAAAGTTTTTGCAGCTCACGCCAAATAACTAATATAGTAAATTTGTGATTTCTTGATTAGTGCAATTTTTCAAGGGATTTTCAATTGAAAACAAATAATAGTATATAGCCCATGTAACTTTCTATAGGTGAAATAATTTTCAAAATCAGTCAAGTTGTTTATGAGTTCATTCATTACAAACAAGCATACAAACATAATCAAATATTTTCACTTTAAGATATCAATAGACATGGGAAGAATTATAATTATCTGATGGTGACTCCATTATCAAAACATTATTTCAATGCATCTCAACATTGAAATGAGAGCTGGTAGGTAGATACCACTCTTCTAAATTACCCAATTTTTCATTTCAGATTTGATATCTGATATGCCTGAAGCACGTCTTGAGTCTAACGCACACTGCGACAGAAAGGCACAGGACCGTCACATGACGGGACGTGGCCTTCAAGCGGAGACATGTCGTCGTGGCATGTGCCTGTCCGTTGCCTGCCTTAGTTCCATGCGCGAAAGGACGGCATAGGTCGGGAACTTGCCGGGACGGAACATAACGTGAAGTTTCGTTTTTATTTCTGTAGTTTTTTTTGGGGGGGAAGCGCGTCCTGTTCCTTCCCTGGCATGTGCCTGTTCGTTACTTGCCTCAGTGGGCGCCCGCCATAAGTACCTATAGAAAGAGAAACGAAACTTCACGTCATGTTCCTGTCCCGTCATGTGCCCTCCTGTCGTAGTGTGCGCTTTTCATTAGTGCGCACTCCCCATAAGAAACTATAGAAAGAGAAAAGAAACTGCACGTCATGTTCCCGTCCTGTGCCATCCTATCGTGTGCGTTAGACTTTAGTCTAATTCGAAACAAATTTTAGTTGAGAAAGTGAATATTTAGTAATTATTATTAATTGAGAGTATGCTTGCAATTATGATGTCATTATTTGTTTATAACTTTTTGAATAAATATTATCATCCTTAGACATTGTTGTGTGAATGCTTACCTTGAATTGACTCGTGTGTAATTTCATAAGTAATTGTTTTGGGTATATCAACTGACAAGACAGTAACGAGGTCAAGTGAGTTCCGCATGACCACATCTGAACCCAACACCGCGTAGTATTCAGCATTTGGCCGGTGTGATCAGAGTTTGGACCTGTCACCCTTTTTTTTTTTGAACATCGTACGTTAAAAGATGGGTCTCTCGTCTTGCATTTTTATAAGAAGTTTCATCTCTAAACAAAATTTTGACTTTTCAACGACCTTGCATCTTAATGATTTAGTTTGAGAGTTTACTTTGAGCTTTAATATCTCAGTGTAGAGATTTTGACTTAATTTTAAACTTTTCTGGCAGTAGTATCATAATGAATTTCAAAAAACTTCAATTAAAAAGTCCATGTTCTGACTGATTTTTCGGTCAATCTTCCTCAGATTTTGTTTTATATTGTATTTTTTCATGATTCAAATGACAGTTACCTGTAAGAAGGTCTGTTAGACATCGTAGTTCATCCTTACTATAGTCCAACAACTATTTTGGTATCAAGCTTCGAAGGGTGAATAAACGTCATGGAGTGAGCCAATCCTGGAAGATTTTGCGAGAAGTCCATGGATCTTCTTGTCATCCAGGTGTTCAATGTTGTTTGGCCTGAAGCCTAAAGCGATGCCAATGACAGGTTATTACCCGATGAAGCTGTTTGCAGCACCCTCCTTTGCAAGGGGGTCAGCAGCCTCATTGGCTTCCAGGCCAGTATGGCCAGGAATCTACACCAGAGACAATCTATTGAGTCTTTTTATCGAGGAAAGTCGTTTTTGGCAATTTGCTACCAATTTAGACGTAGAAGCCAAGAGCTTCCAAAGAGAACTTAGCGCTTGTGATTTATTTAGGTGTTCAGTATTCACCTTGTTTTGATTCACAACTCTAATAACTCGATTTGAAAGGGTTATTTTTTTAGGAGTGATTAATTTTTTGGGAAAGAAAGTTTTTGGCTTTCTACTACTCCATCTGATACAAAAAAAATGGATGAGAGAATCTTCCAAAGAAAGGAAGGATTAATCAATTTGAAAATAAGTAACTCTATACATGGATGTGTAGATCATGCAAAGAAGTAACTTTCAGACACAAACTGAAAGAAAGTCCTCCTGAAACAGCTACTTTTTCATATAAACATTGAATTACACGAAAGAAAAAATTCTTTCGAAACAAATACTTCTATATGAACACTGAATTATACAGTGTAATTCAATGTTTATATGAAAGTAGCTGTTTCAGGAGGACTTTCTTTCAGTTTGTGTCTGAATGTTACTTCTTTGCATGATCTACACATCCATGTATAGAGTTACTTATTTTCAAATTGATTAATCCTTCCTTTCTTTGGAAGATTCTCTCATCCATTTTTTTTGTATCAGATGGAGTAGTAGAAAGCCAAAATCTAATAACTCCTTTTTTTTAAATGTATGAAAAAGTGTCATATACTTTTATATTAAAAAATAATTTTCTCCATTAGAAAAAAATTGTGTTTTACTTGAAAAAGTCAAAAATGCGTTGCTTGTTTTTTGTGCATTTTAGTATTTGTCAAATTACTACTCATATACGAACATTAAATAAGAAATACAATTATCTCACCCAAATGTTAAGATTGAATCCATGTGAATGATGGAAAACTACGTCATAATGGCTTGAAAATATCCTATTTTCCCTTGTGTTTGGGAAAACTCTCGAATAACAAGGAAACATTCTTTTCATTATAGTGCATCTTGAGATTTTGTCCTAAAGCGAATTGGATAAAATAAGTCAAAGAGTCAAAGCTGATTTCAATACCTTTGTGAGTAGTGCTTTCGTCATATCTCCAACTGAACCTTGAAGCCGCTCTTAATGACCATATTCAATAAGGATCAGGTCGTGGTCAGGTATTATATTTTTTATTTCAACAATTGAATGGTCCAAATATATGTAATACGTGGGCTGGCATTCAATTAACGATTAAAAAAATACGTTGGTACACTCGACTCGAACACATGTTTACAGTTTCAGCTGTTTATTGGTGAGAGGCATGACAGTTAGAAGTGTTTTGCATGTCTGGTGATTTTTTGCTATCGCAAAAATGGATCAAAGAATTTGCATCAAATTTTGTGTGAAAATAGAGTTAAGTGGTCAAAAACACTTCAAATTTGGACAGTGGCATACGGTGAATGTACTCTGAGTCAGAAAATGTTAACTCATGCCATGCAATTTTTTCGGAAATTTTGGGCATGAAGCGTGTGGCAGCGAAGTTCATTCCTGAATTGCAGAATTTTGACCAAAAAACCGTCACATGAGCATCGCTCAAGAATTGTTGGATGACGTCAATAACGATTCAGATTTGCTTGAAAGGGTCATAACTGGCGACGAATCATGGGTAGGTATATGGTTATGGCATCGAAACCAATGGAAGAGCCCAGGAGAGCCAAGACCAAAAATAGCACGCCAACTTCGAAAAAATATCAAGATTTTGTTCACCGTTTTCTTCGATTACCGATTACCGTGGGGTAGTGCATCAGGAGTTCTTGCCACATGGTCGTACGGTCAACAAGGAGTATTATCTTGAAGTTATGCGCCGCTTGCGAGAAGCAATACGAAAAAACGTTCGGTATTGTGGAAAAACAAATCATGGCTTTTGCATCATGATAATGCACTTTCTTACTCGTCATTGCTTGTTCGTAATTTTTTTGCCAAAAACAACACCGTAATCATGCCTCAGCCATCGTATTCACCAGATTTGGCCCCCTGCGACGTAATCCTGTTCCCAAGATTGAAGCGAACCACGAAAGGACGGCGTTTTGCAACGATTGAGGAGATAACAACCGAATCAGTGAGAGAGCACAAGGACACACCAAAAAGTGTATATCAGAACTGTTTCGAGATTGGAAGAATCGCTGGCACACGTGTATTATATCTGAGGAGGACTACAGGATAATGTATCTGAACTAGTTTGGCTCATGATATTGACAGTTATGACGGGAATCGTGATTGCCAACAATGAAATAAAATCCCTGTCATCACTTACTCCTTCTTATTGAATATGGTAAATTGTTTTGCCTTTGAAATATTTGACGGGACTGAGCAATTTTTAAAAAGTGAGATATACAGTGTCACCATTAAAGTGCGCACCATATGGGAAACTTTTTTTTCGAAAAGTTTCAATGAAGTTTAACTTCGGCACTTGTTTGTGCTTCAAATTTAATTTAAAATGATGCGGCCAACTGCGACCCACTGACATTCAGTGTTTGTCAAATTCAACTTTTTTTTTGAAAAAAATTGAAAAAGCGCATTTCTAGATCGAGTTTAACAAAAAGTTACTTGAAAAAGTTTTGTCTACGGCAATTTTATATCCATATGCCAAATTTTATGCAACTAGGATAAAGTTAACGTTTTGCTTAATTTTGACAGATATTCCCTTTATTTTAAAAAACAAGTTCGGTTAATTGTCATCAATTCATGTATACATAACAAACTCATCATGAAGTTTAACTTTTCTGATAAAGTTTTAGTTATACGGACATTTTTAGAGAGAAATTAAAAATGTGCTATAAAAATTTTAACAACACTGGTGCAAAGGTTCAATTATTTGGCTATTTTCTTAAACAAACGTCAGTACCTTCAATTTTGAAAAAGCAGACACAACTCAAAAATGCAATAAGTATTAATAAAATTACTAGAGTTGAAATTACATTAAAATTTCAATATTCAATATTTACAGATTATTTATAAACACTAACTAGGGCGGTAAGGATGCTAAATCACGTTGAAAAAATTTTTAAGTAGGTTTTGACAAACAAAATGCATGCTATGGTAGTGTCAAGTTGTTGATTTACTTGTCAAATTTTTAACAGTTATTGTTGCAATAATGTTGTCTCTTCAGGAAATAATAGAAATAGTTTTAATATGTGGTGAGAATACACCATACCGGCAAGTAGCTAACATTTTTAATGAACGGTATCCAGGAAAAAATGTTCAACATACTACTGTGTCAAGGATAATATCGAAATTCAGAAAAACAGGATCCGTAGCAAATCAATTTAAGAAAAAGCACACTCCAAGTAAATATGATGAGGAGGCCCAACTTAACATTTGTTTAAAAGTTATTGAACACGGGCAAACGAGCATAACCGATATTATAAAAAATACCGATTACAAGAGCGAATGTGTTAGAAAAATTTTATTAAAGAATAAATTTTGGCCTTACAAGCCAAAATTTATTAACACATTAAAAGAACGAGATTTTGATGTCCGTTTGGGGTTTTCATTCTGGTTTCAAGGAGAGAAAGAAGAAAATGTAAAGTTTTTCCGAATAAAATTGTATGGACAGATGAGGCAAGTTCTCTTCAAATGGAACGGTAAGTTCTCAAAATTGCCGATGGTGGGCCCAAGAAAATCCCAATTTCACAGTTGAATGTGGTGATCAGTATTCCTTTAAAACTAATGTATGGTGTGGGATACTTAACGACCAAATAATTGGGCCATTTTTTTTAGGGAAAATTTATCATCCGTCAATTATCTTAACCTTTTAAATAATGAGGTTAGTGAAGTTTTAGATAATATGCCTTTAAATATTAAATACGACCTATGGTATCAGCTTGATGGCGCACCAATACATCACACGGTTGCTGTAAAACAGTCCCTCCAACAAATGTTCAGAGGCAAAGTTATTGGACGTAACTGGGAACATTATTAGCCTCCCAGATCACCCGACTTGACGCCTTTAGACTTTTTCTCGTGGGGTTACCTGAAACAAAAAGTGTACCGAAGTAGACCATTTACTGACATACACCTGGAAAATACCATTCGCAAGTGCTGTACAAATATAAATCCCCGATTTATTAAAAATGCAGTTACAGATGTCAGTAGAAAGACAATAATTTGTATTGAACATGGAGGACGACATATTGAAATGTAGGCTATAAGTGTTTGACAACCTCATTTAGATCAATAAGTAATTTTTTGTACTAATTTGTATTTTCTATAATATTATTGTTGTTTAAAATTTACAATAATAATAATAGTTCTATCGAAAATATTTGGATTTTTTTTTAGTTGCCTCTGCCTTTTCGAAATCAAAGGTTTGTTTAAGAAAATAGCCAAGTGATTGAAACTTTGCACCAGCCATGTTAAAATTTTTATAGTAAATTTTTAATTTCTCTCTAAAAATGTCCGTATGAGTAAAAATGTATCAGAAAAGTTAAACTCCATGATGAGTTTGTTATGTATACATGAATTGATGACAATTAACCGAACTTGTTTTTTAAAATGAAGGGGATGTCTGTGAAAAATAAGCAAAACGTTAACTTTATCCTAGTTGCATAAAATTTGGCATATGGATATAAAATTGCCGTAGACACAACTTTTTCAAGTAACTTTTTGTTAAATTCGATCTAGAAATGCGCTTTTTCAATTTTTTTCAAAAAAAAAATTGGAATTTGACAAACACTGAATGTCAGTGGGTCGCAGTTGGCCGCATCATTTTAAGTTAAATTTAAAGCACAAACAAGTGCCGAAGTTAAACTTCATTGAAACTTTTCGAAAAAAAATAGATTTCCTATATGGTGCGCACTTTAATGGTGACACTATATATAATCATTTCATTCCTTCATTATTCTTGATATACGAAGCTCCACAGATTCTCCAAATACTCATCACAATGTTTATTTTAATAAATAATAATTTATTACTTCGTGTTGATGGTATTGTTTCACTTCTGAATTTGACGAAGTAACAAATTTTCATACACCGAAAACGAATGAATGGTTCTCGCACCTAGTTTTACAGTTGCCGACAATACGTTTCAGGTTCAACTCATGCATATAAAGTAGGTATTACGCACAAACATTTAACATTCTATTCTTGAATGAAGCGGGGAAAATGTTTTAATTTATTCCTGTAGGTATTAGAGCAACTTTCTACGTCACCATATTGTATTCCACGTAGTTATTCCAATGGAGATCTTTCGTTTAAATTTGTTGATTCCAAAAGCACGACAAATATTTCCGTAGATATACACAACCAAACTTATTATTATTCACAAACTGTCTATACTAAAAAAAAAAGCTTTACTGTTACTTACCATTTTCTATATTCCGAAAAAAAAAAATAAACGACTCCAATTTAGGCTGGCATACTTTTAATTAAATTATTCTAAGGCTGAGTTCTTTTGCCTCTCCTATGCTTCTTGAATTAAGCTAATCATATATTTTTATGAGATTCATTTATGAGATTTGAGCACATAAGACAAGCCTTTCAGTGTTGACGCTCAGAACAAGAATTCTACCATCATCTGATATAAAGCCAATTTTATTTTCACCTGAAAAAAGGTAAATTTTACCAATTTGAAATATTTTTTTTCAAAGAGTATAATAATAATAATATTTATTCACCATTTGGAATAATACAGTAAGTGATCCAATGGATAAAATAGAGTGAATAAATCAGGTTGGACCCACGAAATGAGGAATTCCACTTGTTTGTGAGAGAGAAATAATACAAAAATACAAATAACAATAAAATACAAGTAACAATACAAATATAAGTATACATATTAACAATAAAATTGTGTATAAAATATAATATACGATACAATGTCTGTCAATATGAGAAATAAAACATGAAGTAACACAAAGTCATTGATTAGTATATGTGAACATACTTTTCAAACTATCAGGTGCAGCACAAGATAAACTCAAAAGATTATAAAATAAAATCATTAAGGTAAATATGAAAGTTACAGAAAATAGTCCATTAGTTTAAAAGTTTCAACATTCAAAAATTAAAATTATGAGCATTTGTGACCTCTATGTTTTCAATTATATTTCTTTTGGCGGTGTATTTTTCAATAAGATTTAAAATTTCTTCTGAATATATGAAATTTGATTCATTTTGCAAGTCTTGTGACAGATATTTGAATATGTAGATTGTTGGGCCCTAAATAACAAAAGTTCTTCTGACATATTGACTTTTTCGCATAAGGTAATAAAATTACCTGTTTGTTTCGTGCTGAATAGTTATGACAGTATATCAGATTAGATTTGTTCTTATATTGTACGATTGCTAAATTGGTTTGATAGTTTGGAATCAAGGAATTCGTATATGTTTTGAGTCAATATCCTAATTGGATCTTGGGTAGATTTTTTTCCCTTCAACCCTATTGAGACTCGGACATCCATTTATATTTTTCAATTTTAATATTTCTATAACTTTAGCAAGACAAGCTATCAGAAAAATATGGCCTGTAGTTTGCTAAATCAGTTATATTTCCATTTTTTATGTATAGGAGTGTTTTAAATGCAAGGGAAAAACACCCAGTTCCATGCACTTGTTGATGAGGAATGTCAGTGGTTTCAATATATGTTCTAAAATAATTTTGAGTGTCTCTGCTTTGATGTCACCTATAACAACTGGTGACTTTTTATCTAATGATACTTTCGATTTCTCTTTCTGTTGTTGGATATAAATATGTAGCACAGGTTTTTTTTATAAATAATTTGAAGACCGTTTGATTTTTTTCGCAAAGTTTTCTTCTATTGAAATAAAATAATCATTGAAATGATTATTTAGCAATATCCTGAGGGTCGTGAAATTGCCCACCGCTCTGTAACTCAATAAAGTTGGTTCGTAACGATCTCATTGACGATTTTCCACATATTTTTAGGATCATTTTTTTTCCTCCAGAATTGATTGTTGTTATCAGTTTTTGCAAAATCTTTTTATAATTCATATATTCTTCTTGCAAGACTGATTGATGTTGTTTTTTTTGTTCACTGAATTGACTAAAGGCTTGGTGATCCTTTTTTGCGTTTAATCAGGTAACTTAACTTTAATCAGGTAACAGTACTGAACTTGTAAAGAATATTACAAGTTCAGTACTGCCGTTTATTTGTATTTGTACGATATTAATGAACTCATCCACTCCAGAATTAACATAATTGGATCGTAGTAATCCGTTCCATTTTATGTCTGAGGAGTTCACTATTATTTTTTTTTTGTGATATGTATTCTTATTATTTTCCATATGATTAATGTCTATACTTGTGTTGGGAAATGTGTTGTGTAATAGATGTTCCCAATAATATAGGTATAATTTTATTATAAGTTTAATTTTTTGATCTCATAAATTTATGATCTAAACAAACAGGTACTTATGTGATTCATTTTAACTCTTGTTGGTGCGTTCATTGCAGAAACATATCCTCTTTCACTCATAGCATCCAAGTAATGATCAGTAGTATCGCGTGAATTCACATGCAAATCGATTATCATATCTCCGCAACCACTAAGCTATAGACAAAATAAGGTCGAAAAAGATTTGATTTCTGTAGACGGGAATCTATATATTGCATTGATCATGAATATACGAATATTAACCCTTAACTTGACTTTTATTAGAAGAAAGCTATCAATAAATTGATATCATTGAGTTTGCTCTATATAGCGTTGTATAGCCTGGGATATTGAAGGCACGTATATCAGGAATGATAAAAATTTCAGTAAATACTATGCAGTTGAAAGATACGTCTAATGATCTCAGGGGAATGACGAATTCATCGAAATTATTTGATATGCTTCGAATGTTGGTCCAATATCCACACACTTTCACTTTATTTTCTCTATTTTTCTGAATAATTGCAAGAAAGTCGCAAATTAGTCCATTAAGGTTACATTTTCAAAATGTTTTCCTCCTTGATCACGGCAAAGTTCAACTTTTTCAATTGTTCGCGCGCATCACATTGATTAGCTGTTCCTCAGTGATGTTCTGGAATGCCACCCTCACTTTATGCTCTAGTTTTTCACGAGTAGCTGATGTTGTATTGTAAACCTGATTTTTAATTGTTCCCCAGAGAAAAAAATCTAGCGTAGTAAGATCTGGTGATCTAGAATATGAAAAAGAAATAATACATTTATGTAAAAATATGACAACTCAAGAATGTACCTCGCAGGCCACTGAATAGGTCCATAAGTGCCAATCAACTTTTCTGGAAAGGTGTCATTCAGATATGCTCTTACGACTTGAGAATTGTGAGGTGGCGCTCCATTTTGTTGAAAATAGATATCAACTTGGTTAGCCAGTGACAAATCTTCAATGAAATCGTTAATATGATTTCTAAGGAACTGTAGATATCTTTCCGCAGTCAGTTTTCCGTCGAAAATTATTGGCCCCAAAAGTTTTTCCCCAATAATACCCATCCAGCAATTGAAACCAAATCGCTCTTGAAAATTTCCTTCTTGCATCAGATGTAAATTTGTTTGAGACCAGTACCTTTTATTATTCCTATTGAACATACCCAAGTTGGTGAATCGAGTTTTATCTGAATATATAATTTTAAACGTACATATTGTCTGTATTTAGTCAAAAACCAGTGACAATAAGTCAATCTTCGGTTGTGGTCGTTATCGGAAAGATGTTGGTGTAGTTGGTACTTGAATGATCGATAATTATATTTGTGAAGAATTCTCCAAACGGACGAATGAGTTATATCACACTTTTTTCTTTCCATTTTTGGAAAATAATGCCGAGTGGGATGGATACGATTAGGGAACCTGTAAGTGTAAATTCGAGATGCATCAGTTGCATTCTTTTTTGTTTCTCCGTAAATTAGCAACATGTCAATTTTCTCGTTTCTAGTATAATTTGCCATATCTATTTCATTAGTTCGGACGAATGAAATGCACCAAGAAACATTGTCAACTACCTTCAAACAAACATTGGCGTATCTAATTATAAACTACACAACAAATACATTTTTAAAAGTGACAGCATATTCATTAGCCTATTTGTTTAGGTTGTCCTAGCATCAGCTTCAATTGTTTGTCACGGGTAACTAGAATAACAGGACTTAGGGCATAAGTATACCGAATACGTATTATTTGTTATTAGGTATGATCGTTTCTTGCAATAATTATTCAGAAAAATAGAGAAAATAAAGTGAAAGTTTGTGGCATCAAATTATTCATAAGAAAATTATCTTTCACAAAAAGCCGACGAGCCACCCCCTTTTTATTTGAAAAAATCAAGTTAAATGGAAAAATTCATATTTGCGACTGTGAAATAATTCTTATAACGACTGTGAAGTTGTAAGCTTCAAAGTCCCATGTTACTTGATCAAGAATGAAGCGATTCACATGATCCATGGAATTCTAGATCAAAAAATTAAAATTGGAATAAAAATGATTTTATTTGTCAAATATTGACAAGTTAAGTATTGTTGGATTTGGAATGTCATTCTCGATCGAAATAAGTAAAAATATATAGGATATCCTATTTACAAATCGAAAGTCGGGGTCATTTCCGGTCAAATCGGAAGTACGGCAAAGCAAGTAAATATGTAAAAAATGTAAATTGAACTGTAATACACAACCCTCAAATTTCGTTTTTCTTCTATCTAAAATAATAAAAAAGTTATAGGGGTGAGCCACCTTGTAGAATCACCCGGTATATGGGTCTATGGTAAATGATTCAGTTAGTTTTGATAAATACAAAATGAATAAATAACTAAATGATGACCAATTGTTTCAAATGAGATAGTTATTTATTATACAAGGGAAAAAAGTATTAGATTTTAGCTCGAGGGTGTGAGAGCTAAAATCTAATATTTTTCCCGTGTATAATACACAATTTTTTTCTGTGACGGGAAAAACGACGATTTAATATTGAAGAAAATTATTGATGTGAAATTTTATTTTTTAAACAGGTAGGCTGTTGTACTTATAGCGTTGCTAGGAAACCAATCAATAGAAAATCAAATATCTGTCAATTTAATTCTGTGATTTGATTTAAAAATTGCGAACTTGTGGTCAGTAGTTATTTTGAAAAATGTCTGATTCCAGTTTTCTCTGACTCCATCGGAGTTAGTAGAAGCAGCGAAAGTAGCGTCACAAAAATTATTGCCAGCTAAATCGCGGAAAATTTATGAAACCGCGTATTCAAGATTCATGGAATGGAAGATGAAAAAGACATGCAGTTCTTTCTCGGAGACGTTGTTATTGGCTTATTTTTCGGAACTGGCACAACAACAAAAACCATCAACAGTGTGGTCGAAATATTCAATGATTAAAAAAAGTATGTTACAATCCAATATTAATGTAGACATTTCAAAATATTTCAAACTAATTACATTTCTGAAACAAAATTATAAATAATGCTCCCGATGAAGTTTATTTAATGGCCAAGGTTGTTGTTGTATTTGGGATCGCAGGAGCTTGTCGAACTTGTGAAATCAGCCAGGTAACATTAGATGATATTGAAGATTCAGGAACGTTATTAATTGTGAAACTCAAGCAAACAAAGAATGATGTAAACAGGAGATTTGTAGTTACTGAAGAATATATTAAATTTTATTGAATGTACATAGCCCTTCGTCCAGCAGCAGCAAACAATCGCCGCCTGTTCTATGCATATCGCAATGGAAAATGTATCAATCAGGTTATGGGTAGCAATCAGGTTATGGGTAGCAATCAGGTTATGGGTAGCAATCAGGTTATGGGTAGCAATCAGTTTTATAAGGTACCTGAAGCCGTGGCTATTTTTCTTCAACTTGAAAATTTCAATTCATATACAGGTCATTCATTTCGAAGATCGTCTGCTACACTTTTAGTTGAATCTGGAGGAGACTTGATGACACTAAAGAAACATGGCGGTTGGAAGTTATCAACAGTCGCTGAAGGGTATGTTGATGAATCAGTAGCACACGGGACAGAAATAGCTAATAAAGTGTTTAGAACGTTTGGCAGTGCTGAAATAACACCCAAACCCGATTTGCGACCAGGTACATCGACGGCAGTTGTGTCCATGGCAGAAAAAAATATAATTTCAACACATGAAAATTCGACTGTTGTACCGAATAGTTCAAGGAACATATCATTCATGCAATGCACATTTAATACTTGTACTTCTGAAATGTAATTTTTGTATAAGAAAATATCCTAAAATTAAATTTCTACCTTTACTTATGTGTATGTGAATATATATATATATATATATATATATATATATATATATATATATATATATATATATATATATAATCGAGAAAGATTAATGCAGTCAAACTGCTGGAAAATAATTCCATGAAAATCAAAAGATAAATTGATAAGTACTTTTTTGATCATTCCCATATTGATCTCAATTTAAGAGCCACCGGTATACAGCTGTTTCAGCCTATTGGGCAGGTACCGGGCAGTACCGGGCAGGTACTGACGATGCCCAATATATATATATATATATATATATATATATATATATATATATATATATATATATATATATATATATATATATCCGTGAAAAAAGTACTCACTTTTTCCCGGGGAAAAAAGTGATTTCATAAAAACTGACATTTTGTTACCTGTACAAACATTTTTCCCGTCACAGAAAATATATGATTTATTTCGTCAGCTACGGTGCGAGTTTTCATTCTCTGCTTCTCTGGTGCTTCTTTCAAGGATTTAACAGGTTGTTGTGGGATGTAATGATTTTCTGCGGTCCTTTGATAGCGCTTCCAGAGGTTTAATGTTTGATATGGTGTGTTCTGTGGATGTTGTGGGTGTAGGAGTTTCGGGGACACTTCTTGGTTTTATTACGCAGATTTCAGGTTTCTCCTGATTGCCAAGTTCTTCTGGTTTGGATGTTCATCCGTTTACATGAAATCGACATCTTCTTGTGAAGCAGTTTTCTTCTTTGTTGATTGTTGAATTTTGGCGGCATCATGAATGGGTATGTTTCGTTCAGGCAAGACTAAACAAACGTATCCTGTTGTTTTTTTTATCAGCATCTAGAAATCCTCTGTTGATCAGTAGGACATTACTTGCTCACTGGTCTCATTCACTTTAGTATATTTTCAGATTACTAATATACACAGTAAACTAAATAATTGGAAATGGGCCCAGAATGCCGAATAACATTGTTTTAATACTCATTGAAGAAGAATCCAAGTGAAAAATAAAGTTCAGGGGTGATTGAAATTTTAATTCATTTTTTGCTTGGCACACAGTTATAGAGGTTACAACACGACTTCATTCCGTCAATCTTCTGACAGAGAGCGAAAGTTGGCTTGTCAGAGATTGGCCTGAAAATATTGAAAAATTATCTATAGGGCACATTCGCTCTTTTTTATTTCTGGGCGCGTTTCCCTCACACGTAGCTTCCTGTTTAAAAAAAAAATCTGTTTTTTCCGTTAACCAGCTGTCGCACCCCTACGAACGACAACCCTCAGAAGTCGAAACTTGTGCGAGCTAGGGATCAACGAAGTCTTACCTTTTTACGTGTGATTTCTCGGTAGAAGATTCGTTTTCTTTTCTTGTGAAAATTGTTTAATTATCATCAAGTAAGGGGTCAGTTCATTCATGATGATGCTTTCAATTGAAGTTTCGTGCTCTCTGTCTTTTATATTCAATTATCCGCTTTTGAAACGTCTGTGTATATAGAAGTTATGAAGTTGGTATTAGTTATGAGTAATAAGTTAATTGATGCTTATATTTCTTTTCAGAACCTCCAGTAGCCCGGTTCTCTGGCAGGCGTAAATCGGTATTCGCTGAAACTTACGATCCCGAGGAAGACGAAGACGATGACGGTACGAAACTCGTGTTTCCGAAATCTGACGAGCAACGGCAAAGATTGGCTGAGGCAGTCAAGAATATACTGCTGTTTCGTTCTCTGGACAAGGAACAGATGCAAGAGGTTCTCGATGCCATGTTCGAAAGAAAAGTGCAGAAAGACGAGTTGGTCATCAAGCAGGGTGACGACGGAGACAACTTCTACGTCATTCAAAAGTAAGTACTTTCTCTACTTAATACACATTGCAATAAAAAAAACTTATATCGATCTCATGTTGAACCCATAGATTATGTCGTCGAAAATGTAGATGTCATTGTCATCTCATTTTACCTGTGGTACAGTCTGGCACCACTGAAGAGAGCTAAGACTGGTCGAAAGAGTCGGATATTGGATCGTGAATACTTTGTTTTTGGGCTCTGGTTTCGAAAAAAAATTATAGTAGCACTCAGTACCAACTGGTTAAATTATTGAATGAGAACAAAGCACGTTCTTTCAGATTTCAACCAGAGTAACGTTCGATAATAGATAAATAGATATATTTTCACCACATTACATATATAAATACATTTATGGCATGTCAATATATTAATGTACACAATGAATAAAATTATACAATAAAACATATGATATTTTGAAAGTGTTACAAACATAATCAAGTGAGGCATAAATAAATAGCGTAAACAGAATGGAATATTTCAGAGAAGTGAAGTGTTGAGTGTCACAATTAGGGTTCAATTATACAATCGTAGATTAAGTCCTGAATCAGTTGAACCTAACTTAACTTGGAACTAGAAGAATACATTTTGGTGGTAATATGATGAAAGGAATACAATTATTGGTAAGAAATAATGAAACCTCATTGTAGTCAGAAGAAATGTTTGAAAAAGTTGTTGAATAACTTACAGAATAATAAATGTTCTTGTGTGACTATTGAGAAAAGCACCAATTATGTGACCATTTCGTGTTGGATAATTAGGCAATGATACCATAACTCACACATTCGAACTAATCACTGTTTACTAAATCCATAATCCAATCAAAGGTGAGCGGATTCATAACTTCACAGTTATGATTCAAGCGTCTAGAGAAATAACTTACTTCAAAATATGTTTTCAAACGTAAAACCGTAAACTCTGAACTGGCAGTTCGTTTCAAAATATAGTTTGTGAATAAAAATGAGAATAAAAACCGAAAACAAAAACTAGTGAAACAAATGTAATGTAATGTAAAATTAATGTGTATACATCTTGATGAAGTAGTTGATAGAACAAAGTTCTGTTTTCAATTTTCATTAACGAACGGCAGTTTTTTTACCCTCCAAATTTTTCATATATTTATGATTGAATACAATAACAATAATATGAAATATTTTTGAATGATTTTTTAAGTTGCCATAATGAAATTTGATGATTTCAAATCATTTGACATATTTGTCGGTCGATTTCCGGGCGGTTCGACGTGACTGCTTTGTTCACTCAGTCAATCGGCCGACGTGTGAGTCGATGGTTCAAGCCCCAGGCTGAACGTTCGATTTTCACTTGTTATCGTCCAACCTGTGTCAGGAATTACACGTTATAAGGTAAGACCTCGTTAATCCTCACACAAGTTTCGACTTCTGAGGGTTTTCGTTCGAGGGGTACATATTTTAAACATATTTAATCATACATATTTGTAATGTAACTCAGAAAAAATATAGTATCTAGTGAGAAATGGTGATTACTCGCTCGAATGATTTACGTCGACAAACTTTATACTCACTGGCTCGTTGAATAATCTACTGTTCTACTACAAAATGACAAAAAGTCATGTTGAAAAAATTTTTATTGTTTTCAAAATGGGCATAATTGAAGTAAAACAGCAATTTCAAATATCGGTTAACCAATTGATGTCTCCCAATATTATTGATTTTATTGATGTAATTGAATACGCATGTGGTGTATTTGAATAATTTATCATTTACTAATGACTTTTCCTGTTTTGCCTGAAAAATAGTAAAAGTATACTTACCTACATATAAAAAGAGCAATCCAAAATCAATTGACAATTAGAGACCTATCATAGTATGTTCGATTGATGTTATATTTATTTTGTAGAAATTCATATTGAATATAGGATCAAGAGAATAATTTCTATATGATTTGTACTAAGTTTTTTATTTGTTACGACCGGTTTCAGTTTATATAACCATTCTCGAGTAACTTTGGAATGGTTTAATAATCCGAAACCGGTCGTAAAAAATGAAAAACTTAGTAGAAATCAGAAAAAAGTGATTTTCTTTAAGCTTGTCGCCCACTTGTCTGGCACAGCACGGCACGGCCCGTCCCGTCAAAATACGTATAAGATTAGAAAAATGAAAATGAATGGACAACCGCCCACTAGCTCGGCACGGAACAGCTAAGAGCGTCCGCCGCCGGATAGGATTCCAGCTCTCCGATCCTGAGCGGCAAATAAAGGCTCGCGCAACTGTCCGTGTCTCGCTTGGCGTTCGGCGGTAGAACGCTGCTTACACTATTTGCCCGCTCAATTCGCGCGATCTTCTGCAGGACAAAACATGTTGAGCACAGAGGAGCTTATCGAAAGTGTTCGTGTTAAACCAATTTTGTATGACCTCACTAATAGTGAGTATAAAAATATCAAGGAAAAAGCTAAAATATGGGACGAGATTGCCGAGTCGTTTGAAGGGGTAACTGGTAAGTACAAAATAACATATTTGTAGTAGGTAATGTATTTTTCTTAAAATATTTATTTTAATTATTAATTATTGTCATTAAAAAACGAAACAAATCTTTGACGAATTTGAAATGCAGTATTTGTTGATCTTCTGTTATCATTTCTATTTCTAATGGTTCCAGGGTACGCTTCATTTTCTTCTACTAAATTGGATGGCAAGTCACACTGTTTTATGAGCAAGTAATTGTGTAATACACAAACAGTTTTAACAATAATTATGGCTGTTTCAACTTTTACTTCAATAGGTCTGAAGAGAAGCCGCCACTTATTGGATAACATTCCAAATGCATTTTCCACGACACGGCGTGCTCGGCACAACCTTTTATTAAAGGCTTCTTTTCTTAGATCAGATTTTGATTGACGATGTGGAAAAGGTCGCATTAAATATTCCTTTAGTGGAAAAACTTCATCACCAACAAGAACACAAGGTGTACACTCATCTTGAAATGGCAAAGGTTTATCTTTTGGGACATTAAAGGTTTTGTTATCAAGTCTTTGCCCCATAATAGATTGTTCGAACAATCCACCGTCGCTATTTCTGCCATATGCTCCAACATCCAAACAGATAGATTTGTAATCATAATCTACGATAGCTAGTTAAACGAAAGAAAACTTTTGCAAATAACAAAAGTAATTAGATCCAGTTTTATCCGGACATTTTATGGTAATATGCTTTCCGTCAATGCTTCCTAAACAGTTTGGAAATTGTCATTTTTCGTAGAAACCATTTATACTTTTTTCCCATATTTCTTCAGTTGGTTCAGGCATGTATAAGGGTTGCATTCGTTCAAAATCCCATTCTAAAACTATGGCCAATAGTTTTACATGAATCTCCAGTTGCAAGATATCCTAAAAATAAATATTTTCTTGAAGCATTTTAATAGATTAGCAATAAAAATGTTATCAAGAAAAATGTTAACTTGTTTCAGGTGAAGAAATAAAGAAAAAATGGAAAAACCTACGCGATTCCTATAGTAAATATTTAAGAACCGAAAAAACCACCACTGGACAAGAAACGAAGATCTTGGATCGTTATAAAACTTGGCCTTGGGCTCAACAAATGGAATTTTTGCGACCTTCCTTGGCATTTGCCAAAACACATTCAAACGTAATGTCAGTACGACAACCACCATCATCTGAACTTACTGAAGAAGGCCACAATCAAGTCCAATGTCAGGAAACAGCAGATAAAAATGACCCTTCGGTTGAATCACAGACACCTAGTGAAAGTACCCAATCACTTTCTGACATGCAGCAAACAAATACTAACCGTCAGCCAATTGGTACAAATCAGCCACCAGCAAAAAAGAACAAAAAACATGAATTCAGCAAAGCACCAGCAACTCAGTTAAGCCAACGGCAAAATCAGCCAGCAAAACACCAATCATCTTCATCATCTGTAGAGCAAGTTATTTCTTATTTTGATAGGAAAACTGCAGAAAGTGCATGTGATGACATTGATGATATATTCAAAGGATATGTTAAGACTGTAAAAAAAAATTCAAAAAGAAGACAGGCTATCATTAAATTTAAAATATCACAACTACTAATGGAGCAAGAATTGGAGCATCTGGATGAGGAAGAGCGACGCAGGTCTACAAACTCGTACGTTTTTCCACAATCTGAGACTTACTCCAATCCTGTGGTGCATATTTCTGAAAATTCTTCTTCTCTGGACAGACCGGGATCATCAGAATCCAATTTTCACGACAGTGAATCTTCTGTAGATTGGTATGAAAGATTTGGAACTTCACTAACGAAATTCCCGTCCAACATTTAAAACATGTGCAATACTTAATTAGGTAGATACTTATTTCGTTATTTACTTGTTCAACAAATAAAAATTATGTTTTAAAAATAATTATTTCGTTAGTTACTTACTAAGTGTTACAGCTAGTCGTTCAGCTGGTCCTATAGGTTCTCTGTAATGAGTAAACTGTTTTGTTATGTCCTCTTTTATGATATCTAATATTTCATCGAAACATTCTACAGTCATCCTGAAATATATTAAAAAGCGCTGTTCGTCCTCTCTTAGTTCGTGATATAATGTGTGAAATTCTCCTTGAATTTCACGAGTTAAGTTAATATCGTGAATCCAAATTCTTCGTTTCTTTCTACAAAAAAATATACAGGTCAATTTTATAACTATACCTATTTATTAAGAAACCATCTTCGTCAATTAACATGGCGAGAAGCAACGTTTCCTCTTCAAAATCCATATCGTTTCTTACACTTTGAACGCATTGGTGTGCGGTGGTTTTGTTCGCTTTGCGACCGCATCGCCACCGCGTCCGCCACCGCGTCCGCCACCGCGTTCGCGGCCGCTCCGGTTTGCGCGAGCTTTAACGGTACGTGCTCTGACGGACTGGCCAAGTGAGCGCATCGCCGGCCAGTGCTTGCCAGCATCAACTTGTCCAAACGTGCCTGTTTGTCTGTTTTGCTATTTCATCAATTGACATCACGGTGTCAGACAGTACCTATGAAAATGGACTAGAAAAACTTAAGTTTGTTAAGGCTTGTTAAGGCAGGCTCTAGAATATCTAGAAGTTCTGAAAATTTGTCTGGACTAATTCGGAAAGATTGGAAAAAATTCTCCTCGTCTTCTTTCAGGTCGTTGAAAAGATGATGAGACTCCCAGATTTGCCCTCTTTTAATGAGTTGGACTCACATCCTTCTTTTTTGTGACAATTTTATTTTTCATTCAATAATGCGGCCACTATAATAACGATTTATTTGTCAGAACTGGTAGTGATAGACATGTTTGTGTCACCGCTCGGTGTCAACTGAAATTACCTTGAAATCGAACAAACAGCATCTTCAGTATGCTGGTTGTAGCTGGACAAGTGGGCGATGCTGCTACTCGTCGCCATCAAACGACGGACAGTGCCGTGCTATGCTGTGCCGGACAAGTAGGCGACAAGGTTTAAGCTTGTCACTCACTTGTCCGGCACAGCACGGCGCTGTCCGTCGCCTGACGAAGAACAGTCGTTTCCACTTTTCGATTCCATGTTATAATTTATTTTGTTCGTTGGAAACTACGTATAGGTATATTTCAAAACAAAATGACTGTTCAATGATCAAGTTTGACGTTTGAGAACGTAAAGTTATGAATTTGCTTATCTGTGATTGGCCCCACGGGTCAACTATGATTGGTTCGATGGTGTGGGATGGATCATTTTGCTTAATTCATAGGAAAATATCCTTTCCATTCATTATTGGAAGAAAACTCTTAAAAGGAAAATTATTGTTTTCATTAAAATTCAATAATTTGTGATTATTGTTCATTGCCAAGTTCAACATAGAATTTTATAGAGATCGAGTACAAAGAAGTTTAATCAACCAAACAAGAAAGACTGTGTCAGAATCCTAGAAAGTATAGAAATCAGATACAGACAGCATTACCTAAAGTCGATTTGCCAAGCAAAACTCAAGAGCAGAATCTTGAAATCCATTGAAACCCAGTAGCATTGCAACTTGGATAAAGCATTAGCGTTTTGTGTGATTGGTTGAAATATAACGCTGCTACTGGGCGAAGTCAGGCGGCGATGCTATCCGTGCATTGCTATCCGAAGGATCGTACTGTAATGATAAAAAATGCTATTCTAGAACTAAAATTCATGCAAATTATTATAAAAGACTTAAACTTTTCAAGCTTTCATGTCTCTGTCGAAGGAATAAAAAATTATTCTACAAAAATTAAAACTATGAAAATTTACATTTACAGAATATTTGTCAAGGATCTTATGAACTAAGTAACAACTTTATCTCTCCCAACATATCCTGAAGAAGGACCTTTCATTTTGAACTGTGATACGTCTCAACACTGCATCAGTTTTGTATTATCCTATAGGGAGAGAATAAAGTATAAAAAGTTGTAAAACTCTGAGCAAAGCTGAAAAAAGGCAATGCCATAGAATATTTCTACTGGTCACAGTTTCTTGTAATGGATAATGAACCTCAACGAACCTGAAGATCAAGATGACAGACGGTTGGAAAGACAAAAAATATAATGGGGTGATGACAAACATATTGTTTGTCTTTCGCTTTAGCCTAGTTTGAGGAATGATACTCTGAAAGGAATTTGATTTTCAATTATAGAAAATCATCGACTTCATGGTGATGATAGACACTACCTTGCACCGAAGAGTGGCCAAACAGCCTGAATCCGGTCTGGAAGTGTGTTCCTTTAATTGAAAATCGATTCCGGCAGTTGTATCGCCAACAGTATAATGTAGGAATAACTTCAGTGAGGAATCCTGCACTGACACCTGTAGAATATAATACAACGCCTTTCGGGATATTAACCAGGAGAGTAGTTGTTTTCTGATAGGTGTCAGTCGAATAAACTGCAGTGTAGGTAAGTTGAGACTGGCCTGAACGAAATGTTCTTTTTGATAATTTATTTAAATAAAATTGGTTCATAAGATGTTCCTGTGGACTTGGAGTACTAAGATAAACTGCAGTTTCTGTATATAAATATGGTTTTTCTTGTTTAAGTTTCATGATTTACTGCTCCCAAGTCGCATTTATCTATGTGTTAATTGATCCAATGTTTGTAAATTTTCAACCTATAAATAAAAAATTATATAATAATTTTCCTTAGGTAGGTTTGTCTCATTGTCAAAGCCAAAAATTTTGTTTGAAACAAGTTCAAACTGACTAGTATATTGTGTATAACCCCTCTTCTCAATTTATTTTCGGTCAAACTCAGTGACTGTAGACTCTTTAGCCCCACAGAATTGATACAGTGCCATTTAACACCAAGTTTTAGTTTGGGAAAAATAGTTTCATCGATACGAGTTTGGTCATTGTAATAGCAGGCTCGGAAGATGCAAAACAATTACAATGATAGATTAAAATAAATATGACAAAGCCAATACGATTGAGCACCAGGCCATAAAATAAGTCTGCTTCGTCTATCTATCTGTCTGTCTGAACGTGATAAACTAAAAACTACCGTACGGATTTTCATACGGTTTTTATTAATGGGCATGCGGGGGGGGGGTATATAATTCATTATTATTTTATGTAGATTGCTAGAGATGTGACGATACTATCCTTGCAAAGACGGGGCAGCGGTGCTACGGTTATAGGTCCATAAAAAAGTATGTAATGACACACGCCTATCTTTTAAGGATTCATTAATATACCTATTTTAATGTTTATGAAAATGATTACATATAAAGTGGCAATTGGAAAGCTGTTTAGACTGATATTAAGTTACTAACCTTAACATTTCATGCACATTATAATTGCCCAATCCACCATACAATTCGAATTATGAGATTTCACAAAATTGAAACTACCTCACGACAAAATAGATTTAAGTGTCCTCACACACCGCTGGTGTGATTAAGAAAGATTGCATTGGCTTGGATTTTGTACGTAGTGAATCACTTTGAAGGATTGTTTACAATAAATATAAATGTATCAGGATAACAACTCTCAAATAAATTGAAAAATAAGATGACCTAATATTTATATAATCCATGTAGAAAATCAGTTAATTGAAATGGTAAAAGTGAGTAATTCATATAAGAGTTAACAGTCGCATCTAACTTGAGTCAATGTTTATGCTGATTAGTGGTACTTCAACTGGAAGATGAATTTTCACCATTGTAACACAAAACGAAAACTTGGATTGGGATAAATGCACAGAGGTATGTACCGATGTAGTAAAAGTGATAACGATAAGAATATTTGTATTAGTAACTATAGACCAGTCGCTTTGTTATCAGTGATATCAAAAATCATGGAGAAAGCCGCAAACCACCATATCCTTAGATATTTGGAAGGCTTCAACATCTTGAGCGATCATCAATATGGCTTCCGGAAACATGGAGAGTCAAGAGCTGTTGCGCTTGGTATTTTTAAGGTCTTTGACCATGTGTGGCATGAGGGTTTGCTGGCCAATTTTTGATGATATGGCTTTTGGATCACTTTTGTGTACGGTTTTTCAGCTTCCTGAATGTGGCCGTCGATGGATATCCCTCGAATACTTTCACCATCAACGCTGGTGTTCCTCAGGGATCGATATTGTCTCCAACCGTCTTTTTATTGTATATCAACGACTTATTGGAAAAAACCAATAATCCAATATATTGCTTTGCTGACGACAGCACACTTATCAGGACATCGGCTGCAGATGCACATCTTCACCGGCAGCAGGAGGTTGAATATCTTAATGAGGATCTAGAAATAATTTCAAATTGGGGTAAAATCAACCAAGCTCAATCCAATGCCACAAAAAGATGAATGTTTCCGAACCGGATATAATAATGTCAGGTCAGACAATTCCGCTTTCTACTTCGATAAGTTTGTTGTGGGTTCAAATGGACACGATATGTTTTGGCACAAACATGTCGCTGGAATTATAACGGCTGCTTCTCAACAGCAGCCGTTATAATTCCAAACCAGAAAACTGTACACACCTCGGCGAATTTTAATGCTTTATAGTTCAGATCAGTTATAGTTCCATCCAGAAAAGAGCCACCCGCCTGATAGTCTGAAACATCGAAGACAAGTTGGGGATTCGTCTCTCTTCTATATATACTTTCACGGAAAGTGTTCAAGCGACTTGACACATTTGATTCCAGCAAGAGCGGTACATATGAGACGGACTGTGGCTGCTTATCATTTTGAGGTTCAACTCAGTGCACCTCGAACTTACTGTTCAAGAACTGTTCCATTTGGAGAACTGCGTTTTTGCGGAATAAACTTCCTAAGAACGTTTTCCCCAATGGATTCAATCTCCAGCAATTCGAATCCAATGTGAATCGCTACTTTCGAACAGGCACCGCTCATTGAGCACCTTAAGGATTTTCCTGTAGTGCTTGTGTTTTGTCCTTAAAAAAAATTGCAGATAGATACACTGCGTTTTTCGCAGACATTGTGCAACACAAAATAGTTAACAAATAATTTATATAGAGTACCATAAGAAGATGGAAAAACTATTTTCCCATTTAATTTTCCTCTCTGCTGGCCTTTTTTTCATACTGATAAAAATAACTCGCAGTTTTAGCACATGAAAAGTCTTCGAAAGAATCTTCATTACTGTTGGCTTACTTTGAGTGAAATATTTTTTTCAAGACCACAGCAAACCACAAGCTTGGTATCTGGATTATATGTCTGAAAAACGCAATTTTGAATCATTCACCGTAATTTTTGCTTACCTTGATGAATGAGTTTATTGTTGATCGTATATTGAGGAAAATGACAGAGATGGTTTCCCAAGAAAGCATTTTCAAAAGTTTTGTCACTTGATTATTTGGCAGTTGCAGCTGCCAAATAATCAAGTGACACAATTAACTAATTGAAATATCGAATTACAAATCTTCGCAACTATGTTTTTTGTCTCAATATTCAAACAAAATTTGACTTTCACTACAATGCGAATCAGGAAGCTTGGCAAAGGAAGCTTTGAAATAATGAATTTTGCTTCACTACTTCCTGATAACTATCGTCCGATTTCGATAATTTGTATATTTTCAAAGATTCTCGAAAAGATAATCAAACAGAAGTTGGCAGCTTATTTTGAGATGAATAACTACTTCCATGATTCTCAATTTGGTTTTCGAAAAAGCAACTCGACTACTCGTGCAGTGATGAGTGTTGTGAGAGATATAGTTGAGGCGATGGACAAAGGACATCGTGCATCAGTAATCCTATGTGATTTGTCGAAAGCTTTCGACTGTGTCTCTCATAATATCCTTCTTCAGAAGCTGAGTTATTATGGACTGAGAGGAGTTGCTCTAAAGTTTTTTGAATCTTACCTAAAAAATCGCTATCAAGTTGTTGAAGTCATCAATGAAAGGTCAGAGTTGAATACTAACATACATGGTGTCCCACAGGGTTCGGTCCTTGGACCGTTACATCAATGATTTGCGCCAATTTCTGTTGCCGGAAAAGTGTACTTTGTTTGCTGATGATACTACCCTGATTACCTCTCACTATGACTATCAGCAACTACCAATGTTATCACTGGCGTTACAAGAAAAAGCCAAATATTGGTTTCAGGCTAATAGGCTACAACTTAATAATAGTGAAACCCAGAATATCACATTTTCTACAAATAATTTGCTCATGGACGACAATAACGTTAAATTATTGGGAATAACTATTGATAACAGACTTGGCTGGAATTGTCATATTGAACAACTTAGACATAAACTTTCTAGTACGCTATTTTTACTTCGGCAATTGAAGAGATATGTTAATCATGATACACTGAAAAGTACCTACTTTGCACTTTTTCATGCTCATATGAGTTACGGTATCATAATGTGGGGTAATTTCTCAAAGTCACTACAAATCTTTCGACTACAAGAACATTGTCGTCCTTTATTTGTTCGCCTCAACATTTTATCGCTACCTTCCTTATACATAAATGAGACTCTTATAGAAATACATAGACAAAAAAGAAATTTAGTAACACAATCTCAGTACATTCTATGATACAAGACGATCAGATTATATCAGAACTCCCAGGTACAGGCTGACAGTCTCCCAAAGAAATTCACCAGACTATCATGTGTATAATATATTACCATCTGATATCAAGTCATTTAATATAATTTTCTTTCAAAAAAAGATAAAAATATTTCTTTTGCAGCACTGCTTCTATTCAGTGGTTGAGTTTAAAGAATATATGCAGCATCTTGATGTGCATCTGTGAACACTCCTTTCAGATCCCATTCGCTCGACTCTGTTTTCTCAGAAGTGCTCTGATAAATATCATCACTATTTTCATTTTTTAGATCAGAATTATCATAAATATACTCAACGTGGCAATCTTCATTTGTCGCTACTATGACCTTCTAGGTATTTTAATATATTTTTAATATATCTTTATGTATTTTTAATCTAACGGACTTGCTATAAATGTACTTTTGCATATAACATAGTTAAATAAATATTCTATTTCTATAGGAATCATCTGATATCTCTAAGAAATTCAACTCTGATAGTGATTAATTGTTTCTAACATTTTGAGAAATTATTTTATGTTTATTTCAGTTGATCCAGCGATATCTAATTTCAAAATAGTTTATTATAATAAATGAAACACACTTCACTAGTTATAATTGGAAGTTGTAGCATAAAATGAATCTATTGAAAACATTTTTCCCACATCATAACAAAAATACTGTCTCTTGACGCGCGTTCTGCTAAACAAATTAGAATCATCAAAACAATCCCTTTTGATAATGAAGATCATGAATTGAAGGTGATTTTATGAATTCTTAGTATTAATTTTTGTCACAGTATTTTTGATGACGGTGAAACTAGAACATCTGGCGTAGAATATCAAAAAAAGCGAGTATGCTTTGGACCACACGACTGAAGTAAAAATTCTTTAGCTCCATCTAAATGTATGTATGTATATATTCACATATGCACATGTATAGGGTGTCAATTTGAAAACTTCCCACTCTTAATATCTTCTTCCCAGTAAACAATATGAGAAATCGAAAAAACAGGTCAATTTCATTGTCAAGGAGGACACTTTCAAGGACTATTTGTAGCCCACGTGGTTCAACTCTCAAGGAGGGGTAGATGTTACCCTTATAATTTTTAATGGGAAGGGGGCTCAAGTGGCACATTATTTTGATTGGCGTTCAATTCTGCTTCCAATGGTACCCTGACTTATTCTTTTTTGATGAGCATTTTAGAAAAATAGCGTTCTAAACTAACAGAAGTAATTATTAGTACGCCTATACTAAGATGCATGGTAAGAATATTAGATGGTACCGTTCCAACCCTTTTTTAGGGGTAACATTAGCCATTAGTAAAAATGAATTTACATCAAAAAGTAGTCTTATAGTAAAACGTAGATGGTAGTAGAGTTGTGTTTAGTGAATGATGAATTCTTAATTCTCGTCGCAAAAAGTGTACAGATAGCCGTCTTTTTTTTGCTACTTCTGCTGTTGAAAGTTTCTGTTTTCAGGTAAAAAATTGGTTCGCAAATTTGAACAATGTAGTAGTATTGTACATACAGTTGTACCTGTTGGGCTGTTTAGTGATTACTTTAATAACTCTATAACAGTGTAAAGTGGTTTACATTCTTCAGACAGAATTGATATCATTGTAATTTATGGAAAGGTTGGAAAGTGCGCACGAAGGACGACATGTCTTTTTAATGAAAGACATGCATAAATGTCATCTTTATAAAATGCAGATTCTTCAAGAGCTCCACGAGGTTGATTAAGATAGAGTTTTGTGAAATCATGTCTCATCGAGTCAATACCATCCCTTATCTTCTGTTAAACATCTGTTATTAGACAGAAGATAATATCTGTTATTAGAGTGACGAAAACCCACATATTTTTCGGGAAGGGCATACACAACACCCACAAAAAGGTACTGTTTGGGCTGGTATTCTTGGAAATGCCATTATTAGTCGATTATTTCTGGAAGAAAACTTGACTGGCAATCTGTATCTTGAAATGCTTGAAGAGACTATCGACCGTCTCATAACTCACGTGCTAAAAACTCAAATTGATGCAGAAAGTAATGAACTTATGCAGGAGAATCTGTAACATTCCCAGCAGGACGGTGTTCCACCTCATTAGTTTTTTCCCGTCCGACAGTGGTAAAACGAGAAATTTCCCGAATAGAAGGATTGGCAGAAGGGTAGCAGTTGAATGGCCTCCGAGATCACAGGATTTAACACCCTCAGATTTTTTTCTTAGGGGACATTTCAAATCCGTTGTTTATAAAACACAACCTTCTGATATTGAAGAACATAAAAGAAGAATTACAGCAGCATGCCAGTCAATTCCTAGTGAAGTTTTCGGTAATGTTAGAGGGGAGTTCAAAAACAGACTTTATTACTGTTCAGAGCAAAATGGACGATATTTCGAGCAGTTTATAAAATAAGCGTAAGTGGATTTTATGTTTGAAATGTCTTTTTTGCAAATTAAATTTTATTTTGTAAAAGGACAATAACCAACAAATAGAAAATACTACGCGTAATACATTTATTGCCGTCATTCAAGGGTTGTAACGGTGCCACCTGCTCTTGTAACCATTTTCATTAACAGAAGTCGATACAATAATGCATCTCACAATAGGCAAATTTCAGTTACATGTGTAATTTTAGAACGTTACTTTCGGAAACTGCTAATCAAAAAATAAAACGTCAGGGTACCATTGGAAGCAGAATTGAACGCTCATCAAAATGATGTGCCTCTTGACACCCCTCCTTGAGGGTTGAATCACGAGGGCTACAAATATTCCATGAAAGTGTCCCCCTTGACTAAAAATGTTGCCTATATTTTTTATTCCTCATGTTATTAACTGGAAGGAAGATATTAAGGGTAGGAAGTTTTCGAATTGACACCCTATATATATATATATATATATATATATATATATATATATATATATATATATATATATATATATATATATATATATTTATTATATAATATATATATATATATAATATATATATATATATATATATATATATATTTATTTTATTTTTGTTCGTTATTTTCATTATCGAATACATCGATAAATACTGTGTTTGAATCATTGAGGTTGATTGTAAAACCGAGACAATAGGCTTAAGGCATGAGAAATGAGATACATATGTTTTCGAATGAAACTGCATCGATTGTTGTTCCATGTCTTGTGGTACGCTCATTTCGGTTAATTTCATTTGTAGTTCAAATTTATCTTGTAGAAAGTTTACCATGAGTTGTCCATCTTCGGACGCGAAATTAACATTGAAATCTTCTACTAAAATTAGTGGCTACTTATGATAGTTTTTCCTAATTCTTCCGAGCCTATTCGACCGTAAATGTGTGCTCGCACCTCTCTCTCTCTCTCTCTCTCTCTCTCTCTCTCTCTCTCTCTCTCTCTCTCTCTCTCTCTGCCTCTACAGTAAAATACGAAACGTAAATCTCTCTTTTTATATCTTTACTAACTTATACATTCCTCTCAACGTACGTTCGCCTCGTCCGATTGCACTTATTGTAAAGCTGTCGTCACGCATTCACCCCAAGTCAAACGCGTGTAATTTACTTCAAAAACAAACACTTTTTTCAATTACCAGAAATACGATAGTCTTCCCGACGCGCGTTTCACCAACCAAGTAAGCGTCTTCAGGAGATGAATATTACTGGAGATGAAGAAAACGGTTTGGAGAAACACGCGTCGGGAAGTGTTTTCGGTGATTGGAAAAAGTGCTTGTTTTTGGAACGTATTTTTATACCTGTTCATACATTAATTACAACCTGATTATGATAACTAATATGTATCTGTCTTACACCTGTAATTATGATATTTTATGATCTCTATAAACTCTCAAAAGGCATCCAAATATCTAAAATTCATTTGTCCTGTTACGGCCTTAACAACAACTTCAATAATTCTTCACTTATTTTGGTCGTTCTTTATGGCATGTTAAGCGACAGTAGACTTCTCTAGTCTATGAAACGAGAATATAAATATGTTCCTTAAAGTCCGCTTAGTTTGAACGACATACTTTTTATCGTAATTTTCTCAATTTATTTCGTATATCCCAGTATTTTCTTGTTCCGTCGTCTTGCCTTTCGGGTTGCCCAACTATTGATGAGGTTCGAGTAGTTTTAAAATCCACTTTCATGTTTATCTTTTCTAAAATTCGAACCAATTTGTTGGTGCATATGGAAGAACTATAATAGTTTTCGTCTTTCTGGAAAGTCGAGGATTTACGAAAACACTTTCAAAATTTACAGGTTTCAATTTTGTCCTAGATAATTTTTTTCTTGATATCATATCTGTCTGTGGGGTATCTTGCATAAATGACTGTCGCATATAATTCAATATCCAACCTGGCATTAGCCGGGGAAGTAGTTGTTTTCCGGAAGGCATTCACCAGAACCTACGGTGTGGGTAGTTGGTAGAGATGAATGTTTCGAGATTTTATTTCTTACACGCATGTATCTATCTCTCCTCGATATAGTTTTCATGATTTTGATATCTCTCAAGAGTATTGGTACATGGGATGTTTTTCTACCTTTGGGGCTTTTTTAACGAGATGGAGCTGTTACTATTTAGATGAAGGTTTCATACATGCAGTCGAGTGGCGTTGAAATTACATTGTTGTTTGGGTAGGATCTTTCCTGTACTGATGAGAGATAATACCTCGAAACCGGTCTGAAGGTGATCTATATATTTCTTTGCTGAAGGGAAACATGACCAGCCTACGGACAGGAAAATGTGGTCCCACCATTTTTTTGTGGATTGTGGTAGGAGCTGTGAGTATAATTCAAATTTCAAACCATTATCGAAATTTCTTGTAACTAAAATCTCCAGGAACGATAGCAGTTCGTTATTTTCAATTCAAAATGTTGACTTGGTTAGAATGTTCGTCAAGATATAATGTTTTTGTTCTGGTGTTTTCAACAGAAAAATATACTTTATCTAAGAAAATGTTTTTTCGAAAAGATGTAGATCATATATACTCATATTTGACTACTTTATGATATTGCATGTGTAAAATGCAGAACATAAGTACAATAAACAATTAATACCAAAATTATAACACATTAAATTATTATTATTATTATACATTGTTAGAAATGTTTGATCAGAACTGTAGGTTTGTAATATACAAGTTATATAAATGTTATATTTTCAATGGATAAAGTAGCTATATTTCCCTTGAATGCGTTTTTTACATGTGAAATCGCACGTTGATATCGTATTTTAAATCTTTGGCCATTCTGTTCCACAAATACGTTTTTAGTAAATATTTGAATGAAATAACGATCCGACATGTCACAGAACAAGAATAATTATTTTTTTTTATCTCTGAATGTGACAAATACTGACAACTGCAGTAAATCAATAAAAGATTTGCTTTTTCTTTTAGAGCTAATTTTACAACTTTCGTAAATATTTCAAGTTTAGCATTATATGAACACTCATTATGCAAGTGCACGTATTTAATATTTTTTATGGTTCCACATTAAATGAACTGTTCATGTTACCCATATCTTTTATCTGTTTATGTAGTGACGACATTACTTACCACGGATGGTGAGCAATTGTATTAAATATTTTCGCAAACCATTTCACTAAGATTTTCTGGAGAAGAGGCATATTCATTATTCACTGTATACGAAGTACTTTTTTACATATTTAATAATGCCTTTGTGTGTTGTGTTTTGCCTTATTTGAATAACGTATGTACTTTGAATACCGTTTCGTCCTACATCTAGGATGAAATGTGTTTATATTTATTATTTATTTCAAGGATCGTGGAAAGGTAAACTTTTCTTATTGAGCTTCAAGCTCACTAGTGATGTATTCAACTTGTAGAGAGTTTATTTTGAAGAAAAAACTGCGATGGTGGATCTTGTTCAGAAATTTTAGCATGCTATATTATGCTTTCAATTGGAAACGATGGCTAATATTCTAACTGTATAGGGATTCCTAGTCGAATAAAACGTCAATGTAAGATTTTCATGTGACATTACAAAACCGCGTCATGTGTTTTACTAAGCAATAGCTTCTTCGGACGTATTCAATACTCTCGTTGAACACGCCTGAAGAAGCTATTTAATATTGAAACACGCGCCCATAATTCTCGAAATTTTGCTAAGCAAATGCCTTGAGTATTTAATAATTTGATATATAAAATTCCAAGACCGTAGGCCGAGGGATTTTATATTAATTATAATGCACGAACGCATTTTTTTAAATAATGGGATTACACGCATTTCAATCGATGAAGCTTGGTGTACGATGATTATATACAGACGTTATTTGCTTAGTTTCAAAATCCAAATCTTAGGATTCAAGTGAAATATGAACACCGACTTTTGATAGTTCGTACTGGAACCTCTGGCGTAAAATGAATCTATTGAAACACTTTCCTAACTAGTCTGGGCTATAAGTTTAGATTCGTATTAAATGGACATACTATTACTAAAATTAAGTGGTTAGGCTCATTGGATCCGGAGTATTGTCTAGAACATTGTGAAAAAAAATCAAATTAGTTCATAAAAAATTCTGAAAGTTATAAACAATTAAAGACCCTAAAAAGCAGTGTTCGGTTTTGTTGTTTATAGTTCGTAAACTATAAATATTTTTGAATTTTGAAAAAAATATCCTTGAAGAGGAGGAAATTTACTGAAAAAAAGTTCCAACTCCCGAAACGGTATCTCCATTATTTATAATTTTAATTTAACACTGAAAATAGCCGTCCGCGCGCCATTTTTAGGTTGCGCGCACGGCCTGTAAGCGAGTACGTAACTTGAAAATATTTTTTTAAAGGTACTTTAAGTAAATAGAAAAATTTCAAAAATTTGTGATATAATCTAAATACAATAGAGAACTGATTCCCGTTGGAATTTTTCATTAAAGTTATTTTTTCAATAATCTAGACAACTGTTAATTAACAAAATTTTCTAAGACTTCATTTATCGTTCAACATAAAATTAATATTTAAATAATTACCATAAGATACATACAAAAGAAGATTGCATGATAGAAGTTCTGAAAATTTTAATACTTTGTTTATAATAATTTTTAAAGTAAATAAAAAAACACAATAATGTTGTAAAAAAATTGTTTTTCTTTATTTATCATTATTTTATCGTTTTCATGTCAATAAAAGACATTTATAAACTAAAACAAATCATTTTTATCTCCATTTGTTTATACATTTTTTATTAACAAATGGACTAGTTCAATATTTTGAAAAAAAATTCTTAATAATAATATTTCATTGTTTATAATCGGTTTCTTTATATATCTACTGTTTAAATTATTAGTTAAGACATTTTTTTCTTTTCTAAAATCATAATTAACAATTAACTACAAATTAACAAAATTGAATATTTTTTTATTAACAATTTCATTGTTTATTAACTTAACAATTTGTTATAAACAAATTCTCAACTTAGCTTTATTTTTTCTTGAAAGTTATAAAAATCACAAAAACAACCACCAGCATAAAAATACCGAAAACAATTTGTTTCCATTATTTATTCAATTTTGAAAATACCGTGCTGCAAAAGTTACAGAGGTTGATCCATTTGTTGACTTTAATGATTAAATAACTAACTAAATCTAAACTGTTAGAGATACGACAATAAACATTCAGGTCATTTTTGTAGATAATTGAATTATCTTTCAAATGTCATCTAGCATATATTATTTAGTTATTGTTAATTTGTTGTTTTGGGCACTTGTTAAAAAAAATTAACGATTTCCTCGGGTTTATTCAACTTTTCAGGTTTACAACTCAGTAAATAATGCGAATTCGGATATTGAACTTCAGAGAAATTCACTTATAGTTGCAGTTGGTCATTTGTTTATTTGTTCATTTTTTTTATGAGCTATTAATGAATTTCGCTAAATTTTGGGAATTTTTATATTCCCACCTAATTGCTTACCACTCTTTCAATGTTTAAAAAAATCTGTTTAAAATCTGTTTTTCCGTTAACCAGCTGTCGCACCCCTACGAACGACAACCCTCAGAAGTCGAAACTTGTGCGAGCTAAGCATTAACGAGGTCTTACCTTTTAACGTGTGATTCCTAACACATGTATTCTAGTTTGTAAATGAAAAAATGCTTCAAACATGCAATAATTCCATAAAAAAATATAAGGACACGAGGTTGAAATAATATTGTTGAGTAGATATGATATTTATTTATATAACTGAAAGCAGTTTGTTTCTTTCAAATACAAAATTTTAATCCCAATATTGCAATTAGCGTCGATAATATTCGTTATTATTTTATCAAGATTAATAAAGCAGCCAATTTATTTTATTAATTTCGTCTTTTCCTTCGTTTTCTAGGGGGGAAATTTTTAAAGTACTTGCAATATCTAGGTTTGCAAGTGAACGTGCTATTCTTTTTTCTTTATTACTCGGAAGGTTTTCGATTTTTTGCTCTTTATCTTCTGCTTCATCTTCTTCTTCTTCTTGATCTCTAGATTCTTCCATTTCTTCTTCTTTACTCCAGTCTCATATGGCTCCTTGTTTTCTTCAGATTCGGAGTCTGTATGTGCTCCGAAGATTCCGTGAATAATTTTTTGATAAGCTGAGTTCTTTTAACGACCATGCAATAATCGAAATCCTCATCTCCATCATCAGAGTCATTTAATAGACTATGAATCACGTTTCCAGACAAAACAAGTATAAACTGTAACCCATGTTTTCGATAAAGGTAGTATGATAAATCAGGTTACAGGGACTAGACAAAAGACGACCTTTGGAGAAGCAGCTGCATATTGTAACATACAAAATTGTAAACAAAAGCCAAAAGCATATGAATATCGAAAATTTGGGTACATTGTAATGATTTGTAAGAAATGTGGAAGAAAACAAACAATCTATGAACTTTTCGGAGATGTATTAGTATAGTAAAATTCATCAATAGCTCATAAAAAATGAACAAATAACTAACTGCAACTGTAAGATAAGTTATAGTTTAACAAAATTGCTCTGAAGTTCAATATCCGAATTCGCATTATTTACTGAGCTGTAAGCCTGAAAAGTTGAAAAAACCCGAGGAAATTGTTAATTTTTATTAACAAATGCCCAAAACAACAAATTGACTATAACTAAAAAAATATATGCAAGATGGCGTTAGAAGGATAATTTAATTATCTACAAAAATGACCTGAATGTTTATCTAACAGTTTAAAAGTTATATAAGCATTAAAGTCAACAAATGGATCAGCTGCTGTAATTTTTGTAGCACGTGTATTTTCAAAATTGAATGCATAATGGAAACAAATTTTTTTCGGTATTTTTATGCTAGTGGTTGTTTTTGTAATTTATATAACTTTCAATAAAAAATAAAGCTAAATTGAGAATTTGTTTATAACAAATTGTTAAGTTAATAAATAAGAAAATTCTTAATAACAAAATATTTCAATTTGTTAATTTGTGATTAATTAGTTAACTGTTGATTATGATTTTAGAAAAGAAAAAAATGTCGTAACTGATAGTTCAAACAGTGGATATATAAAGAAACCGATTATAAACAATAAAATATTATTATTAGGAAAAATTTTTTCAAAAAATTATAATTGACAGGTCTCTATAAAGTTGCAAAACATTTTTTTTTCAAAAATATTGAAATAGTCCATTTGTTAATAAAAAATTTATAAACAAATGGATATAAAAATTATTCGTTTTAGTTTATAAATGTCTTTTATTGACAAAAACGATAAAATAATGATAAAAATTTTTTTCTACATTATTGTTTTTTTTTGTTTACTTTAAAAAATTATTATAAACAAAGTATTGAAATTTTCAGAACTTTTATCATTCAATCTTCTTTTGTATGTATATAAGAAGGGCTCCACGAAGCGAAAAAATTTTATGGTAATTATTTAAATATTTATTTTACTTTGAACGATAAAGGAAGTTTTAGAAAATTTTCTTAATCAACAGTTGTCTAGATTATTGAAAAAATAACTTTAATGAAAAATTCTAACGGGAATCAGTTCTCTATTGTATTTAGATTATATCATCATTTTTTTTAAATTGTTCTATTTACTTAAAGTACCTTAAAAAATATTGTCAAGTTACGTACTCGCTTACAGGCCGTGCGCGCAACCTAAAAATGGCGCGCGGACGGCTATTTTCAACGGGAGTCGGAACTTTTTTTAGTAAATTTCCTCCTCTTCACGGATCTTTTTGTAAAAATTCAAAAATATTTATATTTTACGAACTATAAACAAAACCGAACACTGCTTTCTAGGGTCTTTAATTTGTTTATAACTTTTAGAATTTTTTATGAACTAATTTGCATTTGTTTCACAATGATCTAGACAATATTCTGGATCGAAAGAGACTAACCACTTAATTTTACTAATAGTATGTCCATTTAACACGAATCTAAACTTATAGCCCAGACTAAACACCACAGAACAAAAATTACGCTTTCTCAACGCGTGTTTCGCTAACCAGTTAGCGTCCTCAGGAGATCATAATGACTTTTGTACATTTTATTTGGCAAAACAGATTTTTTCGCTGTAAAACTTTGTAAACGCTACCTGGCCTTCAACTTTTTGAACTGTTTTATGCAATCAAGGACAATCAAGAAGCTTTGTAATATAGTTTGAATGTGATATTATTGAAACTTTGGAATTGGTTCTTGGCTGATGAAACCGTAAATAGCCATGGTGCTCCGCGCTCCCTGGGTGGCTCAGAGATTTGTCAACGTAGCCTAACCAGAACATGAGGCTAATGCTCATGGCTATTGAGGCCGTCGAAACCGAATAGAAGAACTCCCTGCCGCTAACCTGACTTGATCATTGGTCGCCGGACTGTCCTACGTCATTCTTTGAGGCTAATATACTTGTAGCATACCATACCATAGTTGTAGAAAACAGATAGTTACTATCTGTACAGGATGGAACATCAAAAACTTACTGAAAGTCATAAGTAATAGGAAATGAACGATTCTCGAAAGTCCAAAAACTTGTCAAGTTTGTTTGTAGCAGAGTTTTCATCCAAAAACATTCATTGTTAAAACGTCCACCCTATCAGCGGGGGTGTTTACCGTATCTCTTTCAAATGGAAATAGAGGATCCAGTCCGTTATTGAAAAGAGTTTTTGATTTCATATCCATTGCTGGGGCACATGATTCTTGGACCCAATGAGCACTTACCCCACGATAAGTGCTCTGTCGACATCTGTCGAAGAAGTTGAGAAATAAATAATCTAAAAGGAATAACTGCAAATATCTTAGAATTTTTTTGTCATTTCTGAAGACGGTGGCAGATTTTGGCCTCCGAAACGTTGAGATAAGTATTGTATTATTTCTTTGCAATTTTTTTGATAGGCTAAATTGTTAAATACGACAAGTTACTGATAAATAGAACATTTTTCTTTGTGAAAAATACTTTGATTTTACGTAGTAACTTTTCGGGGTGAACTAAAAAGTTTGTCCTTCTACACTTGTATAAGGTTCTCCATTATAATTTTTATATTTTTTCAGATTGTGGAAGGTAACAAATACCCCAAAAAAAGGTCGATAAAAAACTAATTTTCCTCCACAAAAAATGACTTTCGTTGAATACCTCATAATTATAGTACGAAGTAGATTCAATTGTAGTCGCTCAGAGAAGCTCAAAGTCATTTCGACACAATTAGATGGGGACTCGTCTGGTTGTTAGATGATATGGTAGTTGAATTACCTCCTTAATCTTTTTGAAATCAAAAAAACAAAATTTTTTTGGTCACAAAATGCATTTTTATAAAGAAGATCTTGCCAGAGTTGATAAAACTGTACCAAAGTAATATCTCTTTATCTTTACAGATAACTAGTCAGGAAATCATAAATTATTCGTCAAATAATAAATAACGAGGTATTTACATTGAACGATAATTCCTGAATAGGTCTATACTTTGGTAAATTTTTGTCAAGATAAAAGTTAACAGTCGAAATAAAAAAAAATTATTTCACTGAAATTTTATCCATAACAAGCACTTTTCCCAATCACTAGAAATGCAATACTCTTCTCGATGCGCGTTTCACCAAATAAGCTGGTATCTACAGGAGATGAAGAAACTTTTTTTTCATGAAGATCAGGAAAACTGATTCTTTTTCTTCATCTTGGCTGGTTCCAGTTTCACCTTTTATTAAGGAATTTCAAAAAAAGAAAATGGAAAATTTAGGAATTTTGAACTATGTACATCTCAGTTTTTGTTCAAGATCTTGATTATCTCTGAAATATGTTTATATAAATTTTTCTAGGAATCCCATATCAAATATTGAATCTGCAATGATTGTGGTTTCCAAAAGACTTTTCAATAAGATTTTTTTGTTGACAATATATTTCAGTGTACATATTTTGGTTTTTGTATAATGTGGATGTTATACATTTATTCGTGAGATGAAAAGAAATTTTTCGTAATAAGATATAAACCGTAGTTTCTAGAAGTATGAATTAAAACCGTTTTCTAGTAAAAGTGTATAATTTTTGAACCTCCTACCAATGTATATTGAGTACCTTCATAATATCTTGTCTTCAAATGTGGTTCAGAAAATTTACCTCTCTTCTTTAGGATCTGTAAGTACTAGAAATCATTTTGATGGTGATTATTTGTAATGCTCTGAGGATTCTCTAGTATGGTTAGTGTTCATATGAAAAAAAAAACATTAAAACCTTCACGCCTAACAACACAAGATCCCTGTTGTTTCTATTCAGTTAAATGAGACTTATCTTTAATATTTTTCGAAGGACTAATGATTTTTCCTTACAGTTGTAATTCCTTAAATTTGGGTTTAGATAGAATTTCATTTTGTTATACGGAACCATTTTGTAATCTAAGATTTTCTTTGAGTCTGTCCACTTGATAAATAAATACGTTTAAAAAAAATGCTACAACTGATTATCTGATTGTTTCAGTGGCATTTTTCATGCCTTAGTTGCTTCCGATCCTTCCGAGGAGCCAAAACATATCCACACATACGATAACAGTGGCAGCTTCGGAGAACTGGCTCTCCTCTACAATATGCCTCGTGCAGCCACAATTAAGGCTTTCACCGATGGTTCTTTATGGGCCATGGATAGGCAGACTTTCAGAAGAATTCTCTTGAAATCTGCTTTCAAAAAGAGAAAGATGTACGAATCTTTAATAGAAAGTGTTCCCATGCTCAAAACACTCCAGCCATATGAACGGATGAATTTAGCAGACGCACTTCTTCCCAGGTAAACCTAAAATGATACTTATTTTATCTATTAATCATAGTCATAAATAATTTGGTTCATTCTGCCCATAGATTGTTTTAATTATTGATATTATACAATAATTTGTGTTTTTTTTTAATGAAGTTGATTTATTGTCAATTATATTTATGAAATCAGACAAAATTTGTATTAGGTTGATATACAGTACGATGCAAATGTATGGAATAAATTCGATATTCACAAAAGGAGCGTCTTTCGGAAGAAATCCAAAAACAGGTCAACTTTAATTTTTGACGGCCCATCTCATGATATTCATATGAAAGACGTTTCGTCACCAGTGTTGGCGTGATGACGTAATCGACAATTTTTTTAAATGCAAACAGGGGTCATGTGGCATCCCATTCAAAAGGTCTACTATTCGTCTATTCAACGGTATAATGGTTTCAATATGTATTAATACAGGGTCAACCGAAATTATGTATTCAGAAGACTGGAATTACAAATAATAGTAATTCGTTGAACCAAATAATGCTATGCACCGCCACTGAGAATAAAGTATCGTACTGTCTTCTATTGTTTTTGTTGATTAGAATAAAGAAATGGTGATAAAAGTCCTACACTCTACTTGAGATTAGTCAATGTCATTGAAGTGAAGTATCATTGAAGCGGTTGACATTATTTCTAGAAAAATATTTAAATCACTTATAATCTGGCATAGAAAGTAACAGAAACCCAAAGAATCGAAATTTTAATTATGATTGGCTGTGGAGATGAAGTAAGGACTCAGGCAGAAGTTCGTGATTTATTCAATGCGAAATACCCCAACCGAGAACCCGTTTCTCAATCAACAATAAGTAAAATTGAGAAAAAGTTTCGAGAAATGGGCCATGTTAAAGATCTCCCTAAAAGTGGTAGAAAATCAATTTCAGAAGTCCAAAAACTTGATGTGGTACTTGCGTTCCAAGAAAACCCCCATACCAGCACGAGGCAAGTCGCACTGGATAATAATTTACACCAATCGACTGTTGTTAGAGTGTTGAAAAAAGAAAAGTGGCATCCGTATAAAGTTCAGCTGGTCCAAGAACTGTTAGAAGATGACTTTGACAGAAGAGTCGAATTTTGCGAAATCATGATGGAGCGCTCGCACAGAGATCGGAGTTTCATACAAAATATAATATTTTCAGATGAAGCTACTTTTATGCTCAACGGTCACGTAAACCGTCAGACTTATCGATACTGGGCAAGAGAAAATCCACATTGGATGAAGGAGCATAGCACACAATATCCACAAAAGTGAATGTTTGGGCCGGAATTTTGAACAACCAGATAATAGGCCCATACTTTTTTGACGAAAGCGTAACTGGTGCTCGGTATCTACACTTTCTTCAAGATTATCTGATGCCACAACTGAATCAGCTATTTCCAAATAGAAATAATTTGTGGTTCCAGCAGGATGGGGCGCCCCCACACTACGCCGTTGATGTACGAACCTACCTGGATACTGTTTTCCGAGGAAAGTGGATAGGAAGAAGAGGGCCGATCGAATGGCCACCAAGGTCTCCGGATTTGACTCCGTTAGACTTTTTTTTATGGGGATACTTGAAGAGTAAAGTTTACCAAAATCGACCAAATGATTTAGAAGAGTTGAAGGAACGCATCATAGCGGAGATTGCACAAATAACCCCCGAAGTTCTCGGAAACGTTAGAAATGAATTCATTGCCCGGCTTTCACATTGCATCATAGCTGAAGGTCATCAATTTGAACATTTATTATAATTTTATTGTACTTCAATAAATAACATGTTTTGGTTCATCTTGTATAAATGAATATTGGCATGGTTATACCGTTGAATAGATGATTAGTAGACCTTTTGAATGAGGTGCCACATGACCCCTGTTTGCATTTAAAAAAATTGTCGATTACGTCATCACGCCAACACCAGTGACGAAACGTCTTTCATATGAATATCATGAGATGGGCCGTCAAAAATTGAAGTTGACCTGTTTTTGGATTTCTTCCGAAAGACGCTCATTTTGTAAATATCGAATTTATTCCATACATTTGCATCGTACTGTATGTGTTATATTTCATTTATATCTAGATATCTCTACTCTCCATATCTAGAATGCAGTTATAACGTAATAGGGAATGAAAAGAACTGAAAAATATTGAATTCTATTTTTATTTGAATAAATTATATCCTTATCTCTTTTCAATAGGACTTTCCAAAATGGCGAAAGGATTATCAAACAAGGTGATGCAGCTGAAGGCATGTATTTCGTCGAACAGGGAGAAGTCATCATTAGCGTTCTAGATGATAGTGGTAAGGAAGTCGAAATAAATCGTATCACTAAAGGTGGTTATTTTGGAGAATTGGCCCTTGTTACACACCGTCCAAGGGCTGCTTCCGCTTTTTGTGATGGGGAAGTAAAGTGTGCATGTAAGTATTTTGTGTGTTTAAATCTTTAATATAAATATTTTGAGGAATATTGTGGAATATTTACAAACACGAGTGTAGCATATAAGAAGAGCTTACAGTAATTGTAATTTCTTGTGTTGTTATTGGTGGAGAAGAGAGAACATAAGAAGGTGATTTGGAAAATGCTTCAAAATTTTAGACTTTAATTTTCATGAATTATTACAAATAACAATATAGATGGTAGTGAATATGACACAAATAAATAACTATAATGCCAAATCACATTCTCAACGTTTCCCATAATATTAACAGAAGAAGGCGGGAAGTGTTAGATGTGATGAACTCAAATACAGTTCCTGAGCACGTGAAGCATTTTTTCCGTGAATGTCACAGTAAGTAAAATTGAATTGACATAAATAAAAGTGTCGCCAATCCAATTTTCCTGAAGAATAATTATGAGGATCTTCTAAAAATTAATAATAATAATAAAAGTGCTTCATTACCATCTACAGCACTTTTACGGTATTAAGAAGACACCGGTATTGCCCTACGCTCCGGGAGATATTGAATCCTTTTTGAGGAATGGGAGGTGCCACATTTATTGTAACTATTCATTTCTCACCCTTAGGCTCCTACAAGCAACCAAGCCTGATGTAGGTCTTCTCGATCATCAGGTCAAAACGATATGGAAGAGTTTTCACTTCCAGGTGAGACGAATTTCGCCCGAAAAGAGGAGGAAAACCGGATGATATATCGAGATTTTCTCTTCGAACTATGCAGACTCTATCCCGACCACTCTGTTGAGATGGTTGTTCTGATTATGGAAGTCCTTGGTGAAACCATGCCCTCTTTACTCAAAAATCTCAAGATCATGCCAGCTTGCTGCACGATGGCAGAAATTTTGGCCGGACAATTGTAGAATATTGTCATTCTTGGCTCATTGTATCTGCTTAGGGCACATGATCGGACCCAACAATCACTTAACCCTCAGTGTGGGGAGTGGTCATTGGTTTAATAACGCTGGCATGCTCTCCTGAATGTGTTGGAGTTTCGGGGACAGGGCCAGACCAGCTTACCCTTTGAGGAAATAATAATAATAATGATCGATTGCAATAATAAAAAATTAGCTCAAGAGAAAATGACCTACCAAAGCGCAGAGTTAACGCCGATTCGCAACCAATGAGGAGTGGGACAAGTGATTTCTTCCACTCAATCAAAACTATATCAATACAGTATGTGACAACTTAACCTATTACAGTTGAAGCAAACAAACAAATTCACATGTTATTGAAGACTACAGGGTACTTCAGTTATCCCTAAAATTTCGACTAATTACGGATTACAACTAACAAAAATTCACAATGATAACTCGCCCAATAGAACTTTTGTTTGAAGGTGCCTTTTTTTTGAGCTGATCTTTTTATTTTAATTGATTCTTTCAGGGATTTCAAATCATTTTATATCTTAGACAATAGAGGTCTAAAATAATTAAATTCACTTAATAGAAGTCATCTTTTCAGTTTGAATTTGAAGGAAAAAATGGTCTGGTTTTTCAAACCATTTGGGATTTTGTTATAGAGCATAGTTATGTTATACGAGAAAGACAATCGAAACTGACTGCAGTGTTGACGTAAGTCTAGATTACAATCGTAAGTTCAGGCGATGACCGGGAGGTTATTTTTTTCATAACAATAAGATTGCTTTCGGTGTGTATCTATATTCCTATGGGACAGAGTGCATGTATGAATAATTTATCTATTGCAAATATTGAGCCAAGCAATTTTCTTCGGCGGAACGGATACATGTCGGCGTAGTTAAATTTGGAAATGACTAATGACTCACACAAGATGATTATATCTTTTTTATCTAATATTTTTCTATTTGAATACATTAGTTTCAAGTTGGCAAAGGCTCATTGTATGATGACACTGATATGGCCTTTGAAATTGACAGAACAGTCTAATATGAAACCAAGATTTTTCCAGCTGTCCAAGAAACTGTGGTATCGATAACGTGCTTCTTGTCTGCCAAACAACATTGCAATTGATTCGATATCTGAATTTAGTTGTGAATTTGCTAAAAGGAGATCTTTTTCAAAAAGTGAAGTATAAATCTGGGTATCATTTGCGTATTGGTGGTAGCAACTAAACTTGATACGATTTTGGAACTCGTGTGTATAGATGATGAATAGTACAGATCCTAAAATAGAGCCTAGTGGGACTTCATACTTCGTGTGCAAAAGTTAGAGTAATAACCCTTCCATCAAAACAGCCTGCATGCGATTTTTCGAATAATCCTGAAGTAATCGGAGTGAATTTTCTGTGAAGCCAATATATTGTAGGATAGCAAGTAATCAAAAAATCAAAATAAATACATGTGGAATATTATAAATGAAAGCAAAAACAGAGAACAACGAATTGAAGACCCACCAGTCTCACCAAACATCTTCAATGCCTACTTTATAAATAATGCAAAAAACCTAATCTGTTAAAAAAAAAAAATCTTCACAGACTGGTAGTATAGATTCCGAAAAAGTAGAAACACTGAAATGGCACTAATAGATCTAAGCAACAAAATAACAATGAATTTTGATCAACTCATACTCAGAAAATCGATTTCAGACTGTAAAAGTGGGTAATACTTTATCAACAAGAAAAAAAATCACAACTGATGTACCGCAATATATAAGAGGAAAGGGGCAACCCTGAGCATGTCATAATGCACCTCCCCGGAATATTAATTATCATATTATATATATATATATATATATATATATATATATATATATATATATATATATATCCTAAAATCCTAAAATCCTTCGTTACCAAGTAACGGGCCCTCGAAGTTACAAAATGAAAAATGTTTTTCTTTGATAACTTTTCAAGTGAATATTCAAAATCATCCAAATTTTGGTAATTGACTAAACAAATGAATTCCTTCGATGAACTTTCATGCAGGAGTCAGTTGTTTTGCTACAAAGTCAGGAACGGACTACCCCCGATGGTCCACACCCCAAAACTTTGAAATGACAGATATTTTTCAATATTTGTCAACAAAATAAGGTTACTTGGACAATTTTATGAATAAAAGTACTCGTGTGGAAAGTCGATCGGAGTAACGAGTCTTGATAAAAATGTAGTTTCACTCGACGACATCAAACCCGCTCGTCCACCATATATATATATATATATATATATATATATATATATATATATATATATATATATATATATATATATATATATATATATATATAACATATATATATATATATATATAACATGCAGCCATGTGCAACGGAGTCAACAACAGGAGCCAACCGCACATTTGTGGTTCCATATTATATTATCCCTCATAATTTTTTTTTGACATTCGATGACGAAACACTATACATTGTTTCAGTTTTGGACGTGGAAGCTTTCGAAAGGTTGTTGGGTCCATGCATGGAGATAATGAAGCGAAACATTAATGATTATGAAGAACAAATGCTCAAGATATTTGGCTCAAAGAATAACATGAAGGATATTCGATGAAGAGTATTGGACATGAACTTCCCCTGACAATAGCCCACTCCCTTCCTGTTTGTATTAATTCTCAAAAATAATATTACATGTTAGATAAGTGAAGGATGGTGTTTACATGGCAAACAAAATTCAAATAGATAACGGCACTTGTTAAGTCAGTCGATCAGAGGGGGAAATATCGATGTATCTACTAGTCATATGTATATATTTATATTTAAATATGTAACAAAACTTGATGGCAAAGTTCCGACGATTCAATGCTAGAAACAGGGTGATCTGCTGGCAGGAAATCCTGACGGAATGATTTGATTCCGATAACATCCGAGCATTGTCGATTTTGTTGTATCTTTGCGAAGATAGATATATTGTCATCAGTCAGTTTTGTTCATCATGAGTGATTATACAGAGTTAATCAAGAAAGCACAATTGAAGTATTTAATACTTTAATGTTTTTGAATATGTCAGCTTTAATTTTTTTAATGATGAAGGTGGTATTTGAAATTATCTCATAAGTAGTATTTTCCAATTTGTATATTTGAAATTCGAAACAAAATGGCTTAGACTTTCGCGGCTGAGGTTTTCAGTGTCATTATTTTTCGAGTTTGAAAGCCGTGGATTTTTGGAATTTCTTCCTGATGTTTCGCTGGCGCGAGTGGCTAGCTTCTTCAGAGGTTTAACCATCATGGCTTGCTGTCCGATGACTAACTTTTAGGCTTCGTTAGGCTTCGTAAAGCGTATTTATGCTTTGTCAGGTAATCAGTTGTATTTGTACCTGTACTTGTTCCTGCACTTGTACCTGTACCTTAACCTGAAACATTAAGTCTTGCTGCCTGTTGTCATTCTGTTCATTATTCTCGAATTCCTTAAAATGGGGTTCCATATTTGCTTGAGGTTCACCGCTTCTTCTTTTCTATTGAAATTCTCCGTGTGTTTGTGGATCTCTATTGCCTCCCGTACCAGTCGGTATAGTATCCTTGGTTGGCGGCAATTAGTTCTGTGTTTTCAAACGAGATTGTGTGGTCTCCTTCACTAAGTGCGTGTTCTGCCACAGCTGACTGTCCGCTTGGCCTAGTCTGCAGTTCTTTTTATGCTCTTTTAGTTTTGTTCCCATGGATCGTTTGGTGGTTCCGATATATACCTTCCCACAAGTGTCTATTGTCAGGTCGGCTAAAGACTCGAAACTCGAAAAATAATGACACTGAAATTCAAAAGTTCGTTGAAAGGATACTGATTTTATCGAATGAATAAAGTGTTTCATATTTATGAAGTGGCTTGGAGTTCTGTGCCATATTAAAAGAATTTGGAGGTATTTGCCAAAACAGATTTGATTTAATGCAAGTGCCAACTTCCAGAAGGTGCCACAGTTATAAATATTGATTAGCATTTCCAATGATTATTTGCTCAAATCATATTGCCATGGTAGTTTTATTGTACGATTTGTTTAGTTCATTGTCAGATCTGAGGCCCATGCTTTATTTTTCAAAATTTTAATTTGGTTTGTGATATATAACATCAATGAGTTGAAAGCTGAAAATATTGTTTTGAAGGATGATATCCTCACGATCAGAACTGATTTTGATAATCACTCAATTACATCAGTAAATAAATTACACACATTACTCTTCATCACTTGCTTCTTAGTATTATAAAAATCTAGTCTTGATAGAATCTCCTCAATATTCATAAACTGTAAGTGCAATATCTCTCTGTATTTTCACTCTCTTCTGATTTTTAAATTTTTGCTTAATATATTGAATCTCAACACATTTTAGATACATTTTTCAAGTACATAATATTTTGTGCAATGTTCAGAAAGCGGGGTGAAATGAAGAATTTTTGGGGTCCATATTTTTTGCAGAAATCATTATATTTTTGTGTCCTGAGTACGAATCATTTTGATTTGTAAGTATGGTACTTTTTTCTGTTCATAAAATCTTCTTTTTCATTTAAAAAATAAAAAAATACATTTCTATATGTTAACATGAAATAAAACAATTTTTTTAATACTCAATGAACATCGCACATACAATGATTGAGTAATAATCTCCAAGTGAACATATGTAATATCAATTAGCAAACTTATAATATCCTATTTTGTAATGAATATTTTTCCTTATGGGTTTGTTAAAAAAAATGACTGTTTTCTATAGGTACAGACTGGGTTTTAGTAAATAATTTTATTGTTATTATGGAAATAGGTTAAAAGGTTTGTTAAATTATTAAAAAGTTGACTATTTGGAGGAACAATAAAAACCGTTTTTTAGATCGCAACTCAGTGACACGATCCATTCATTGGTTTCGATCAACTGTTTCTTTCAATCCTGAAATTATTTTATTTTTATTTGTCAATTGCAGTAGCCACTATCATTACTATTTCAGCCATGTATCACAAAACATGTATTTCTTAATGTTTCTCATACGAAAAACCTCATTAGAGTCAGATCATACAGTTTCCCATCAGAAAAAAATTCTTCCTATATGGAACTCGAAGAGAAACATTAACTCCGAATATCTCTTGAAAATTTGCAGGTAGATGTGAATACCCATACATTTTTTCATGTTTTTGTAAAGTGATACAGATGTTGTTTAAAACCTAGTTATCATTACAAACTCGTCAACTTTTGTCTAATTTCACAAACTTCAAAAGTCTAACCATTTCCGAGATACAAATAGCGGGATTAGTTAAGAAAAGGTCTGTATAAGAAATAACTGCTTTTGTTGAAAACTAAACTGCAAAATACGATTACTAATTGAAATTTTATTTCTCTCAAACATTGTATATACAATGTTCATTGAGTATTATAATGTGAATGGATGAAAATTGTTTTCTCTGATGGAAAAAGAGCCATACTTCTGATTTATTATCAGAAAAATATGGCCCCTAAGAATTTTTTATTTAAACTCTGCTGCTTCAACGCCTTGTTTGTTGTTTGTTCTTTATGGAAAAAGATAAGTTACTGCATTATTGCCAAACAGTTTTTGTTGTTGTTAATTCGAATTATCAATTATCATGTTATCTGAAATACTACAATGATTTTTCTAATGTGTAAAATATTTACTCTAGCTCAGGAAAATATTTTACTCATTAAACGTGTAAGATGTTCATAATATATTTAAGGCTGAAATATTTATAATAAAACTCCAGAGATCAATATAATTGAAGGGTAAATGTAGAGTCATTATTGTATTTATTTTCAAAGTGAAAGTATATTGAAATGGAATCGTATTGTGGATAAATGAAAACAATGAAGTTGTCTGTAGTTCTGGGTAATGTTGAATTTTCATGTTATTATATGAATATTGTGTAACAAGTTCATCTGAAAAGATTTTTCTCCAATATTTTAGAGGCATAAAATAATATGCAAAATTGCTGAGACATGAAGATTTTTGAAAAGGTCACATTTCATAAGGGAAGTTGTCAGTTCCAGCCCACTACCATTTTCTAAATAGTATAATAGTATAAAGTGGTACCCCTTGATAGGACTTACACGTTAAAATGTGAGACCACATTTTCTTTTACAGCACAAGTCAACAGAAAAATCAATTTCAATTCATTATAAAAGGTAATAAGGCAATGGATGAGGTACTCTGGTATATTGTCTCAATATCTATTGTGAGGACAGCCAGACCACTTTGTTCATTGCCTCAACGCCTCGTAGATGAAACGTTAGTCATGAAAAACCCGTAAAATAGTTTTGGCATAGACATCTATTCACACTTTGACTGACTGATAATTTTCAATGGACATTTAGTAGAAATCAAACGAAAAAACAATTCATACTGTCTGTTATCGGGATGGCTTTTGGAGAAGTGGGTTAAACTATATCACCTTTCATGTGTCATTACATGTCTGTCAAGATAAGAATCCAACTATTTCGACAAATTTTCATATCTTCTGCCTCCGAAATACCAGAAGTAAATTGTTTTCAAATGAACACATTGTAAACAACATATTTTAGAAAAATTATGATGTGAAATTATTCTTCAAAGAAGAGCCTTATATATTGAACAAATGGTTATTTCATTTTCTTAATAACAGAAATAATTTCAGAAATGTTTTACCCGGTATATTTGTTTTGTGAGTTGCAAACTAGATAGACAAACCATGGCAATTTGTCCTGGTTCGGTTTTGATTAATAGTTCGTATGATACGGGATTCATTTCATTTGTCTCTATCTTGTATGTGAAAGTAACTGAAAAAGTTACACATATCATGTAGTTCTGGTGAACGGTATTTAAAATAGTATTTGGACGTACATTTTTAAGATGACTTATTCGTTTTTTGTTGTTACTTTGTAGAATTTGTTAGACATATATCAATATTATTGTTCCTCAGAAAGTTTGCTTTCTTCAACAACTCAATTTGAAACTGGCATTGGGAATAATTGAATGATTACAGTTTTAGAAAACTAGAATGACTTGAGAAAGTCTAGAAAAGATTTCTTTACTCTGTCAGAGTTAATTAAACAACTAATTATGTTATATTTATTAAAATCCCCAGAAATAATATATGTTTAAATATCTAGGGATTATAAAACTACTTAAACAATAACTTAAAATATCTTAAAAAATATATACAATAAATGTGAACGGCTTTCGAGTTTTATAATTCTCAATCCCAAAACGATTAATATCTGAAACGAGGTTAGGCTGAAGGTTTAGATAGATAGTCGCGAGTATGTATGAAAAAAACAGGATGTGAACTGGTTGCTTCTGAAGAGGTGATATATTGTTGGACCTTCCATTCAGATCTCTGCTGGGATTCTTTAGAACATATGTAGTAGATTTAAGCGAAATCAAATAGGTCTGTTGATTGTGTTTGTGAAAATAGATGTTAACTGTTTGACTTCTGTATTGGTTCGTTAATTATCGACATTATAAGATACGCGCAATATTTTCTAGTAATTTGTTCAATTTAAGTTCTTGCTCCTTTTTTGTGAATTTTCATCTTCCACCAACACAATAATGATGTTGATAAATAATAACTCTTGTGAATACTTTGGCAAATCCAGACTCCAATCCTATTTCACTCCACTTGTGGAGACTACCACATCTCTACTGAAGATGCCCATCGCAGTTTTGTAAGAAACACCCAGAAACCTGTTCTTCAGATGAAATCAGAGCATGACTCAAAGCCAGAATTCTTTCTCTTCCATACTAAGTCAAAGTGATTGAAATTCCAAATAACTCTTTCTCAACTCTTCATTTACGAAAATCCCATTTAAGAAACGTCAAAGCTACTTAATTCCTGTGATGCATATAAAAAAAACTTGAAGATCAGCTTGTATTTGATACAACTTATTTTATGTAAACCCAATAAAAAAGGAAGTATGTATCAGTAAAATAACACAGTTGAAACTATATAAGGGTGAAGACATGTGATGGAATTGGCCGATGCTTGTTGGAAATACATATTGATCAAGTAACATTTCATTGTGAGATTTTCATTGAACAGATTATAAAACCATAATACGTGTTTTACTATACAATATCTTCTTTCGCCACATTCTTACTGAGTGAAATCTCACAATAAAGTGTTACTTGAATAGGGAGAAGACATCCCTAAAGTACATTGAATTAACATTAAACATTTTTTTGATCCTGTATTCATTTATTGGCTTTATAAAGAATCATTTGCATATTTCTTAACTCATAACCCTATACTTCATGCCCTTTCTAAGCATATGTCTTTTATACTTTTGCTAAGAATATCTTTTTCAATATACTGGGGAAATGTGTGAATAATGTTTCATACAAGGAACACTTTTCAACCTAAACATTCATTAAATATGAACATTCGATAAGCATTCCAAATAATCCAAATCAACTTTTTGTCATTTTTTGGCATTTTTACTTTGCAGAGACTGAAGCAAATGAAAATGTTTTCTACAATAAAATCTTCATTAGTATTTTCACGGGGAAAATTCTAGCAGTTTTTTCAATCTTCCGGAGATTGATATTTGAAATTTGAGTTGATTGAAATAAGAAATACCTCTTTTAAATTATATTTTACTTCTTCATTTTTTGTTGATAATCTGGAGTTATCAAAATACTCGGAAAACAATTTGGATATTAGAGCAGCATACCATAAAATTGTTGAACCATTTGTACTTTTCCGACTTCACAGTCAAAAATATTGATGTGAATAAAATATTTATATGATCAAAAATAAGGACTTGAATTTGATTTTTATTTATAACTTTATTCTTGTTAATCACTGCCACAATTTGAACTTTGCCATGAAAAATAATTCACTTTAGTTGATTGAACAGAGTTTTTAATTTCTGATGAACAATTCTGGTACATTTTAGACTAGTGTATAATCGGAATTGAATAAAAAATATGTAAAGATCTTGAATTGTTCTAACATGCCTTTTTTACACTGCACAATATATTAATTGAATAAAACTGGCCGATACTTGATGAAAATCCATATTAAAAAACTAATCAATACAGTTTATTGTATGATTTTCACTATAAGGGTTTTACAAAAACTGCGACATGTGTTTTGCTTACAATAGTTTCTTCAATAGCTTGTAAAACCCTTATAGTGAAAATCATACAATAAACTGTATTGATTAGCACAATATATTGTTTGATTGAGTTAAATAAATTAAATAACTCATATTCATTGAATATTTCTTTTTAGATCTAATATCGAGATGATGTGTCGTGGTCAAGAAATTCCTGACAGTATTAGCCCCCTTTTTGTTTTAAACAAACATTTTATACTTTCATGTTCAACTACAAAACAAAGTTTTTCAAAATAATTTTTAATGTAATCCAATATAATTTATCATTGATAGAGCCTTCCAGTGGCTTCATTGAAATAGTTCTTTTAGAGTCAATAAGCTCATAAGCTATAAATCACCTGAGTTATAAATTTTTCTATTAAAAATCTCTCTACTTTCACTGTCGTAGATCAGTTTTTATTTTCAAAGTGAGAAAGAAATGGATATATTGTTTTAATTCACATTAGTGGTCTAACAAATTCTACTTCCAGTATTGGGAGTAACTTAACACAATCTCTTGTATTTAAATGTGTAGGTTAATAGACTAGGTGTAAAATGTAGCAGGCAGTTTTACCAATATTGCTGAAGAAGAGATGGAAGCCGAGAACAGAGCATCCTATATGTTATACGTCAAGTTGAATGTTGATTGTTATATGGTATGTGTTTTCCCTTCTTTTCAGAACACAATCATTTGTTAATTCATCAAAGTGGATGTTCAATTTAGTGAAGATATTTAGTAGTGAAAGGTAAACTCAGTTTACACTTCTTGAAAAATCTGTATTTTCAAATGATTGTACAAATCCTATATAAGCTATTTATCATGTGACGCAGAGTACCAATGCACAATTTATATAAGTTTTTGAATGAATTTATAGTGGTTCTGCCTCATATTGTAAATATCTCATCAACCTGTAAACATCTCTTCGTGTAGGTATCACCTTTTCACCTATCATATGAGAGGATAGATATTATTTAAACACAAAATACTGCTAACTGTATCACTCTCACATGCCATATTCTAAAAAAACACTGAGCTGTCATGCTCATCCTGTCAGATTTTTTTGACAGTTTGCACAAATGAATTTCAGCGAGAGGGCCATATAAGAGATATGAGTGTGAGTAAGAACACTCAGTTTATGATTTCTGATATCATTCTACAAATTCATTTCAAAAAGGTGGACCAATAAGATGTTTTCAATTTATATCTTATATCGATTATTTTAAATTAGATTGATTTCATGAAACATAACTAAATTTCAAATAATTTGTTTGTGGTGTGATGAAGTTATCACTTTTTATTTTAGTTGAAAAGTGTGGACAATTTTTTTAGTAAATCTCAGAAGGATTTAATTTATATGACTCTTTCGAATTATCTCCCAAGTGCAAAGCCTGACTAGTCATAATGTACTGCTTCCAAATGATGACTAAATGAGCTTATTGAATTAAACATTGAGATTTTGTTCCTGAATTTTTGATGCTGCGAGTTCGTCACGTTTATGTTCATATTTCAAAACTTGATGAAGAGAAGTTCCTTGCGAATTTTCAGCTCTGAAATTTGTGTTGTCCTATGTAAAAATATACCTGAGCAATTTCCTCAAGAATTTTATTGTATGTTTATTTATGGATCAATCAAAATAAAATAATTTGAAAAATTTATTGTGTGTCAGTACATTCATTCACATTCTACAGATTCATTATTCTAAATTGAATATTTATTTTGTGAATTATATGTTTTTCAAATGTCATTTTCTCCTATTTCTAACAAAAAATTTTCATCGACTATGAATAGTGACCACTAATTACTATGAAAAAATTATCAGCAACCAAATGAAAATCTTCACTTCAACAATAAAACTGGGATGGAAAAAATTGGATGAAAAATGAAAATAATGTTTTCTTTTGTCATTTTCGGTAACTTTAATAATTTCAAATTGTAATTGTAACTGTCGGTAATTTATCTGGTGAAAAATACACAGAGATATTAAAAGGCAGTACAAAGAAATACTACTGTCTAGTTGTCTATATAAAGAGGGCTAATATTAATACTGCACCCTCAATTGGCAATATAGATATAAAATGTTATTTAAGGAGCCCAAACTATGCTATATGCTATTTTGGTGATGTGATTGTAGATAGTAGATACTTGGAAAATCCTTAGAAAATACTTCAAGAGTGAAGTTGATGAAATTATGAATAAGGTTATTAATATGTTAATTATACCCTCTTCCTTCCTCTCCACTAAAACCCAAATTTTAGTCGTTGAGAAAATTCAAGAATCTTCTGAAATATAAGCTCTGTTTACTGAACAAAATATCATGCTCTGTTGCAAAAAATAATAAAAACATTAATATGAAGTAAAAGCTCAGAACAATGATGAGAATGTCCTGATCTTACGTCCTGATAGAGGAAATGCCACCATTGCGATGAATGACCACGACTATAGAAAAAGAAATGAGTTACAGAGAACCATGGCATTACCACTTCATTTATATGGACTTCCGAAAATTCACAGGTCGGATGTTCCACTAAGGCCGATTGTCAGTGCATAGGTATGATATCGCCAAGTACTTATCGGGTCTGCTATAACAACTAGTAGGGAAAACAAACTCATTCGTTGAAGACTCGACTGATTTTATTGATATATGATGGAATTGGCCGAAACTTGATGAAAATCCATAACAAATGTATTCAAAAAACACTTTATTGTGAGATTTCCACTGAACAGTTTTACAAAAACGCGACACGTGTTTCGCCATACAATAGCTTCTTCGGCGTGCAAAGACACTGCATCTCTTTAACAAAGACATGTGTAGCAGTTGGTAGTTCTTCATTTCTTTCAATTTTTTTGAGGCTGCCTAAAAATTCTCCGTGATTATGGTTGAATATTCAACAATCATCTCTCCAGGGGTTCAACTGTTTTTTGTCCCATTTACAGGTTCATGAAATTTTGGCAAGTTATGCCCAAAATTCTTGATAAGGCGTCAGAAATAATATTTTTTGATCCAGATATAATATATAAAAACTGACTGATGAAATCCACCTATAGGGTTCGCTAGAGGAAGTAGTTTCTGGTTTTATGTTAAAATGATCAGAATATATTACAAATTAACGTCCTTCAAGCATGAAACGAAAGTATTTCACTGACTCATGAATTCCAGGTAGCTCTCTATCATAAGTATTATATTTTGTTTGAGCATTCGATAATTTTGCAGAGGAAAATGTCAATGGTTTCCAGTTTCCCTGCTGGGGAGCAGGGAAGTAGCAAATGCTAGTAAGGCAGCTTTAGCTATGACTTCTACCAGTTTCACAAAAAAAATCCTTGGCAGCATTCCACAATCGTTTTTTTATTGCCTATCGAATTACCTGTTTGGAATTCATTCAGTGGTGCTTGAATCTCAGCAGCTTTTGCAATGGATGTTCTGTAAAAGTTTACCATTCCCGAAAACCTTTTGAGTAATTTTGAATCTTCGGCTTTAGTTATATTCTTTCCCAAATTCACTTTTCTCAGAACTGATGTTAACGCCAAAATTCAAGTACTTAATCTCGATGTTCTTCATTTCTAAAAGCTATCAAGAAATTGTTGATATATGGAAAACAGAACTGAAGATCTGCAGTAATTTGGTGAATATATCTTCGAAATGTCTGTGTTGCATTTCATAAACCATGTTCCAACTGAAACGTAAAATTTTTAATATAAGGTAAGGGGTATCTATCCACAACTGTTATCGAGTTCAATAATCGATAATCTCATCAGGCTCTCCAGTCCGCATTTGACTTATTAACCATGTGCAAAGGCCTTTTTGAGAGTCGAATTATGCCATATTTCATTAAATATTCGAATTCCTTCTTTGCAGCCGCTAGTTTTTCTAAACCTATTCGAAGAACCTTACACTCATCCTTGTATAATTTATCCAGCAGACTCGTGAAGTGAAAGATACCTCTTGATGATTTCTGCATCCAATTTGATTATCAAATCTGATACACATTTGTGTCGATTTTGAAATGACATAGAATTTTTGTAACTTGATCTTTGGTGAATTGTTGCAGTAATATTCTTTATCGAGGACAACAATTGTAGTTTACAAACAACTACTAATGTATTTTTGTAGCTTAACAGCAATACCGTTTCAATATCTGACTAAGATTTTGATAAATTAATCAACAATCTTGCAAAAATTGTTTTTGATATTTTGTTTCCTCTAAAAGCTTTATACTGGATGCTACTGACTGATGATGTGATACCACAATCTCTTTGGATTTGAAAAAGAACATTAAACAATCGTGAATAAAGGCCGTTTCTTTTATCATGTGGTAACATGCCTATATTCTAAACAATCTAAACCGTAACAGAAGACGATTAAATACGGAGACTCTCGCCCTTCTCGAGTTATACGGGGAAAACCAAAAATGCTGTTTTTCGTTTTTTTCGAATGGAATTGTTATTTCGGAGAATATCAAAAAATGGAAAAGGAAAATGTTATGGTATTCGAAGTGTACTATGACAATTGATAATAAAGATTCGATAAAACATTTCGTGTCATCGTGGCCACCATCAACTTTTTTTTTCAAATACGGACCTGTCTTTTTTATTACAGATATTGATACAGTGATGAATTCACAGTCCAAGGGTATATTACATTTGATATATTTATAGCGTTTCATTTGAAATAACCACCATCATCAGTGACAACAATTTAACAGAAAAACAATTTATTTTATCATGAACTTTTGGGAAAAATGACACCAATACGGAAAATCAAAACTACATGGCAATCTACATTAAATGATCGAATTGACGACGTCTTTGTTGAATGCACATAAGTTGTCGGTCCAGACAATTTTTGTTACAATTTTCTAGCATAATAGGTGTAGGTACTAATACATGCATCTCTTATTTTTTGTTTGAGATGGTCGATGTCTGTACTTGGAGTTGAAAAACCTTTATCTTTTATGTATCCCCAGACAAAAAAACCTAAAGTAGTAAGGTCTGGGGATCGAGCTGGCCAGTTAATTGGTCCATCGTTTCCAATCCATTTTCTTGGAAATATTGCATCTAAATGTTCCCTTACCCACTGTTTAGAAGTAAACACAAGTAAATTCACTCTCGGTAGGACGCAAGACAATGGACTGTTATAACAAGATAATAGACTGTTATAGTTGTTGCAGGATACCTGGTGGAATAAACATTTATCTAGAAATTGACTTTCGATAGTAAACTGGGACAGTCAGTATCACTATTGAGAATTTTGCACATGAGTAATGATTCAAGTATAAAGTGACGATCTTCTGAAGATAATAAGTTATAATTAAAGTGTAAATAAGTTACCTACCATTTTGAAGGGCATGCAGGTTAGGTTAGGTTCAAAGTGAGTGAGCCTATTCGTCCCTCCACCGAAACGGTTTATTGTGGCTCACACTCGATCAAATAAACCCAGCTACTTAACGAAGCCGATTAGTTCGTATAAAGAGAGGTCTTTCAGGTCAGATGGTAAGAGTACGACTCTGCCGAACTCTAAAAACCTGATTCGGTCTTCAGCGGGGTAGGCACAAAGTATGTGCTCTGTTATTTCATCATTTTCCAAACAGAGGCGACACACACTGTTGTCCGACAGTTCGAGTCTCTTAGTCTAATCAACAAATTCAAAAACATGAAAAATAGAGATAAAGATCCTAAAAATATGAGTGATAGCTCATTCAATTCGGAATCACCTCTAGAAAAATGTTTTTGAAGGATTTTGGTGCAGGTAAAAAATTGCAATTGTTATTAACAAAATAAGATTTAAAAAAATGTATTTAGTTAATACCATTCGTTCGTTAATAACTCAAAAAATATTAATATTTAAGCAATTTTGAAAACGCTCGTTAAAGAGGAGGAAATTTTCGATAAAAAAGTCCCGATTCCCGAAACTCTATCTCCATTATTTATAATTTTAATTTGACGTTGAAAATAGGGTTCTGCGCGGCTGTTACGGCATGCGCGCGCTGCTGCAAAAGAGAGTTTATCAAAAGAAATAATTTTTTTATAACATAAAATGTCATTTTAAAAATTTGAAAACAATCTAGTATCTTCTTAACACTCGAATGAATCGAGTCCCGTAGAAAAAAAAATGTTATCATTTTTCAAAAAGTTTTCAATTGTTAACTAACAAATTTTTTCCCAATCTCCGTTGGCATAAATAATGGGATGAAAGTTATAAATAATTGGATAAAAGTTATAAATAATGTGCCTATAAATTTTAAACTTCGTGGAGCCCTTTTGGTATATATACTTCATACGATCCTGCGATAAAAACTGATAAAAATTCATTAATTTGTCAATTATGATTTTTTATAACTATTGCAAAATGAAATATCTAAAAATTGTTGATAATTTTTTTTTCAATTGATATTTAGCTATGTCTGTTTTCACATTAAACAATGGCAGTTATTAACATAGGATATGAATTTTTTACATAATTTGTTTATTAAATTGTTTTGAACAAATAGAGAAATTTAATATTTTTGAAATATTTTTTTTGCCATTTTGTTGTCTAGAGATAATTTATGATTGTTTAAAAAAATGTTTTCTCAATGTTAATTTTTAATTGTTTAAAATCGATTTTTTAATATTTCGATTGTTTAAATAATTATTTAAGAAATAATTTTGCTTTTAAAAATCATAATTTACACTTTTAAATAATTTAGCAAAATTTTATTTTTTTTTATTTACTATTTAATTGTTTATTAGTTTAACAATTTGTTATAAACAAATACTGAAGCAGAAAAAAATTATAAAAACAGCTATATATGAAAAAGTGCCATCAAAAAAAAATACATACATTTTTTTTATGGCACTAAAAATAAAAATATAGCTCTCTTTTGCGGAAGCGCGCGCATGCCGTAACAGCCGCGCGGAAACCTATTTTCAGCGTCAAATTAAAATTATAAATAATGGAGATAGAGTTTCGGGAGTCGGGACTTTTTTATCGGAAATTTCCTTCTCTTTAACGAGCTGAATACCATTTTTTTTAATCTTGCAATTGCAATTTTTTACCTGCACAAAAATCCTCCAAAACATTTTTCTAAAGGTGATTCCGAATCGAATGAGCTATCGCTCATATTTTTAGGACCTTTATCTCTATTTTTCATGTTTTTGAACTTGTTGATTAGACTATCTGCATATATGATGATTCAAATGACAGTGACCTGTAAGAAGGCCTGTTAGACATCGTAGTTCATCCCTACTGTAGTCCAACAACTGTTTGGTATCAAGCCAATGGGTGAGCCAGTCCTGAAAGATTTTGCCAAAAGTCCATAAATTTTCTTGCCATCCAGGTGTTCAACCTTTGTTTGGCAAAGCCTAAAGTGATGCCAATCACAGGTTCTGGTCCGATGAAGCTGCTTACAGCACCCTCTTTTACAAGGGAGTCAGCAGCCTCATTGCCTTCCAGGCCAGTATGGCCAGGAATCCAGACCAGATACAATCTATTGTCTTCTCACCGAGAAGAGTCGTTTTTGGCAAAGGGTATGTATCTGGCAAATTTGATTTGAACTTTTTTTATTAGGAATACTTATATCACATTTGTAATATGGGGACCAGATTGCACATCAATATTGAAGTGAGGAACGTACAAAAGATCAGTATAATGACTTCATTGTATCACAAGATAATTGAGTTTTTCAATAAGAAGTTTATGATTTTCTTTATCGAATGCCTGTGTAAATACAGTCAACTTGTTTTCCATTTTCTGAGGCATTCAGCAAGAAATGTTGATAGGTCAATAAGTTTGTGATAGATCTGTTGGAACAAAAACCATGTTGTTGAGGAATTATATTTTTGTAAGTCCATGTTAAATAATCAGTTACCAACTTATCTAAGGGTTAAGGTATAATTGATTGAATACAAATGCCTCTATGAACTTTTATATTTTTTCATTTCCTGACTTGAAAATAGACATAATATATCTGTTTTTCCAGTATTCAGGGAATTTATAAGTTTTCAGAGATAGATCAAACGAATAAAAAAATGGGCTGTGACAGGATGTACATACAACTTTTCAATACTGCAGCTGGTATACCATTAGGACCAGTCCTTGGATATCTTCATATACATCAATTAAACTTATTGAAATCTTATTATCATTTACCAAATTTTTATCTGTGTTAGGAATCACACGTTAATAGGTAAGACCCCGTTAGTCCTTAGCTCGCACAAGTTTCTGAACTTCTGAGAGTTGTCGTTCGTATGGGGGCGACAGCTGATTAACGGAAAAACAGATTTTAAACAGAATGTTTCAAATGTGGGTATAAAATACTATGCTTAATAAACTAATGAAAAATATTTGGCAGAGACAGTATTCAAACCACAGAAACTGAAACTCTGATCTAAATGCATTGAATTCGGGTAGCAATTCGATTTCCTTAAGTTATTCAAATATTTCCAACAGGAGTTTAGGTCATATTGAATATTGGCCTCAAATTTGCGAAGATAGTTGTTATAGTTTTTCAGCTTTTATTAATATTGCAATTTTTATTTGTTCGGTTGTTTCTTGTATGTTTTTTCTTTGGAATTTCAGTTTTTTCTTTAATAAAGTTGTTATAGTATTGTTTATTAGTTTTTCAAATATGTGTTGTACAAAACTCAGAAAATTTACCATCATTTTCGGTTTCTTCATTAAACTTGTGTGCTATCTTTTTTTTAACCATTTGAGTTGTTTCATTTATGAAGTAAACTGCATCGGAAAGTTGGACGATTTGAATCTATTCACTGGCATAAACATTTCAATGGCTGTGTAGAGAATATCATGAAAAAACTGTAAGGCAAGATTGATATCTTTCAAGCTAAACATAATAGGCCAATCAACAGAAGCTAAGTAATCATCAATATCAATTGTGTTAATTTTTTTCAAAATAATGATATAGTGTATTATATTTTAAATGTTCATTAAAATAGAAATTAGGCTCCATTATAATTATCAACATTAGAAAATTCAATTGAGAAAATTCCGTGATTATTTGGAATTGCGTTGCACTGTTTGGAACCTTTGGTGTAGTAACGAATATTACTGGAGTTTAATCCCAACACCAAACCGTTATTTTCAACACCTCAACACGTGTTTCAATCACCAAGTGATCATCTTCAAGAAGAAGATTAATTAATCTTCCTCTTCACCTTCAAGACATTCATGATTACACTGCACTCACCTACATACGTTTTTTTCAATGACTGTTTTGGTTTGATTATAATTGGGAAGATTTGAAGTAATGTATCGATATGATGAAACTACGAACCTTTTGTACATATCGTAGTTATTGATTTTGGCATTATAACACACACAAAGTCCCACTTTTTACAGTATCCAAAGTTATATGATATTCGTTTGTTTCATGTCGTTTTGTGTTGGTGTTGTCTCGGAAATTTGTTTGTGGCAATGTTTTTAATTTTTTCAAAAATATGTATCTAATATGTCTGATGGTTTTTATAATAGTAACAAAGAACAACACAAAGAAACTACTTTTAGAACCCTGAAGAAGAATTTAATTAAATTCGAAACGTCGGCAAGAAACCAATTGTTTTTTAAAGAAAAAAAATATCCTAATACCCAACCAACCTTTCTTCAGAAAAATTATTGGATCACTAAACTAGTTAACTATATTGATAGTTTTGTAACTTGGTATTTCATTAATTTTGTTTACACAAAATGATTTGGCTCTATCATTATTCACGTTCATGTCATTCTGCATAGCCATATTAACAATTTGAAAGCTACAGAGACAAAATAGAGACAAATAAATCGATCTGGAATATATGCATGATAACCGTCAAACAGTTTAAGAGTTCAAAGAAAACACAGACGAAATCAACCAATAGCAATGGCGAATGGCCAACTCGTTCGCAATTAGTTTTGTGGTGCAAATGGGTCATCAAGGCAGCAAACTGTCTCAAAATTTCACTCAACATTATAATGGAGACTTAGTTTGTGATGAAGTAAGTTATGACGCGTTACGGTTTCTACGTTACGAATATGATCGTTTGATGTAATTATGTGTTGCTGTTATGATGGAATGATTTTTATAATGCATTGTATTTATGATTAAATGATATTATGGTGCGTTAGGTTATGGCGAAGTACATTATGAAAAAGTATGTTATGATGAAGTATATTATGATGGATTACATTATGAAGCTGTACATTATGCCGCTGTACATTTCTATCTTGTACTATGTGATCAATTGTGATTTCTATCGATTGATGTTATGACGGAGTAAATTTCTGTTTATTACGATTTCTATCCTGTACTTTATGATGCATTAGGTGTCCCCCATTCAGACCTATGCATAAGTGATGCAAACCCACGTTGCAACTGTCACAGTACTGCCTCTCATACAACTGTAATTGGGATTTTTTTGTAAAATGTTACCGCAGAATGAGATCTACAACTACGAAGTTTCCATGTTCATTATAATCATTTATTAATAATGTACAATTTACAAATGAAATGAAAACTGTATAGATATATAACTTTAATCTTTTCAATTAATACTTATCCAATTCTGATAAATAAATGTCAAAGTCACTTATCTACCAGATGCAGTTAACCTTAAAATTAACAATTCATAATGTATACACTTTTCATTTATTTATAGTCGATCAAAGTCATGGATCAAGACTTTCATGAATTGTGGTGCAAGTTTGGGGTCATTATGGGCCGCCCTTCCAGTTTGTTGTATTCCAGGTAAAATTCCTTCGCCACTTTCCGCCAATTCTGCGCATCGAAAAAGTAGTATGTTCCTCTTTCGTACACTGATGTTTTCTCCATTAGAACCATGCCTGGCACCTGGGTGATCCACACTTTATCTTCGGTATGATACCTCCAATCCCTGGCATACCTGTAAAACAAATTATGCGGCAAATTGTAATTTGGATATAGTACTTAATATTATTGATAGTAATCATATTGAAGCCATTCAATTCTTCAACACATAGATATGGTAAAATCTACAGTAAACATTATCTAATTTATATAAATTTTGTGAAAAATGAGTTTCAAGAAAATAAAAAAATGTTTAGAGCCTCAAATATTCGTTTTAGCCCATTGGACGGTTTGACAAAATTTTGTCTTGTCACCAGTTTGTGATTCAATATCGGAGAGCCGTGTTTCGACCCGCTATAGGTCTCATCAGTGGTACTAGGCTGAACTTCGCATGCATTGCTAAATTTAATTGGCCTTTAAAGGACAAGACTGAGTAAATAAGGGCAATGACATCTTTTCTCACGAAGACGCCATCTATGGGATTGATTTTTTTGTCTAGTATTGAAGATGTTGAGTTTTCTTGTAATATACAGTGGAGTGAAAAAAAATTCAGTAATTTTAAATTAGTATCTATACATGAGTTGGGTATAATTATGAAAAATTTAGAAAATAAAGGAAGTCAAATTTATGAACTAAACAGTAAAGTTGTGAAACATAGCTTTGATGTTATTGTGCATTCGTGGTGCCACTTTGTGAATGTATCATTGGAAAATGGCACATTTCCCGAGGAATTAAAAACAAGCACTGTTACACCTATCGAAAAGGTTGCAAATACTAGTAAAAGTGGTGAGTTTAGACCAATCCTTTGCCATTTGAAGAAAAGATATATGAGAAAAGATATGATGAATATATTAACTCAAATAATTTGCTATTCATTAATCAATCTGGCTTTAGATCAAAGCACTCATGTGAATCAGCTATACAACTCACTGTCACTAAATGGAAGGAAAACATGAGTAATCATCTGTACACTATAGCAGTATCACTGGATCTAAAACGGGCTTTTGAAACAGTAAATAGAGATATTATTAAAAAAACAAAATGAATATGGTATAGAGGGTAAAATATTCAATTGGATTAGAGGATACCTTACAAATAGAAAACAGACAATAAAAATTTGTGATGAAATGTCGTCAGCTATTACAGTAAATCATGGAGTTCCTCAGGGCTGTATTTTGGGCCCTCTATTGTTTTTTAATGTATATTAATGATATGGAAAAATATGTTGAATGTGACTACATTCATATATTCGCAGATGATACTATGATATCAGTAAGTGATGGGAATATCGATAGAGCAGTGATCAAAATAAATGATGTGCTTAAAAATATGGATAAGTATTTGAAAAAGAATAGATTGAAGTTAAATGTGAAGTTAAATGTAAGTAAAAGTAAGGCAATAATAATTACTACACCTTATAGATATAAACAAATAAATAGTAGTAACATTAAAATAAAAATAAACAATGAAAAATTTGAAATTGTAAAGGAATTTAAATATCTGGGATTTATGTTGGATAATCATTTATTATTTAGTAGCCACTTTGAATATATAAAAAAAAAACTTGAAAAAACTGTATTTCTTTTCTAGAGTGTCCCAAAGTCTGAATTTCAGAAACTGTATATAAGACTATCATTCAATCTCATTTTGAATATTGCCCTACATTACTATACTGCTTTGATCTCAAACTGACAATTTGAGGAGTGCGAGAATATGACAGTACTACCAACTGTCGGAAGCGCTCGTAGATAATTAATAGAAGATATAAAGCTTCAAATCCTTTTTGTAGAATTTAATATTGAAATATATATATATATATATATATATATATATATATATATATATATATATATATATATATTCACTTATTTCAACTATAATGAGGCTATGATATCGACTACTCCTAATAAACAAAAATTCTAAAACAAATCAACCCAAAACTTGATGAAATATTAAAAATAAACTTAACTTTTCCTCAAGAATCTGCAGTTTTCATTCAACTCGTTCTAAAATTTTCATTTTAATTACTGAGCAAGCATACTGTATTTTTTCTATTAGAAAAAAAAATCCCACTGGCATCTGAGTAATTTTAAAATCTAATCGTTCAATCAGATTTTCAGGAATTCTGGATAATTTATAGTGGTTATCAGTAAAAAATAGAGGTTATTTTAATTTTCAATGATTTTTCATAAATATTTTGCACAATTCATTAACTATAAAGATAATTAAAATTTTGGGAACCTCATTAACGAAGTGAAAGTTCGTCCGGATGAATTGAGTATAATTTAGACATGCCTCGAGAGAAAATGATGTAGTTTTGGTGTATGGGAGTGTGTTTCGCTAACACCGTAGCTTCCTCGGTAAAAATTAATATTACACACTGCGCTACTATTATTATATACAACAGTAATAGATACTCAACTGGTTAATAGTGAAAGCGATAACAGATAGAATTTGTATACCAATTACAATCTCATTTCTTAGACATAAGGTAAATTTTTGAATATGAATAAATGTATTATTATGAAAAAAGGTTCAACAATGGTGAGTGGTGAACCTCCTGTTGGTCGTTCTATATGGAGTATGTCGTACACAGTGTTGAAATCATGATTGTTCTCCAAAACAGGGCATGCATAGGTGGCATTGCTCTTAGAAAGAATACATACTTATAAATTTCTTGGGCTGAATATAGATGATAAATTGAAGTTTAAGGACCATACAATGAACTTAAGCAAGAAGCTTGCCTCAGGCTGCTACGCACTGAAAAGCATCTCTATAGAACTAGGCTAACTAGGCTATGTCCATTCAAGAACAGCCTATTTTGCTCTTACTGCCTTCTGGGGAGTATGCTTCAGAGATTTATTTCAAATGATTTTTGTTCTTCAAAAAATGCTGTCCAATACATGTGCAAAGTTGCTTCCCAAGTTACATGCAAACCTTTATTCAAAGCTCATGGTATCATAACAGTAGCCTTCTTATACATTTTGGAAAATATATGTTTATTGAAGACACAGCATTTGTCTTGTGTGATCCACACTTCTTCTTATAATACCCGCAGTCACAATAGCAAAATAGAATTGCCTATTCCCACGAGTTCCTCAGTTAGGGACTCAAATTATTTTCAGTGGTATCAAACGTTTCAATCACCTGTCAGTCCAAATTGAAGAAATCATGGTGTACAATAGATTCAGAATAGAGGTCAAAATTCTTCTGGTTGATGGGGTCTATTATACAGTTCGGGAGTATTTTGATGATATATTCAACTTTTTATACACTTACGAACTAATATTCGTTCTCTTAGTATATTTATATTTTTATGTTTGCTATTGTATTTATATTATTTAATTCGTACTCATTTACCCCCCGTCCACCTAAGCTCTGTATTCTATAACTTCATTTTTATTTATATTGTTTGTTTAATTTATTTGCATGTTTTTGAATAATTTTTTGCAGAAAAATAGACCTTGTCTATAAAATGTATTTTTTTCTGACAGTATATTTGATTTGATTTCAGTTCAAAGTTTCTTTTATGTTTCGTGATTGTCGTTTTAAAATTTCTTGAAGTCCTTCCTACATACACTTTTGGACATGATCCGCATGTTAGTTTGTATGATCTGTTATCCTTGTCTATGTGTTACAACTCTAAGAGTTACAACTCTTATTTGCTATGTTAATATTTTGTTAATTTAGCAGTATTTTTATTTCATCTGATGTTTACTGTGCCAGCATTGAATTTTATGTGGGAATATACTTGGTTAATAGCTTGTTTGAAACGTTTTTTATCAAATATATGATAAATTACTTTCGAGTTTAAGTTGTTATCCACATAACAACTTAAAAAAGTCCACAAAGACTTTTAATTCCTTATTAAAAGTCTCTGTGGACACGGAATTGAATCTGATAAAACAAATTGCAATGGTAGCGTCAAAAGAAATACTTTGCTCATTATGTCTAGTTAGTTTAGAATTATTAAAAAACATACAAACTGTTTCATCTTTATCCATGCATGATCTGGTAGGGTTTTACTTTAGTGGAAGTATTCTAGGACATCATACATATCAGGAAAATCTATTCGATGAGCTGAGTCATATGACATATCTCACACCAGGCGCATGCACAGAACATAAAAGTAACAAAACTTTGATTTTTCCATTATAAATCTATGGGAAGTGCGAAAAAGGACACATAAGGAGGCCTAACCATTAAAATTATAAGGCACAGTAACAAAAAACACCAAATATTGTTACTCACTGCCGACACTAATTTAATCTAACCTATATAGTTAATGTTCATCTAGGCGCAATGTGGGTGGAGTCTGGTCCATGTTAGACTCTTCTCCGTAGACTTATAATGGAAATTTCAAAGTTTCATAACTTTTTTCTGCACATGCGCCTAACGAGAGGGGTATCATAGTGCTCGTCAAGTAGAGTCCACTGATACGTCGGATGATGTTCTAGGACTCTTCCGCTAAAGTGAAGCCTGTTTCACGATCTATTTTTCTGCACCAGAATGCAAACTTTACTATGAATTTTCTGTGTATGAATGACCCATTAACGAATATCTTTACCCATTATTGAAATATTTGTATCATCGGCATATAACGCAATAGTACAAGAAGGTTCAATTTGGTTAATGAAATACAGCAGGTCATTTATGAAAACGATAAACGATGTAACGCCTAAAATTGATCCCTGAGGCATACCACCTGAGGTGTACCACTTGTAACAGATGCTAGGTTAGACACTAAAAGCCATTTTCCACTCATCCAAAGCCTATCTTAGAAAAAAAGTCTGTCAAAGCAGTTTCAATACTTTTATTTAACCTTCCACAGTATTTTCGAATCTAACTGATGATTTTTTCTGAATATCTAACCTACCTACCTTCCCGAGATTTACAACATTAACCTTTATCATCGGCATCATCAACTTGATTAGCACAACTACCAAATTATTATGTTAAGCAGCTAACCAAATCATGCAAAGTAAATCCGCTACTACTTTTTTATTGCAATGTTTGCAAATTTTTCACATTTTCAATTTTGGTGGTTTTGACCCTCGTCATTTGTTTTGTCATGTAGTTATTATTGAAAGTGAGAAAGGACTAACTACCCTCAAATTCTTCAAAAAATCTTACATGGGACTTATATAACTGGTATGTGTTGATTCAAATAAATTAAAACACTTACAATTCTTGGGCTGCTGCTATTTGAAGTACATCACCAACGTTGTTGTAGAACATGAAAAATAGAAGATCATCTTTGTATCGACTTAATTTCATCGATGCAAGTTTATCCCTGAAACAAGAAGTTCATGAAAACATTTCGATATTAGTGATTGATAGAATTATGTACTTGATTATCTGATCATACAGCTTCCACAATTCAAAATGTAAGACATATTCTTTCTTATAACCTATTCATGATAGTTAATACTGGAGCCTCTGGCGTAAAATGAATCTATTGAAAACACTTTTCCAACACCAAAACTTGAAGGATCTTTTAGATGTTGATGAAATAAGTGGTAAAGTAGTCGAAGAGTACATCCAGCTTACCAAAATTTGCATGGAACAAAATTGCTTCCAGTTCGCCAACTATTTTAATGGACAATATGAGGGTACCGCAATGGGAAAATCGTTGTTTCCTATCATGGCTAATCTGTTAATGAGCAGATTTGAAATGGAAGCATGGGAAGAGTTGGATTACTTTCCACGAACCTGGATCCAATACATGGATGATGCATTTGCCATTTTCAATATGAATAGGAGTAAGGTAGGGGATTTTGTATTTTGCCTCAACAAAAGGTTTGCAAGTATAAAATTCACATATGAAATTGAAAATAACGAAGAACTACCATTCCTGGATACATTAGTTATTGGGAATGTCAATAAGGGTCTAGGGTATATAGAAATAATAGGAGTACTTTCAGGTATATCCTTGACAGCTCCTATCATTGCCCACAATGAAAAATGCAATTTCTTGTTCATAGACTGCTCACATTTCCCTTAAACAAAAAAAGGATAAGATTGAGAAAAAAGTTGTTAGGGAGGTGGCTGAAAGCAACGGGTATCTATCAAACATAGTGGATAAACTAATTAGAAAAAATGAAATTTAGGGAGTATCTTCGAAATACCTGGACTTTTCGAAAAGGGGAAGATTCAAAATTAATAGTATTTTCATATGAACCCAAATACACCAATGGGTTGGTTGGAATATTCAAAAAATTGAATAGGAGAGCGGCTTTCAAAACTGCATATACACTTCAACAAGTGTTGGGCAGTCTGAATAACTGGACATCGGAAAAAGAAGAGTTTGGGATTTACGAAATAAGCTGCGAGAATTGTGATGAGAAATATGTTGGTCAAACGAAACAAACTATATTAGCTCGTTACAAGGAACATATTTCCATATTCGGATTCATAGACCGGAGAAATCTAGTGTCGCTTAACTTACAGAACGACTACAAAATAAGTGAGAAATGTTTAAAATTGTAGAGACCAGTACATGACAACAGGTTTCTAGATGTCTTCGAAAGCTTGGAAATTGAAAAGTGTGGAATGGGTTCTATGAATAGCTACAAAGATCCTATTTGTAACAGCTCTTTGCTCGGTCTTATAGTAATAATTCTAAATAGAAACCAGAAAAATATAGAAAAAATGTAGGGGATAGTCATTAACATAGAGGTATTAAAAAAACTGGAAATTCAGCATAGGAACAATAACAGGTAGTAGTTAGGCCACAGCATATAAAAACACTAACAAAGAAAAATTTTAGTCATAATGATATCTTGAGGACGCTACTTGGTTAGCAAACCGTGCGTGGAGAGACTGTAATTTTGTTCTGTTGTTCAGAAAGACTTTTCAATAGATTAATCTATTCAAACTAAAACCTATTTGTGTGTGTATTGGGCCAGTCACACAATTAACCCATTTTATATAAGGAGATATCATACTTTGGTAAGTGTGCTTGTATATTATTCAATAATGCAAAAACAAATTATGATTCCCAATTTTCCATTTTAACTGTTCACAAATTATAATGTTCTTGACTTTTTGACAATTGCAATTGAAAGATAAATAAAAATCTTTCTGAATGATATAATGATGTGATGAAATGAAAATATATGTCAAAAATTGCTAATAAATGGTTACTATCAAAAACAGAGTTTGTTGATTTCCACATAAATTATGGTAAACAGGGGCGTGCCTGAATTGGCTTACACCTTTCTCTTATATAGTTCAAATAATTGCTTCTAGCAGGGTTACAAAATAAGTAGAATAACCCTGCTGAAATTTCTCTCTTTGAAAACACCATTGAGTTGTTCTGTAAATGTTCTGGATAATAAAAAAAGACAGAGTCTCCCTTATCAGCGTTACACACACTTTGAGATTCAGGTGGATCCGTATTATTAACAAAGTCTGTAATAACTGATCAATGAAGGATAATATCCTTTTTAAATTTCTTGCAATAGGTTCACTGTTCCCTATACTTCGTTTTGATATACAACATTAGATATAAAAATATATTGTCACCACTATAAACTTGCAGTTTTGCGGATTTGCTGAGCAAAAAAAATTCAGACCAGCTTGGTCTGTCAACCTTGGGTAGTTCTATATTATGTGAGTTACATGGCTCTGCTTTTGTAGTAGGCAGTCCTTGAATATGCTTAAATTCTAACTCTCTACCCCTCTTTCCTCTTTTTTGTCGATTTTTCTCTCACTCACCCTCAGTCATTTACTAGTCTTCCAAGGATTCACTTCTTAGGACCAGCTTAAATTAATCCCCTTTTCTTTTCAGACCTTCCTTTTATCCTCCCTCTCAATTCACAATATTCACACCTTTTTCTCAGATCATGTTATTTATCTCTTTCTCTCAGATGGCTTTTGTTTCAACATTCAAACAATATAAAAATTGATGTAAATGTTTGTTTACCTGATGGCATGGTTGATAAGATACTCTGGAGGAACATGGAAGTCTATGTCTTGCGGCCTACAAGGGTGCTCTGCCCAAGGTCCTGCAAAAGTAGGGTACAGGTTGTCAGGGGAGTTGAGATTCAATCCAAGCGCAGTCAAATCTTGGCCGAGTGCCAAAGAAACTAGGTTAGGATCAGTCTCGGCTGCCCTGATGAACGTCAGAAGACCAACAATGCCGAACTGATCATTCACCATGCTGGCAGGGATATTCGTCACTCTGCCATCAGGCGACGTCTGAATACCTGGAAATGATGAGAACATTAAAGCTGATTTACATTTGGGCAAAGAGATGGAAATAAAATAAAAAATATTTGCATAAAATATATTGCACACTAAAGACTTGTTTCACACCACAGCAATTAGGTTTCCATTACCAATCCAAAAAAATGTTGATATTGATTTTTAACTTGTTTTGAAAGTGATTTCATGTTACATATTTGAATGGCCAATAAAAAAGACTTGTCATCAGCTTTTTTTTAGTTGCAATCAAGTTTGTGCAGACAGAAAATTGCAAATTGCATGAAGAAATAAACATTAATAATCAATTAAATAGTAACATTTTATACACATGGTTGAAAGAGTTTTGAAATATAGTATACAGGTTAAACAAATATTGAACAATATTCTGAAATGACTAAGTTCTATTAATTAATATTGAAATTAGTGACATGTGATTTTGAATATTGTGCGAAACTATAATAATAATAATAATCATCTTTATTATTTTCAACAATTAATAGTTCAAACCATAAAAAAGATTATTCAACTTATTGAAATTAAAAGCCAAATTTCAGTTCCCTCAGAGATGAAGCTCTGATTGACCTGTTCCTCCACTTAACCTTAAACTGTCTTCACGAGTTCCAAGAAAGCAATTCCACGTTTCTACGATTCGTGTTTATCAAAATTGTAATCACCAAATAAAAGGATGCTCGAAAGAAAAAAAAATAGTTATTGACTACCTGTAAACAAGCGAGTCTTAAATTCCGTTTTGAATTGATTTTCTCCTAGTATTTTAAAATGAGAGGGTATGCTATTATATACCTTCCATATCTATGTTTTCTAAAAAAAGAGTGTAGTTAAAGTTCCTTTGAACCTGCCGTTCAGATTGGGGACATCCATATATTTTACTTTTTGTTCGGTTTTTCATATTCGACCACCCAATATCAACCGATTTATGTGATATACTGTCTGTTCCTTATTCCATATATGAGCTGAAGGCATGAATTCTGTACAATTTGAATTTTGATTTTGTAAATGTTTGTTAAGTTAGCGTGATATACAATGTCTGCATAATCGAATAAGGGTACAACTAAAGCTTCACACAAATATGTTTTTGTTGATTGTGAAAGAATATACTTTTTGGAATAATTATTTCAATCGGGAAAATACTATTCTATATAATTTTTATATGATAATTTCATGAAACTCACAAGATCTACATCAGCTGAAATTATGAGCATTCATAGATTTTAGTGCAAGCAGTTGAATCTATTAACCACAAATTCTCACTTAAAACCCTATAAAGATTTGGAATGAGAGGTTTATCATTGAAACTTTTTAATTTTTATCCACAAAACATTCCCCAAGCTGATTTTTTTCAGCAGACCTTAATTTTAACTGGGAGAATATTTCCTATCTTTTCAATTGTTACATTTTATATCAAAAAATTATGAATAAAACACTGATTATTTGAAAGGGGTGACTTATACAAAAAAAGCACTGCATCTTTGTTATACAGAATCTTATGTTTGCCCAGGATTAGGTGTCAAACGGTGATTTGTAGATAGTAATGCTATGAAAGAAAACTCGAATAGAAGTACTATTACATTATGTATCACTTTACTGATGGTGAAATTCTCTGAAAAATTTCAAGTCTGAAATTTGAAAACAGCTAACACCATAATATATCAAATATTATTAAACTGAAACCGTCTTGAGTGTCATGATTTGCTGAATTATTAATTATATGTAATAAGAGAATTGAAAACATAAGTAATAGAAAATCAATTATCTTAAATAACTATGCACATCTTCATGTTTAGACCATATGCCAAATAATTTATTTGAATTGATAAGAAAATGATAGATAAAATTATTTTGGTAGAATATTGGGTATTTTACAAAAATATTGACATTCTGTTAGTAAATAACATTAATTCAAAGGTTATCTCATTCATATTTATCAGTTTGGATGAAGATCCAAAACAAATATCTGCTGATCTTTCATCTTATCATCCACTCACATATGTTTATCTAGATATCCAGGTTTGTACTGATTTCTAGCAAAATTTTTTCGATCCTCACATCTAATATATAAAAATGGATGTTTGTTGGTTGGTTGGTTGGTAAGTGGTAAACTTCTACATCACTCAACCGATCGTGATGAAACTTGACATGTATAAGTGATTTTTCATAGAGAAGGTTTTTAGGCTATCAATTTTTCTGTAACTCGCCACTAGATGGCGCTGTAGAACGATTTTTTTGAAAGCACTGTTCTATAACGCTGCGCACGCCCAAGTTCGTTGATTTTGATTCTGTCCAAAGATTGGAACAGCAGCGATACAGCAACATAGCACTATAGTAAAACCAATAATGATTGAGAGTAAAGCGCGTTGTCATATCTAAATTTTACGTTACCAGTTTATATCAGAATCAAAATATTGTAAGCAGTAGAGTTGTAGGTTGTGGCAAATTATAGATAACACACAATACTAGTACGATTAAAAGGTATTATTTATGACAAAAATCAGTAATGAGCTTGTAATGAGTAATACTTATACATTTCCTGATTACTGATCAGTTAAAATTCATTATTTTCTGTATAGTGTTAGATATTTATTACAACTAATGGCAACACTGTACGCAACGATATTTCTGTCTTTGTCACTTTACCGTAACTTCCATCTCATCGTTGCAGTCCTCACTAATGTACTTGCAGCCATGAGCGTATCATTGGTTTGTGAATTATACAGCGTGAATTGTACGTTTTACAGTTAAGTTAGTCAGCAATCGACGTGTTGAGATAACAATTGGTGAAAATAATAGTGCTAATAAGTGTTTAAGCGTTACATAATTATATTTCTACACCGTTCTCAAACTACTCAAAAAATGGGAGACATGGCCGGGCCTTCCACGTCGAAAAAGGTAAAACGGTCGGAGTCTTGGTCAGTAAGAGAAAAACAAATTGTACTGCGAGTATTTCACTGTCTTGAAAGAGATCATCAGCCACCAAAAGATGACTTTGTGCATATGTGCTGTAATTCTACGTGTGCACCTCCGAATAACCAACCGGGCATTTCTACATCATTAAGTTCCACAATTACAAAAGATAAATTAGTTGATATGTGCTCTGATTATACCGGTGTACCAAAATCATCGATTTACAAAATACTAAGAGAAGCAGAAATTCATGGGGACGTACAAACGCCAAAAACTAGTAGCGGACGAAAAAAAAATCACAGTTGATGAAGAAGCCAAAACCAGTATACGCAGAACTATTCACAGTTTCTTTTTCAGAAATGAGCTGCCCACACTACAAACAGTTCTGGAGGCACTTAGCGATCATGAATTGGTCCCAAAAATGGGTAAAGAAACTTTTAGGAAACTTGTATACGAAATGAACTTTACGTACGGAAAAGTTGACAGGAAAAGCATTCTCATTGAACGTCAAGAAATAATAGCTTGGAGAAGAAACTATCTAAGAAAAATTGACGAATTTCGGAAGCTCAAAAAAAATTGTACTTCATGGGCGAGACATGGGTTAACCAAGGACATACGGTCAAAAAAGTATGGCAGGATGGTAATATAACAAGTGCACGACAAGCCTTTATTGAAAGTTTGTCAGTTGGGTTAAAACAGCCATCTGGAAAAGGTAGTCGTCTGATAGTTAAGCATATAGGAAGCGACACTGGATTTTTACCAAATGGTGAATTAATATTTAAATCTAAGAAAACAGGCGACTATCATGAAGAGATGAATGCGGAGGTGTTTGAAAAATGGTTTGAAGGCATCATTCAACTTGTGGAACCTGGGTCTGTCATCGTCATGGACAATGCCCCATACCATAGTCGACATTTAGAACCATTACCGAAACAATCATGGAAAAAAGCAGCAATTCAAGAATGGTTAATTAATAAGAACATCCAATATAACAAAGATAGTTTAAAGGCAGAACTACTTCAGCTAACAAAATTACACACAGACAAATATAAAAAATTCGCAGTGGATGAAATGGCGTTAAGTCGTGGCATTACAGTTTTAAGGTTATCACCATACCACTGCGAATTAAACCCAATAGAATTAATCTGGGCGCAAGTAAAAGGATATGTGGCACGAGAAAACAGAACATTTAAATTAGTGGACGTGCAACATCACCTACAAGAAGCTATTCGAACTGTTTCTGCAGAAGACTGGAAGAAATGCATGCAGCAGAGGAGCAGAGAAGCAAAAAATGTGGGACGTAGACAACCGTATTGAACACAATATTGAACTAATCATAATTCACTTTGATGATAGCGGTAGCAACAGTGACGAATCTGAGGTTGAAGATTAGACGAAAATTTGTACATTTACATTTATATTCTATTATCAAAAATTTGTAATTTGTATTTTCTAGTACCCCTGTATATATATATATATATATATATATATATATATATATATATATATATATATATATATATATATATATATATATATACACAGTGTGTCCAAGATAAGGATCCTAAGCATGGGAATCTCAGTACCTGTTGGAGATACAGCTTAGGTTATATTAGGAAAAAGTTGTGTTCTTGAAAGCTTATTTACATGCCGTTTAGAAATTTGAAGAATTTTTATGGCCTGCTGAGATATTTGGGTAAAACGAGAATTTGATAATATCAATTTTATTTTTTTCTGACTTTATTTGAAAAGATATCAAAAAACGAATAACACTTTTTCATTGGCACTACACGATGGTATTTTTAGTTTTTATATCCGACGTTTCGTTTTCAAAAAACCATCATCAACTTTATTTTTTTAAATAGCCCGAAAAAAAGTACACCCTGTATCTGATTCCATTTTTTATTACGAATTCAACGATGTAACACATGCCATTGTTTTCTTTTTAGTTTAAGGGAAAATTGCATTTTTCTATTTTTAAAATGTATTTTTAAGTAGGTTAATAATGATTTTTTTAAAGTAATGAAAACAACTAAGAAATTAACGCATTTTTTATTTAATTCAAAGGAGGTGTTCAAACAGGTTTTAAGTTCTGTAGAACTTAAAACATCACGTAACATCTCTAGTGTAATACTGTTAAATGCGACAGTTACACATTCTCGTAACTGCTGTTTAGTTTCAGAAGAATGTTGGTAAACCCGGTTTTTAACAAAACCCCATATGAAGAAGTCCAGAGGAGTTAAGTCAGGGGATCGCGCTGGCCAAGACACTTCACTAAAGGTTCCAATCCACCTTCCAGGAAATCGTTGCGAAAGATACTCTCGAACTTGTCTAGAATTATGTGCAGGAGCACCGTCTTGTTGAAACCAACAGTTATTGACCTGTGCCAGAGGTAAATTATCTAAACAGTCTTCTACATAGTTTTGCAATAAATGATGGTATCGTTCTGCGGTCAAAGAATTATAGTAAAAAAACGGACCTAGTATTTTAGTTCCTAAAATTGCACACCACATATTAAACCCAAAACGTTCGTGATGTCTTGATATTTTCTTAACACGCGGATTCTGCTGAACCCAGTAATGCGTATTGCGGTGGTTGAAGATTCCATTATTAGTGACCATACTTTCGTCGGACCATATTATTTTTGAAGGGAAATTATAATCTTCTTCACACGCGCGTGTATACCATTCGCAAAAATTTCGGCGCCGTTCGAAATCCCCTGGTTTAAGTCCTTAGCAAATCCTAAATTTATAGGGGTGATATCTATTTTTACGCAAAATAAATTGAGCTGTGGATTTGGCTACTCCTACATTATTTTCGATTTGCCTAGTTGATATTTCAGGGTTCTCAACAACTGCTTGTAAAACATTATTTTGGGCTTCTTCTGAAGATTCCTTTTTTCGAGGAAAAAACAGGCTTTTTAAATGAACAATATTCTTTTAAATTTCGAGCCAGCTCTAAGAAAATGGATTTACATGGATGCTTTCGTTCTGGATATGTATTAAGATACATTGCTGCTGTATTTACAGTATTTTTGTGGCACAAAATGTAGCACGTTAGCATGTCAAACTTTTCTTCATGGCTATAATGCTCACCCGGCATATTCGACGATAATAACACAATATTATCTATTCAACAATAAACAATAATAACAACAACAGTAACAATAACTCTAAAAACAACAACTCGACAAACAGGCTAACAACAACGACAATTACTATTTTATCGTGTAATTAAATAATATTTGACAGGCTCGGTGACAGGTATTTACGTCAAAGCATTTTTTTGCAACGCCTACTTAAAAAAAAAAATTTTAAAATAGAAAAAATGTAATTTTCCTTCAAACTAAAAAGAAAACAATGGCATGTGATACATCGGTGAATTCGTAATAAAAAATGGAATCAGATACAGGGTGTACTTTTGTTTCGGGTCATATAAAAAAATAAAGTTGATGATGATGCAATGAAAACGAAACGTCGGATATAAAATCTAAAAATACCATCGTGAAGTACCTTAAAAGTGCCAATGAAAAAGTGATATTCGTTTTTTGATATCTTTTCAAATAAAGTCAGAAAAAAATAAAATTGATATTGTCAAATTCTCGTTTTTCCCAAATATCTCAGCAGGCCATGAAAATTCTTCAAGTTTCTAAACGGCATGTAAATAAGCTTTAAAGAACACAACTTTTTCCTAATTTAACCTAAGCTGTATCTCCAACCGGTACTGAGATTCCCATGCTTAGGATCCTTATCTTGGACACACTGTATATATATATTGTGTTTTTTATTAATATTGTTAATTTATTTGGTACCTACTATAATTACCAAGATTATTACTCCGTTTTCATAAGGCCCACCTGATGACTACAACGATTAGGTAAATTACGATATTGCAAAGTTTTAATGAAATAAATAAAAAATGTGTATGAATATTTCAACTAATTGTACTAAGAATTTTTCTTTCATTCTTAACCCTCTCAAAAATTAATAAGCACGCCCCCGATTTGCTGTCAACTGGGCTTACTTCTACTCTCAATCATTATTCGTTTTAGTATAGTCTGATATATAAAAATGGATGTTTGTTGGTTGGTAAGTGATAAGCTTCTACATCGCTCAACCGATCATGATGAAACTTGACATGTATAAGTAATTTTTCATGGAGAAGGTTTCTAGGCTATCAATTTTTCTGTAACTCGCCACTGGATGGCGCTGTAGAACAATTTTTTGAAAGCACTGTTCTATAACGCTGCGCACGCCTAAGGTCGTTGATTCTGTCAAAACCTTCGAACAACAGCAATACAGCAACATAGTACTAGTTATCTTATAAATGAGAAATATCTTCAAATTAGTTTCAACATGAAATCCATATGTTAACTAGAAATCATCTGCCTTACTTTACATAATTTTGATTAAAAAAAATATTTTCACAATATGTATTAAATGACAGACTGAGCCTTTTTCAAGGTTGAGTTAAAGCTATTTGTTGTACGTGGTCAATGAGGCAAAGGAAGTAGTTCTATAGCTGTGCTCATAGCATATACTACATTGGTCAAGGAACACATTTCTGGTTTTATTTCATCAGTGGAGAACGTGACTTCGACTATTGGTTTGCTTAATTAGTCTGGTTCGTGAATACTCGATAGTTGAACTGGAATAAAACAAGATACCCAGTTGTAAGTGAAACCTTCAGGCATAAAAACCTGCAGACTACAATAAACAAATCTGAAAAATAGTTATGACATAGTTATCTACAGAGTTTATATTCCTTGCTTTCAAGGATGTTCCTTCAAAAAATGATCTACCTACCATTTTCATCAAACTTGAACGTAATTGATATAATGAAGGACAGAAAGAATAGTAAAGGAAAAATATTCACAAATTTTTAAAATGAAGTATCATACATGATATGATTCGGGATGATGAATAATGCTAGCACAGTTACCGAGATATAATTTATATAAGATCGCGCACTGCGTCTTGGGTTTTCAGTCTGGAAAAATTCTTTGTAATGAAAATATTAGTTTTGAAGAATATGGAGAGATATCTGCAAGGTACACTTGTTTCTTGAAAAATAATTAAATATTCAAAAAACCTATTGCACTGAAAAATTGAATGGTGCAATGAAGGAGCTTAAAAAGAATCTGAAATCACTTCCAGTTCAATTAACACATTGATTTGAAAAAAACAAGACACAATCTGTTACATCGACTTGAAAAAAACAATACACAATCTGTTAAATTCATAATGGTTTACCCAAAAGTATACATTTTTCGACAAAACAGTTAAAAAAGCAATTCAAGACTCATTTATTTTTACCATGAATACATTATATTTTTATTTTAAGAATTTTTCTATGCTTCACTGATATAATTCAGTTCACCAACCTGATCATCCGGTGGAATTGTTCCTGGTTAAATTTGGAAACATTTGAACTTCGCTTTTTACCATCGCTAAGTTATGTTTTATGATAAGTTAATTGTAAATCTATTCTTGATAATAATGAAGGCGATCATCAATATTATTATTAAATGAAAAGATCACAAAATTATGGTATATAGTATAATTCTGAAAACTATTTTTTTAATGAAGCCTATTTTAAGAAAATAGGCTTTCACGACCAGAGTTACGATTAGAGGAAACAAAATCAGGGCTGATGGGCCGTGATAAAATGGAACTTGTAATACCAAATGATTCGTCTGCTACTGAAGCAGACATCATCAATGGTATGTGAGTTGACGGTGAAGACAAATTTTATATCTCAAAGAGATTAGAAAATGACAGATTTAGATATCTCCAAGCAAAAACTTCAATAATGTTATAACTACCAAAACGCCTAATTTCAGTTATGTAAGGTCAAAAATAGTGCATGTAGTCAGTACAATGTATTTAATAAACTAGAAAAAGTACATAATGAATTTCAAAATATGTTAGTGTTTCATGTGGAAGCAAGAGCAAGTTACTGATTATAATTTATTATATCAACAATTCAAGATTCCCTCACTTGAACGAACAAGAAATTTTTGAGTCTTAAAATTTTAGACATATTGAACACTGCTCTGATTCACTTGAATTTCCAAGTTTCTAGGGCAATCACTAACATAGTTAAGAGATCATCTATCTACAGGAGCTCAGTGGGTATGCTTTCAGAACCATATTGTAAATTAAGAAATATAATTAGGACTTGTTATTTGAATAATATGTATTGTTAGAAGTTATATAGCACTATTATACCCACATTCTCTTATATTCAGGCAATGAAGCTTTATTAGCAGAGATTTATAAAATTAGCTAAGGGGATTGTAACAAAAAGTACGTTGGCCAAACTGAACGGACTATATTACCTCTCAATAAGGAACATGTACTTTTGTTTTGTTGTTTCTAACACTCCGCGGGCATGATGATGAATCTAAAATTCCCTTCTAATAATTGCAATGAAAATGTGCTGAGACTTTGAAGTCAATTGTCTCAAAAGCACAAGATTTGACATTGGCTGTTCATGTTCCAAGTATATAAATAATTTATAATGCACTGTTAGGAACCTTTGGTATAGTAATGGATATTACTGGAGTTTTATCCCAACACCAAACTGTTATTTTTAACACCTCGACACGTATTTTTACCACTGTAATTTGTAACTAACGTTACTGCAGTTTCGTCCTATAAGGATATTTTCAAACTTATATGTTAAACTAACAATGACTGATTACATTAGTCCTTATATAACACCACTGTATGTATTAATAGAGGTAGGTAGTTTGATTCTGTACCTGGAATTTTTTTACTAGTGACAATGTGGATATGTTAATTTGAAAACCGGTACTTATGATGCACTGTTTGGAACCTTCGGTGTAGTAATGAATATTACTGGAGTTTTTTCCCAACATCAAATCGTTATTTTCAACACCTCGACACGTGTTTCGATCACCATTATTAAACAGTTTAAAACAGATTAAAACAGTTTTAATCTTTCTCTTTGAAGATGATCACTTGGTGATCGAAACACGTGTCGAGGTGTTAAAAATAACGATTTGGTGTTGGGAAAAAACTCCAGTAATATTGAAAACCGGTGATTAACTAAATCGATTTGATCATTTAATGGTTGCACCCGCAATGTTTATGCTCGCGAATTTCCAAGGATTTCAAATAATTCAGTTTGCTATTCTTCCTTGCATAGTGTAAAATTTCCGTATCTTTTAGATTCGGCAACTTGTGGTTGCATGCCAAGGAATGGTTTGAAAACGTCGAATCATTTTTACCTAGTCTGAAGGACTTTTCATGTTCAGCATACCGTTTTTTGAAATTTCAATCACATTGTCCCATATAAACACTATTACACTCCGGACACAAACTTATAAACTCCAGATTTCTCTAACTTGTCCACTTTATCTTTGACATTGAAAAGGAAATCAGATAACTTGACATGTGGTTTGAATGCCACTTCAATTGTTTTTTTGAAGAAACCCGCAATTATCTCTGTTCTTTTACCAAAATATGTTAGAGTTACCCATTTCTTGATTTCCGATTGTTTGATCTGGGGGTATATTAATCTGTAAGTGAATTTACGCCTTTGTTTTCTGACTAACTTCTGGATTGTATTTGTGTGGAAACCATTATTATGGCCTATCTTTGTAATTATATCAATTTCCCTAGCTAGAAGCAGACAAAAGCAGTGAGAATGCTCTGAGCAACATGTAGGCTGCTAATTTATGACTGTTTTTATAAATGTCTGTATAGCTAGATTTTCTGAAAACATTGAACACAAATTTATTCTGATTGTGTGTAATGGTCAGGTCTAAGAAAATTATCTGTTTCTCTATCTCTGTTTCGAGTGTGAATCGAATGTTGCTATTGAGATTATTCATGAATGTCATAACTTGGTTCAGCTGTCGTGTAGTACCTCTGAAACAGGCGAGAATATCATCTATATATCTGTACCAAAAATGAATATGTTTTTTACCCAGGTCGGAATTTACTATAGTAGTCTCCAAGCTGTTCATAAATATGTCTGCTTAAAGTAGACTAAGGGGTGAGCCCATTGGTAAACCTGAATCCTGTTTATAAAATTTGTTGTTGAACTGTAGGTAACTCTGATTTAGGCAAACATCAAAAGCTGTTGAAATTTCAAAGGAAGTGATATAGTTTACTTAGGTTTGATCTAGTATATCTAAAATGAGAAGGCTTACATTTGTTGTACGGTATGTTGGAGAACATATTCTTCACATTGAATGAAACTAAAATTTTGTTATGTGGCGTGGTTGGGTTTCTTATATTTTCCACTAAAGTCAGTGAATTTTTAATGCTGTGAGGTGGGAAGAATTTGGTAGTATTTTGTAACAACTTGTTGAAACGTATTCCTAGTTTTCTTACCAGAATATATACGAAATTACTTGTCTTATAGGGTATCCTTTTTATGTGTTTCTATCAGACCATATAGTTTAGGGCAGGATTCTCCGTTTCTCTGACTTCGTGAAAATGATTTTAGTATCCGAGAGAAATTTTTTTAGTTCATTTTGACTATCATTGTTGGGCCTTTCTTGATGACAATAAAGTTTTCATTTTGAATGACTGATTCAATTTTATGGATATATGTTTCTCGTTCAAGGATAACGATGGCATTCGATTTATCAGCTTTTGTGAAAACAAGATAATTTTTTCTTATTTTTTGTTTTATAGTTTTCATTATGCCTGTTTTTCAACGGTTTGATAAAGAGAATGGATGGTTCTGAATTACTTCATTGATTTTGTATGCCCGTAAATCTCTATTATCTGTCTGTTTCATTGCAATAGATCTCTGTTACACATGTATCTAAACTGTTTTTTTTAATTATTGTTGGTGTATATTTCGGCCCTTTGGACATTGTTGAAATTTCCTCTTTGTTAATTGGTCAAGTTAATGGTGTCAGAAAATAACGCCGTAAATTCACTTACAGATTACTATACCCCCAGATAAAACAATCAGAAATCAAGATTGATTGATTGATTATATGTTTATTGTTTAAGAATAAATTCTTGTTACAATGTCATAAATAAATCAAGAAATGAGTAACTCTAACATATTTTGGTAAAAGAACAAAGATAATTACGGGTTACTTCAGAAAAAACAATGTGGAAGTGGCATTCAGACCACATGTCAGGTTATCTGATTTCCTTTTCAATGCCAATGATAAGGTGGACAAGTTGGAGAAATCTGGAGTTTATAAGCTTAAGTGTCCGGAGTGTAATAGTGTTTATGTGGGACAATGTGATTGAAATTTCAAAAAACAGTATGCTGAACATGAAAAGTCCTTCAGACTAGGTAAAAATGGTTCGACGTTTTCAAACCATTCCTTGGCATACAACCACAAGTTCCCGAATCTAAACGATTCGGAAATTTTGCACCATGCAAGGAAATGTTGCAAACTCAATTATTTGGAATCCTTGGAAATTCACAAGCATAAACAATGCGGGTGCATCCTGTTGAATGATCAAATCAATTTAGTTTACTCACCGGTTTTCAAATTAGCATATCCATATTGATATTAGTAAAGAAAAAGTACCTCTATTATTACCTACAGTGGTGTTATACAAACAAAAAGTGGTAAAGAACATAGAAAGTTTCAATTCTCTTTTCTTCACTATGATTTCCTACCACGTAGTAATGGCTACATCCATCAATTCATCAACTGAATATGTAATATTTCCAATCTTCATTTGTGTTCTTTGAAAATCTGAGAGGATATCAAAAAAAATCTAGTTCTGTTTTATATATGTGATAGAATCGGCCGATATTTGATGAAAATCCATAACGTTTTCAAGAAACACTTCATTGTGAGATTTTCGCTACAGTTTTTGAAAAACACATGTGTTTCGCTATACAATTGCTATATCAGGCGTGTCTATGCAGTTATAGACATGCCTGATGAAGCTATTGTATAGCGAAATGAGTGTTGCGTTTTTGTAAAACTGTTTAGTGAAAATTTCACAGTGAAGTAGTTTTGTTGTATTTTCTTTTTTATGAAACAAGAGGATGTAGGGTTGGGAAAAGGTCAATTGTCTCTTTGTTGATATAGGAGCAGTCAACTGATTTTAGATAAAAAAACAGAACTGAACCACAAAACCACAGATGAAACTAAAGAAAATTTTCAGGTTGTTGTCAAATTTTCTGCTCTGAAAATATTATAATGAATATTTCCTAATAGTTAAGTATAGATGAAATGGTATTCCACTGAAATACTCAATTTGAAAGTGAACACTGATGAGAATTCTCTCTGGTTGATTGATATTTAAACCAGGCATTTCTCAAATGATCTTTTATATTTACCAAAAATCAATTAAGAGCACTTTCTTTTGAACACTTACCCGATTTGGAACCATTTTTATCCCCATCTCTCGAACTCACTCCATCTCCTGCACCACCAATAACATTCTTATCACCAGACGTACTGCTACCAGGAGACGCACCCTCTCTATTCTGAGTACCAGGTAAGGCAGGAAAGTCTTCGGACGACATAGTGAATTCACTAGCTTCGGACGTCGGTTGTTTAACCATTCCTACATATGGTTTCGCTCCCGGCATAGGACTTGGTTGAGGGACGTTATCACCAGAACTTCGATTAGTCAATGATGGGAACTCACTAAGGTCTAGCAGAGATGGAGTATTCGTGTCCCCCGAACCAAACACAGAGTTGAACGAACTGTAACCTCCCAGGGTATTCATGTTACCCATTTGATTATTATTTCTGGAAGAATAGAAGATTGAATTAATAATAATGCCAAATTTTCCAGGTACCTTATAAAATCACAAATTTTATCAAATATGATGGTAAAAATTCCTTTATGATGAATGGGGCTGATAATGCACATTTGTGAGAATGTCTTAACTGTGTCAGACAGGTTATATTTTGCAAAAAAAAACAAAACAGGTTCTGACATAAGACGGATAAAATCCTGGTACAATCACTTATACTTATACAGTAGATAATTATCAATTTCTAGTTATAAGTTACTGAATTTTATTAAGGCTTCAAAAAAGAAATATGGAAATGTCAAAAGTTGAAGTTTCATTTTTTAGTTGTCATGTGTAACATCAATATAGTCCAGTCCAAATTGACATTAGACATAACTTATGATGCACTGTTTGGAACTCCAGTAATGAATATTACTGGAGTTCTTTCCCAACACCAACACCAAATCGTTATTTTTAACACCTCGACACGTGTTTCGATCACCAAATGATCATCTTCAAGAAGATTGAACTAAAAAAAAGTTTAATCTTCCTCTTGAAGATGATCACTTGGTGATCGAAACACGTGTCGAGGTGTTAAAAATAACGATTTGGTGTTGGGAAAGAACTCCAGTAATATTCATTAGACATAACATTTGAAAAAATCATTTCAAATGTAATGTGCAATTATTTTCATTTGAACTTCTTTTTAAAAATGTTATTAAAGGTAAATAACATTAAACGAGTCAAAATAACCAATAATATCAAATGATCTATTAAACGAGTTATGAGTGACTTTTGTCAAGTTCTTGACAACAATAATTAACTATTGTAAAATTCATATTTCTCAGTCTTGTCTTTTTTAGGATCACATACAAGGTAGTGTTGTTGGGATTTCATTTATTAAACAGGTTCTAGCAAGGACGGTTTTCAAATATAAATATTATATTTGCTTTTATCTTTCTTCAGTTTTATTTGTTCGACTGACCACTACCTATTACCTTTCTTACAAGAAAATCCATTCTACTTCAGCATATTATATTATTCCACAATACTTATTAGATTGTAATGCTCATTATATGTGAGACATTTACAAAAAAGTGTTTTCCTTCTAGGCACACATTACACGAATTCAATATTATTTATAAATTTTTTTTCAAAGGATACCCCTCTTTACCTACTGACATCACATTAGTGACTTTGAAATTGATGAACACTGTTGTCTAAAATTTACAAAAAACAATATGTGAATTCTTGACTGAGAATCGGTCAGGAAACTGGGATTTACAGCTATGAGAAAAACTATCCTAATAACTTATAAATGTGAACAAATAATCGATGGAACTGATTGAAGTTACATTTAGTACATATCTGATTCAAGGTTTTATATAGTGTTTTTTTCTGAATCTCAATATTTTCTTTGACAATATTTACTGCACTATAATAATCTAATAATGGTACTGATGATAAAAATCTGAAATTCTAGCTATCGGAATGTCTAAAGGTATCAAGAAGGCCATAAATTTTGAACAAAAAAATATGTCCAACAACTACACCAGGGTTTTTATGCATCTTGGTCAGAGAGGTTATATTTCAAAAGATAAATGAGATCTGATCTGTGTAACTTATAGAAAACTAACTCCAAGCCAATAATATTAGGTATATAATGGTTAATAAAACATGAAGTGTGCATTATATATGCACTCTCTATCAAACCAAATTATTTTTCTCATATAACCGAAAAGGGAAACACTGTTCTCGACATATGTTATGGTATGTTTGAAAAGTAAATTCATTAGATTAACTATATTTTATAGATGGAAATTCTAATCACTGATGTTTTCCTTAGTTGAACAGCCACTATATTTAATTTAGAGAAAGTGCATAGTACTAAAACAAAACTTGCAAAATTGTGTAAACAAAAACAAAATATTGAAAACTCTGTTATCTTCAAATAATACTGATATTTACCCCATAGCAGGTAGGGTTCTTCTTTCAGAAGATGTTCTTTGTCCAAAAACAGGAGTAACATGTCCAGACATAGAATTATTTCCAAAACTAACACTTGTTCTTGCCAGGCTGTTACCTCCAATATTCCTTGTAAAGTTCAAATTCGCCATAGCTATCTGATGTGGGGCGAGCCACCTTCAAGCATAACGAAAAATATACAGTACTTCCTATTTCAATAACTTTTTTTCACAAAAACCTTATTTGAACTATTAGCACAAAAAATACAAATAACATTACTTCATTTTGTATACCAAATACACGAATTAAGAATAAACAAGATATGTGAGCCCGCTGGCTACTTGAAAAACTATTGCAAAATACGCTATCTGCAACAAAAAACAATTTTTTTTTACACAAAACTTTCTGATAATTTTTGTGAAATGAATGTTATTGTCCATCAACCTTCCGCCATTACAATTTACAACTGTCAATTGTCATATCTCAGCAGTGAGCAAAGATAATAAAAAGCAGCGGTCTGTATTCAGGTGACATTCTGTCAAACGTGTTTTGCTTCTTGTACCTAGATGCTGTATATGAAAAATATGGGTACGTTCAATGCTCTTAGCACATCGCAAAGGTTGACAGAAGTCAGAATAAAGGTCAATTCTTAAATGTCATTCTATTCTCACCACAATAAATTGTATACAAACCACAAAATAACTTTTACTAGACATTGAACACAATTTGAAATGGAATGGCCAGCGGTCTGGTGACATTCTGTCAAATTTGTTTCGTTCGCTTCTTGTACCTAGATGCTGTATATAAAAAAATATGGGTACGTTCAATGCTCTTATGCCCGTATTCGCCGTTTCCTCTGTATAGCGAAGATTGCGTAAGCCCGCTTAAGAGTCAAGCCAAGCTTAAATGTTTGCGGTACGCACCACAGAACAAAAAACGTAGCTTAGCCAAGCACCAAAATAACTTGCCAACGTTGTATCTTTTCGGGGATAATTACAATGGGGAGTGTTTCTCCTGACGAGAATCAAGTAGTTTTCATAAAAGAGATCTAAAACAACGCATTTTGAACCTATCATTTCAACCTTTTTCCTTAAAGAATTATTTCAATACTTAAAAAAAGAGGAATGAAATGATGAATTCAACATTTAAAGGGATTCGTTTCTATTTCACCTTTTGGCAACATCGGTTATAGCTGATAAAGGACAAAGAATTTGTTACCTGCATGAGACAAAAAAAAGGACATATTTCAGAGGGTTGCTGTTCTGTTTACTTATGTTCCGAGTTCCGAGACATTCTGTGACATCTGGCATTTTGTGCACCCAACCTATTTTCCTCTATATAAATAAATAACAAAACAACTGCCGTTTATGTGGCTTGTGGAGGTGGTATTGAACTATAATTTATATTTTGCCTCAATTTATCCCCTTGTAGAGGTGGTATTGAACTATAATTTATATTTTGCCTCAATTGTTAATTTATAAAGATACTTTTCCTTTTTTAAAGTAGAATATCTAGGTATGTATAAATTATTTCAACTTGATATAGGCGCTGTTGCCAATATGTGAATTAGAAACAAATCCCTTTGACATTCGAAACATCAATTTGAATACTTTTCGAAGTGAATTTGAAAAACTCATGAATTAAACTTAACTTTATTTTCTTCAAACTTGCATTTGCTGTAATAACCCAAATTGAGGAACATTCCCCATTACTGTTTATGCTTTCGAGTCAATTCTTATATTACGGAAACCAAATGTTAGGTGAATTTAACAAAAATTGTGTTTCGATGGTTTACTTTAACCTTGTTGTTGAAAAATATCAGAGTCAGACAAAAGAACATACTTACCAGTGAATTCAAACGAAGTGACTGAAAAAGAGTTCCAAACTTTACCTCAACGGAGAATTAATTTTTGCAATTCAATCATAGCCCCCTGTATTGCAAAATAAGATCTAACTGAGATTCAGGCGATAACCATGGGAAGATTAAAATCTTCTCCGGCCAGAAAAGTAAGAATCTCTGGAAGGGAGATTGAATGGCAAGCGCGGGTAACGTACTCGTTCTTCTAATAGACCGTAGGCTCACTTGAAACTTGCACATCATGAACGTCAAGTCAAAGATCGAGGGTCGGATGGCCAGACTATAACCCTCTGACCAACAAAAAGTCCAAAATGAGCTTGAAAAACAAAATTACCATCTACAATACGATGTTCAAGTCTGTCATCATGTATGCTTCAGGCGTCTGGGGACAAGCGGCGAAATACAATATCACCATTCTGGAGGTATTGCAAAACAAACTATCGAGGATGATTGGGAATGCTCCTTAGTTCGTGCGGAATGAAGCCATCCGCAGAGATTTGCAGCTGCCTTCCATTCAGCAATCCATTCAGTCGAGGAATCGGCGAGTTTTCGAAGGTGCGGAAACTCACGAAAATCCGTTAGTTAGAGAATGAATAGACTATGCTGTAGACGACCCCTCCCGATATAGAAGGCCTCGACACTCTGGTCGAATGAGGCCCTCATGTCTCCCGTCAACGGACGAATAGCTTTTTCATCCATCACACCCCAGCCAGGTAGGGGTATCCCGTGAAGAGCGGTACTGATGTCTGAGGACTTCATACCGCCATCCCCTCAGTCATGAACACATTTGCCTCCATCCTGATTGAACTCAAGACGACGTGCAGTGAAGATCTAACTGACCACGTATAAAGAGAGAAATGTTCTACTCAGGACTACCTGTATTATAAATTTTCTATTTTACGTGTGGTCAGTTATATCTTATGTGATTGTGTTAAAAAAAGTAAAAACAATTGAATGTTTTTTTCGAATTATAAAGCTACGAGCTCCAGCACATACAGTGTTGTTAGCTTGGTCAGTCCGAATCTTAAATAGTTAGGCCTCCTGAAAATTCTTCGTGGATATCCAAAATCAATCATGTGTAAGATTCCATTATCGGCTTCCAGCATGATTTCATTTTCTAGTTCCATCATTCTGCAACAACTGATTTTAATTCACGAGTCCGTTTACTGAAACATTTCAGCAAAACGACATATTTCCAAAACTAAAGAATAAAAAGTGAGGTTCTGATATCTGCGTAAGCTTGACTTTACATATAAAGCCACGAAAATGTAGTCGTACGAATTCGTACGAATTAGTAAGAAAACGTCGGAAATAAACAAATGCGTTTATTGACATGGTTGTGGTTATATACGACCATTTGTTACGAATTCGTACGTGATTTCCATACGACCAAAATATTTTGTTTCTTTCATAGGTGTTCGTACGACTAGCTTGCATTTTCTAGTGTTTTCAGAGTGACAACATGGATTGCCAATTATTGATAACGTTAGTACACGAAAGAAGATCCCTGTGGGATCAAAAAAGCAAACAGTATCACAACAGAGAGTTAAACAAAAAATTATGGAAAGAAGTAGCGACTGAAATGAAACTAGTAGGTATGTATTTCCGTTATCTATTTATATTTATTCAAGAATAATTTTTGTTTTAACAGTACATAACTGTCTTATTTTCCAAATTGTGTTCAATGAGTGTTGAAATATTGCATAAATTTGTTCCTAATGTCATAGGCAGTACGAGTAGCTCTGTTGAAACTTCGTGTTCCAACGGTTCGATCACGTGTTTGTTGAGGGGCAGTATTTTGAATGACTTCTGAGTTTCCCTCCAAATCAATAATTATGCAACAAGCAAATACATTTCACAATTAAATCGACTTTGTCAGCAGCAATTTCAATTTCTGTTTTAAGAATTCTCCATTTTGAGGTAATTATACCAAAGGCGCATTCGACAAGGCGCCTTGCTCGGGAAAGGCAGTAATTGAATTTTTCTTGCTCCTGTGACAGATTTTGTCCAGAAAAAGGTCTCATTAGATACGACTTTAATGGATAGGCCGCATCTCCGACGAAAACGTGTGGAACAATAATATTTGTACCCGACAACGTCTTCGGTCCAGGTACACAGAACGTATTTTGTTCAAGATGATAGTAAAGCGATGAAGTAGTGAAAATACCACCATCACTCTGCTTTTCATAACTTCCAACTTCAAAACTTATAAACTTATATCGCGCATCCACCAAACTTTGAAACACAATCGAAATATATTTTTTATAATTGAAATAGAATGACCCAGATTTCGCAGGACATAATATGCTTGCCGTCAATTGCTCCTACACAATTGGGAAATTTCCATGTTTATAAAACTGTTCAGCAATGGATGAAAACACTGATTCTGTTGGAAAAGGCATATGCTTTTGGTTTAAATTATTCCATATCACAGGTTTCATAAACCACTTGTCGTATAGTTGTATGTGACATTCGGAATGAAAATCCCAATGATCGAAAAGTAGCGCCAGTTCCAATATACCTAAAATAAAATATGTAAAGGTTGAAGAATTCAAATAATTAATTATTTCAATTTTTTCAGATGATGTTGTGCGTCAAAAATGGCGAAGATAACGTGATACCTTCAGCAAGGAAATTTCTAAATTGGACCAAAAAAGTAGTGGATATGGTGCTGATGAGGAACCACAATCAAAGTGGCAATATTTCACAAATATGCTTTTTTTAAAAGATCAGATTACACCCAGGAAAACAACAGGTAACATTGAAAATGCTACACAGTATTCAAATGGTGCTGAGACGGAAGAAGATGCAACAGTAGATCCAATGAATACTAACGATCAGTCCCAACTGGAAATTGAACCTGGCGATCTGTCCCAACTAGGAATTGAAACTGAAATAAACCAACAATCATCCTCCAATAACAAGAAGAGGTCAGCACTAAAAATCAAACAAAACTAATCCTTTCCAAAAAAAAAACAAAACTTGTTAAAGATGACGCAATACAAGAACTGATGCATATTGAAAAAAAAAAAAATTGCAACAATTCAAGCAGCATTTGGATTATAAGCAGGATGATGACACCTACTTTCTACTAAGTCTCCTCCCATATATTCAGTCACTGCCCGTGTATAGAAAGCTTTTTCTTAGATCGAAAATCTAACAGTTGGTTATGCAGAAACATGAAACCGTTTCTTTTCCAGAAACTCAGCAGCCATCGACTTCTCGTCAGTTTATTCCGATCCCACGTCCATCACCGATATATAATAGTACGACCTCAATAGAGTACTCACAGCCACCGACTCCTGTACAGCACACAAACGAATCTTCATCTGGTTTTATTACTAATTATACGGATGGTACTGCAGCAGGATATTTAACCAACTTTCAGCCAAGTACTTTTTGATAATTTATAAATTATAATGTACGTTAATGAAAATAACATTTTTACTTACCTTAATGTTAGAATCAGATTATGCTTTGGTGATATGCACTCCCGGAAATTTGAGTGCTTAGAAATGTCACTCTCAATATTCTCTAATATATAGTCGAATGTGGATTGTGTCATTCTCGTGTATTCGAAAAATTTTTCATTATTTCTTCTTAATTCTTCATATGACCTTCCGAACTCTCCCTTTCCATTTCTGGATCAAAAATATGTGTCAACCCATTTTCCTCTTTTTTCTTTCAGTAACAAATATTTCACTAATGGTGATGATTCTAACTGATAAAACTTTGATAGCGAATCCATAATCACTACTGTTTTCGTATGGACTGATATCATCCAATGTAACCACACACGCCTATTAAATTCGTAATAATTGATTCGTACGAATTCGTAAGACTAAATTTTCATACGAATTCGTATCCAATGTAACCGCCGCCTTAGTACACCGCAAAGGTTGTCAGAAAAAAGGTAATTCTCAAATGTCATTCTATTATCACCGTAATAAACTGTATACAAAACAACTTTGACTAGTGATTGAATGCAATCTGAAATGAAATAGCCATATTAATTCTTTATGTGTGAAATTTTCTAGAGTACCTATCAATGTTAAGCTTTTTGTGTGTACTCTCAACAATGTCTCAAAGGCATTATCAAGCAATTCTATTTTGTATGCTTTCACAAAATACTGTGCTTTCTTCAACTTGACTGTCAACTTAAAATATGGCATTATATGTAGTGCGATACGACGTGAGAAAAAACATATCTGGACTTTGTTTTAAGAAATAAAAATTCCAAAGCAATTTGGAATACCTTAAGAACTCTTGATATCCTGAGGAACAACAAAAAATCAGATATCCCTGATGAATTAAAAGACGTCAATCTCATTAACCAGCACTTCAATTCCACTTCAGATTTGCTCACCAATTGTCCTTATTAGATCGATATGTTAATTCGGAAGAAACTGAAAACTCCTTTCACTTCTCCTCAGTCACCTGTGAGATTGTGCGAAGTTCCCTAAGACGCATCAAGAGCAACGCTTCTCATAAACTTTATCATTACCAGTTTCCAACTTCTAAAATGTTGGAAGGATGGATTGGTTATTCCTCTGGCTAAGTGTAACTCACCTACTGTCCTTTCTGACCTAAGACCAATTACAATTCTACCGTATCTCTCTGAAGTAGTGGAATCGTTTCTGAAAAACCAGATTGATGAGTACGTCAATGAAAATCATATAACATATGTACAATCAGGATTCAGACCTCAGCATAGTACCACCACTTACTGACGATATTTTTCAAGCTGCAGATGAACAAAATTTGACCTGTTTAATACTTATAGATTACAGATTCTAGATCATGATATATTGTGTGACAAACTTGTCTACTTCGGTTTTTCTCGGAAAGCAGTGTCTCTCCTGAAAAACTATCTGAAGAATCGTACTCAAAGAGTTGTTGTAGATGAAGTTTATTTCAGATGCTCTACCGGTATGAAAGGGAGTGCCACAAGGATGTATCCTTGGGCCATTGCTTTTTAGCTTGTATATTTGTGACTTTTATCTGTCCGTGAAAAATGCAATATACATCACTATGCAGACGACACGCAGTTATATGTCTTTTTTCGCCTGGCGAGTCTACATCTGCTCTGTCGCATATTAATAACGATCTCTAAGCCATCTTTGACATTTCTACTAATGAATTTTCTAAAGTACAGCAATAACTACAATTTTTTGATATTATTAACTCGACTTGTGTTCATATAATTTATTTATAGTTTCTCCCAGGTTGAGTTGAAAAACAGCCTTGGCTGATACTCCGCCTATTCACCATATACTGGAAGTTTTTTCTTTGTTTTTGTTATTGTTCCCGTATACTGTTTTATTTTATTTTTGTCTATTCCATTTTTATTTTAATGGTGAATAAAGATGTATTATTATGATTATTATTATTTTCCCACCGTGGTGTGCGCTGGTCAGGCCCTATCCCCCGAAGCCCCGATACATTTGGGAGGGCGCGCCAGCATTATCAACCAATGACCACTTCCCACACCGTGGGGTAAGTAATCATTGGGTTCGAGAATCATGTGCCCTAAGCAAGCGCAGTGAGCCAAGAATGACATTCTTCTGCATCTGTGCGGCTAAGATTTCTGCCTTAGTGCGGCAAGTCGGTATGATTTTAAGATTCGAGAGTAGAGAGGACATCATTCCAGCAAGGACTCCAATAATCAGAACAACCATCTTGACAGAGTGATCTGGATAGAGTCTGCGGAGTTCGAAGGGACAATCTCGATATTTTATCCGTTTTTCCTCCTCTTTTCTGACTATATTCGTCTCGCCAGGAGCTGAAAACTCCACGACAAATATAGTTTTGGTCTGGTGGTCAAGAAGGACTACATCAGGCTTATTAGCTTGTATGAGCCTGAGGGTGGGGAACGAATAGATCCAATAAATTCGACACTTCTCGTTCCCCACAACAGATTCAATATCCCCCGGAGCGTAGAGCAACACCGGTGTCTCGTCAATACCGTAAGATTGCCGTAGATGGTAATATAGCACTCTAAGGGCCGCGTTATGTCAATGGATATAGGCCGAGACCGCATATGCTGGACATGCTGATAGCAAGTGCATTAGGGTCTCGGGCGCCTCACGGCAGGCCCTGCACCTCGTGTCAGGAATCTCTATACTCATTACGCCACTGCGATAGATTTAGGTGTTGAAGAAATCATCCTGGCAAGCCATGATGAACCCCTCAGCCCACTCGACCTGAGAATGCGAGCGTCAGGCGCTTTGATAAGCCAAGGTCTCCAATGTTATTGATGAAGACCCCATGCATTGGCTTATCCTTGTGTCTCCGCAGAAGTAAGGTGATCTCTGCGGCTTTTATCTGAGCTTTTTGCTGAACGGGTTCCAACTCGGTGACAAAGTTGTGGTCACCTCGTTCAGAATTGAAAACTATACCGAGTTCATCAGCTGCTCGGGCAGCTGCCCTGAGGAGAAATGCTCCAATTCCTGCTCTCTCATGGTCACGGATCATGCAGAGATGAGGATCCGAACTACTGACGACTTTACAGACTGTATCCAGTACCACTCTGTCATGTAGACACTCCAAACTCAAAAGTCCACGGCCTCCCTGTTGTTGGGGAAAGTACAACCGTGGAACGGACGATTTGGGATGCAAACTCCTATAGAGATGCATCATTTTTCGGGTCTTTACGTCGAGTTGATACAGCTCCTCCCGAGTCCACTTCACTACTCCAAACGAGAAGAGTAAGATTGGAACGGCAACTGTCGGGGAAGAACAAAGTTGCTGCAACAAATATGCTTGCCGTTCCAATTTTACTCTACTCGTTTGGAGTAGTGAAGTGGACTCGGGAGAAGCTGTATCAACTCGACGTAAAGACCCAAAAAATGATGCATCTCAATGGGAGTTTTCATCCCAAATCGTCCGTTCCACGGTTGTACTTCCCCCGACAACATGGAGGCCGTGGACTTTTGAGTTTGGAGTGTCTACATGACAGAATGGTACTGAATGTAACCTGTAAAGTCGTCAGGAGTGACCATGAGAGAGCAGCAATTGAAGCATTTCTCTTCAGGGCAGCTGCCCGAGCAGCTGATGAACTCGGTTTAGTTTTCGACACTGAACGAGGTGACCACAACTCTGTCACCGAGTTGGAACCCGTTCAGAAAAAGTTCATATAAAAGCCGCAGGGATCACCTCACTTCTGCGGAAACACAAGGATAAGCCAATGCATGGGGTCTCCTTCAATAACATTGAAGAGCTTGGCTTATCTTCCCAGGTCGAGTGGGCTGAAGTCGGAAACTGAGGGGTTCATCATGGCTTGCCAGGATGGTGTCTTCAACACCTTAGTCTACCGCAGTCACGTGATTTATATAGAGGTTCCTGGCACAAGGTGCAGGGTCTGCCACGAGGCGCCCGAAACCCTATTGCACTTGCTATCATCATGTCCAGCATATGCGGTCTCGGCCTATATCTATCGACATAACGCGGCCCTAAGAGCGCTATATTACCATCTACGGCCCTTTTACGATATTGACGAGACACCGGTGTTGCCCTACGCTCCGGGGGATATTGAATCCGTTATGGGGAACGAGAAGTGCCGAATTCATTGGAACTATTCATTTCCCACTCTCAGGCTCATACAAGCTAATAAGCCTGATGTAGTCCTTTTCGACCACCAGAGCAAGACGATATTTGTCATGGAGTTTTCAGCTCCTGGCGAGACGAATATCGTCCGAAAAGACGAGGAAAAACGGATGAAATATCGAGATTTTCTCTTCGAACTCCGCAGACCTTATCCAGACCACTCTGTCAAGATGGTTGTTCTGATTATTGGAGTCCTTGGTGGAATGATGTCTACTCTCGAATCTCAAAATCATACCGGCTTGCCGCACTAAGGCAGATATCTTATCCGCACAGATGTAGAAGGCTGTCATCATTCTTGGCTCACTGCACTTGCTTAGGGCACATGATTCTCGAACCCAATGATCACTTACCACACGGTGTGGGGAGTGGTCATTGGTTGATAATGCTGGCGCGCCAGCAATGTATAGGGGCTTCGGGGGATAGGGCCTGACCAGCGCAAACTACAGTGAAAAAAAAGGTCTTCATTTGGTGAAATGGAATAAAACAAACAAGAGGTGAAGTTCAAAACTGCAGTATAGAACACTACATGTTTGTTCTACCACTTAACATACTGGAACTTATTTATCGCTGATTTCTGATAAATTTTCACATTTCTTTGAAAGTAAAGTTATTCCATGTAGCACGATATCATAGGGCTTCACAGATTATACAAACATTTCTGGTATTGATCTTCCAGTGAGTTATGTCTTCATTGCCGATGATTATCTTGATCAAGATATTCTAATTGGACGCAATATTTTTGAACATCAAGCTTTATAACCATGACATATTATACAGGATTGTGTATCATACGTCGCAAGGTACCAGACATTCATTGAATTTCTGAAAAATTTATTTCTGAGTAGTCTGAAGTGGATGTTCCTGCCGAGTTCCGCAGTGATCTATAAGTAATTCTTCGAGATTTCGATGGTATGATTACTACTGGTTATGGAAATGAAGTAGAAGCATTCAATAATATAAGCCTGAAAATACGTTAAGAGAAAGACATTTTTGTCAACCATACTTATTGCCTGGCTATCAATGAAAGGAAGACAGTTCGAGAAATAACAGAAGATTTGATGAGGAATAACATTATGAGATCAAGTGAATTACTGTTTGCAAGTCCTGTGCTGCTCTTTAGAAAAAAGATGGCTCTTTTCAAATGTGCGTAGATTTTCGCGAGCTTAATCGCTTCATAATTAAAGATCGCATTCCTCTGTTACTCATCGATGGCTTATTGGACAGACTGGGTAAGAGACGTTACTTCACATCTTTGGATATGATTTCGGGTTTCTATCAGATACCGCTCGAGGAGGGATTCATTCACAAGACTGCATTCGTCACGCCGCCGGACGGCCACTTTGAATATCTGCGGATACCGTTCGGGCTCTCCAATGCATCGGCTATATTTCAGAGAACGGTTAACCTTGCCCTCGGTAATCTGGAAGGATTCAATTGCCCCTATTTTGATCTCTAGTGCGACTAAGAAAGAGGAGTTCGATAATATTCGGCGTGTACTACAGGCATTCTCTACCTTAGGTTTTCTTCAAATTTCTTTAAATTTTTATTATTTTTTTCTTGGGAATTACGAGTTTGAAACTCGAAATTTCGAGATTGAAGTCAAAATCGACTTTATTCAGTTCTCTTCTCTTCATATAAGAGAACATATGTCCCTCCATCGTTATATTGGTGTCATGTATTGGTATTCGGATGTCTACAGTATGTTGTATATAATGTTCACTGTAGGTATTCCCATTGTGATTATAACGATAAGTGACTATACTGTCTGTAGAAAAATTATTCATATCAAAACCTTCCAGAGGAAAGTCGATAGCAATATTGAATTTTTCTCTTAATTTTTCTGTTTGCGAAAATTTCTTCAACTATATCACTCGTGTTCAAGGAAAATTATGGATTGATAGAGATTTTGTACAGTTCCTTTCTCTCAGTAATTGCTTTCTTCAACAATTGTTCACTTATTGGAAGTTGCTTTAACTGGTAATACACATAACTCTGGAACTGGTCTTCAAAAATTGCTTTTCCATCTTTCCATCGTTCCATCTTTCTCAAGTCATCATCCATATTTTGCAGGATACAATTGGAGTACTCTACTGTTGCGCCAACAATTTATTAGTAGATTATAGTATGGTGTCTCTTAACTTGATGGGTTATGATCTCACTGACGCGTTAATTGATGCAGCAATTCTGATGATGAGAGTTAGCGACGAAAAATCACTATTGGAACAGACCATTAGTGATTTGACTAATTATAATGAGTTGCAAAATAATCATATTGAGAAACTCAAAATTGACAACAAACTTTTTGTTGAAGAAGTCTTGCTGAGAGAAGAGGATCTACTCGAACAGAATAAGAAACTTAGAACGCATCTCAGCGAGTATGAAGCTGAAATAGTTGATCTGCCTAAAAAAATAATAAAAAATATGTCAAGTAAATCCACAAAATCAGTTTCTACCCAAACTTTTTCACCACCAACGATTAACAATACAACAAAAACTGTGAACAATTTTATAGATTTCATCAGCATCTCAACTCAAACCTCATACGAAATGATAATATGCTAATATCCATCAATACTCTTAACCAGGAAAATAAAATGTATCAACAGGAAATAGAGGATCTGAAAACGAAAATTAGGCTCCTTCATAGGGACGAATGGAAGGAAATAAGTCCTCCTGCACACCTTTTTCAAGGGGTCTCAAAACACCACAATTCGAAGTGAGACCAAATAAAATTGTCATTGTCAGTCATATTCGAGGAAGGAACTTTGGCATGCTCCTAAAAAAGCTGCTAGGAGCGGATTATATGGTGGAATCTATAGTAAAACCACATGCTAATGACTATGAGCTGGTACATACAGCTCTCCAAAATTCAAGAAATTTAACTAGAAACGACATGGTCATCCTTTGGCCCAATTCATGCAGTAGTAGCTTAGTTAGCGACTTTCTAGTACCAGTAAAAAATACACGACGCACTATTATCACAGAACCGTATCGTGCAAGTTCTTCTCCAATAAACAATATTATTTAGGAAAATAACCTTGAGCTTCGCAAAGCAGCTCACCAGGCAAGATTGGAACATTGCCTTCTCGACTGCAACAATATTTTGAAAAAAAGTAATTACATAAATTCAACAAATTTAAACAATCGAGGTAAATATTTTTTATGCAAGGCAATCAAAAATATAATACTCAACTCCGAATTCCATTCGCTCTGTCTAGATAGAATCTCTATACCAGGTACACTGATTTATTCGTCTGAAGAAAAAGACTTCTTCGATTGACGACTTGTTTATTTTGTGGAAATTCATGTTCACTGAGGATACACTACAAAATAGAAAATAGACAAAAGTGTGTTTTTGTAGTGTATCCTCAGTGAAGAAAAAGAATCTAAAAGGAGCGAAAATAGTACTTCTAATCCAGTTTGCCCATCATCGTCATTATCGGAACACAATAATCAAAGAATTGAAAATTCCCCCTGCTCTTTTTTAGATCCAACACAACCTGTACCAGCCTCAGTATGATGCTGCTCAATATCCAGTCCGTGAGAAACAAAACCAACGAACTTTTTGTACTCCTAGAGGATATGGCAGTGCCGGACATAGTTCTCCTCACAGAACAATGGTTAAAACCCGAGAAACCTCTACATTTACCCAATTATAAATATGATGAAAATTATCAATCACGATTTTCAATTCAAGACGCGTTTCACAATACGGTAGCGTTGATGGAACTAATGTGCAGTGACATGCGTCTTGAATTGAATTTATAGTGTGAAACTACTTTGATCTGATCTTGGTTTTTATTTGAAAATCTTTGAAATGGTTTCTTTAATCTTTTTTTATATTATGGAATCTGCCGGTATGGTATTTACATGGTTGGAGACAAATGAAACAAGAAAATGGTCGGAAGGGTTAAGATTCGTACAGTTCATGAAAAATAGAGCTTACTACTCCGGCATCCATCGCAGTCCTTACGAAACCATGTTTGGCTGCAAACCCAAAGTAGTTTTAAAATCAGTCTTGCCATCATTTGACGGGTTTACGGAGATAGTAAGTGAAGATGACATTGAGGCAATGTTAAAAGATGGTGATTCCGGTGAATGTAAAAACGTAATTGTGGACAAAGCGGATGATGCCGTTAACGAAGACAGTGATAACATAGATGAAAACTCAGCCGCTGTTACTAGTTTTATTTCTGTTAGGATTGAACCTGAAACCCGTTCCAAACTGGAACAACAATCTGACGATATTCAACCAGAAAATAGATAGTCTACCAGAAAATCAGCAACCCACTGTGAGTGTGGACATAATGAATGAAAACCCTCGAGCAGCCGATCAACAGCCTTCTGCCAATATGATCAATGAAAAGGAAAAGTCTGATAATGAAAAGACTGCATCTTTACTCAACGCATAATTAAACGAAATTCAGAAGGCTCGTAACGCAGCTAAATAATCACTTGATAAGGAAGCCGAAAAAATGTTGGAGCATTCAAATGCAAAATTTCCTATTGCAGAACTAGGCCATAGCGTTCGAGTAAAGGTATGGTTTCGCTGGCACGTCTGGTGGCGGCGACTCACGACTGCGTCCGGACGCATACGACTGATTCAATAGGATTGTGTATGTGTGGTTCCGCTGGAGCGTCTCCGTCGCAGTCGCTATCACGCCAGCTGCTGCGTCTGAGTAGACCAGTCAAGACGCGCTACCGTGCGACCGAGTGTACAGAAATGGCGAAATTCTCCACAAGTGAAGACGAGATCTTAATTGAAGAAGTTCAGAAATATTCAGTCATATACGACTACCAAAGCGAAAATTATAAGAACTTCTTAGTAAAGGTATGGTTTTGCTGGCACGTCTGGCGACGGCGACTGGTAGCAGCGTCTCTGGGAATCGCAGTCGCAGTTGGCGGTCGTTGCGGCAAGTGGTTTGGTTGGCGCGCCCAGAATCGCATTTTTGAGCTACTACGGCCTGGCTATCACGGCAGAAAGAACAGGTGTTCAAATGGATAAGAATAATTTGTTACAATTAATGTTAATACAAGAGGAAGAAGAGAATGAAGAGCTCTTCAATATGGGAATGATCAAAGAGTACTTATTTATTTATTTATATTTTTATTTTCATGGAATTATTTTCCAGCAGCTTGACTGCATTAACCTTTCTAGATTTTATATATATATATATATATATATATATATATATATATATATATATATATATATATATATATATATATATATATATATATATATATATATATATCGATCGCTTCAAAAACACTTCACTAACTTTTTTCGAAAGCTTCTGATAATTCCTATTCCATATTATCTGTTTCATTATCACTGTCGTCATTTAAATCAATAATGAATTTATTTCCACCATTAATATGGAAGTGTACAACTAAAACTAACCAATTTACAACTAAAATTACTTTTTTAATCCTTTTCTGCCAGTCTTCTTCGGTAATATTAGATACTTCTTATTCAGTTAGCTAGCTCCATTACCTTTTTATAAAATTTTGGAAAATTATTTTCACGCCTGATTTTCTCCAAATCAACTCGATGAGATTGAAAACACAATAATAGGGGAAAAGTCTCAGTATGGTGTGTCCATACTTTTCAGCAATTCTCTCTCTTTCCTCGAATTTTTATTCAGTACTTTGATGAGCTGTCGCGAATGATAGGAAGCGATATTAAAAACTATTACACTATTTGCATCCAAATTTGGGATCAATGTGTTTTCAAACCATTCCCCAAAAATATTTGCTTCCATATCAACATTGCAGTCCTCAAGTTTTTTTCCACATAATTTCAAATAATTCGGAACCCATCCTTCACTTCCTCCGCAATGCACAATGATTAGTCGCGATCTTTGTTTACAGGCATGTTAGGCCTACACATTCTCGAACCATCAGTCCACCCTTTCGTAACTGTGTCGTGAGTGGCATACCAAGTTTCGTCCAAATAGAAAATTTGACGTTGTTCTTGTCTATACTTAGTTATTTGTTCTAAGTATTTGTTACGCAATTCCACTATTCTTCTGCTTTCTATAACTGCTTGACGTTTGTTTATTATTTTACATACAAATCCTAGTTTCTTTATCCAATTCTGAAATAGCTCACGTTATGGCCGGACGTATTCAATTTCTTTAATTTCAATTGTAGGAATCACATTGCTTTTGTAACAGTCGTATATTGTTTTTTAATGATTTTATTAGATGAATATCTGAAGGTTTAGGTAATCCCGTATCACATCGCGTCTAGCGTTCATAAGGTTTGTTTTTGACTATTTAACGTACAGTTGAGAAAGGAATTTCGGTCAAATCTGATGTTGCTTTCCCTCGAAACCAAACTTGAGATGTAGATCCTTATATACATTGGAACGTACTCTTTGTGTTTCAATATTCAAATGCATCCGAATCTTATTCACTGGTATCTCTTTTTCGTATTGTTCACCAGCGCTTGGAATCACTTCACAGAAAAAAGTCTGCGTTTTTGATTGTAAGGTTGATTCGAAAAACAGCTTATGCTGATAATCCGCCTGTTCATTTTATTTATTTTTGATGAATAAAGTCGATTTATTATTATTATTATTTGTTATCACAGTCGTTATTACTATTAGTACTTGTCCAAGGACGTTACATTTCAAACAGATAACAAAAATTTTAAGTAATTATAACTGCACCAATATCGAATTTCAACACTCAGATCGCGATCAGTTTCTGAACTGAACGTTGATGACACAACGGCGATACACATCCCCATATTCTATTCGTCACTGTAACATGACTTCTAATTTAATTTCAATCAGCCAACCATAAAACACGCTTAGTAAAAATTATTCAATACGAACATAGACAGCATCCTGTAAACGATGGTTCATTTCAAAAGCCTGTAATATCACGAATTACACAACTATCGTGTTAACTATGGTCAATTTTTTTGAAGAGTGACATAATTTTCAAAGTTTCAGTGCAAAGTTATTTTTATTTTTTCTTAACACCAATAATTACTCAAAATTATACAGTATTGTAATACTGACAGAACATAACAGAATATAATATTCAATAATATCAAATCACAAACTATCTCATTGATTTTCTGGAGATTTTCTTGTCCAAAATAATTCTTCAAAATAATCTCCAGAAAATCAATGACTCTGTTTCAAAATACCTATTTTATTTTGATGTTTCGTGATTTAATATTATTGAATACTAAGTTCTTTTTACTATACTGTATAATTTTGAGTAATTTTCGGTGTTAACAAAAAACCAAAAACTTTGACAATTATTTCACTCTTCAAAAAAATTGACCGTGATTAACACCATAGTTGTGTAATTCGTAATATTACAGGCTTTTGAAATGAATTGTCGTATACAGGATGCTGTATATTTATCGTTTTAGCAAGTTTTTTTCCGTAGTCTCCATTTAAAAAAAAGGGTATGAATATTAAACCTTCACACAGATGGCCATTACTAGGAATCTAGATGTTTTTTTCAATGCTGAACAACTTTTTCAAATAACATTTCCCGAGATTTTTCAAAATAAGAGTACTTTACTCCTGCTTCAAATTCAAATATATGAAGGCTCCTCGTATATTGCGTGTGTTTTATTGTATTTTGTTAGTGCATGTTCAGTTTCAGGGTATGCACAAACTTTTATTAAGGATAACTTTTGTCGAAAAACCCTTAATAAATAAGTTTCCCATTTGGTGCATACTTTGGGGATGACACTGTATATGTAACAACCAATCCAGAAATTTGAACAGTCACCGTTAGGTCTATTGGGATCTTCTGACCACATACTCATTTCAGTGTTGAGTGAATTGCCGATAAATGTTGGGGAACAATCTAAGCCGCGCAAAGTTTGGTATTACAGATCTTCTGAGTGGGAGGATCTTCAAGAGCATTTCCGAAATTTCCCCTGGCTAGATGTTCGTTTCAGCTCTAAACATCCACCTATTTGTGCTTCTGAAGTAACGGAAGTTATATCATTTATGGTTGCATATCTTCCTTTTTCAATGAAACGAACTTCTAACGGCAAACCTTGGTTCTACAAAAATTGAGAGCAAACTGTCGCCTCCAAAAATCTCGCCTACAGGCAGTGGCTTTAAAATCCCAGTACTGAAAACCTAACTAGGTTTGTTAATGCTCGCAACAGTGCAAACTAAGGATAAATTAAAGCAAAGAAGTTCACAATCAGAGAATTAAGGATAAACTGCTTGCCAATCCCACAGGGTGTAGATCCTTCTGGTCGGTAGTTGAAGCTGTTAATGAAAACTTTACAAAATCTACAATTCTACCACCAACACAAGCGGATGGTTTAATTGCGACAACAGCCATAGAATAAGCAAATCTACTACCTGAACAATTTGCGTCCCACTCCACAGTCGATTTTCTGGGAAATATACCACCCACTATTCTCACACTAGAATCCACGAAGCCGGAAATTACTTTTCGACAACGTCAAGTCAGGCGAATTCTGAAACAGCTCAATATCAACAAGGCGTTTGGTCTTGATGAAGTTCCGTCATCATACTTAAAAATTGCGCTAATGAATTCGCACCAGTATTTTGCAGGCTTTTTCACCTGTCTTATAAGAAAGGGTTTTTCCTTCTTGTTGGAAGATTGCTCGCGTTCAGCCTATTCCCAAAAAGGGCGAGAAAAATCTTCCAAATAACTATAGACCAGACGCTTTGCTATCAGTGATATCAAAAATCATGGAGGAAGCCGTAAGCGACCATATCCTTGAATATTTGGAAAGCTTCAACATCTTGACGACATCTTAACGCAATCGAGAAACATGAAGAGTCAAGAGCTGTAGCGCTTGATATTTCTAAGGCCTTTGACCGAGTGTCACATGAGAGTTTGCTGGCCAAACTTCGATGAAATGTCTTGTCGGATCATTTTTGTATATGGCTCTTCAGCTTCCTGAAAGAAGGTTCGCTGCAAGTAGCCGTCGACGGATATATCTCGAATACTTTTATCATCAACGCTGGTGTTCTCCACGGATCTATATTGTTTTCAACCATCTTTCTATTGTATATTGTTATCAAAAACAAAAATACAATATATTGCTATGCTGACGATAACACAATTTTTTCATTCCATTTGGATTTCACGACATCGTCGGCGGATGCACATCTTCACCGGCAGAAGGAGGTTGCATATCTTAATGGGGATCTAGAAGTAATTTCGAATTGGGATGAAAGTATAACCAGTTTCAATTCAATGCCACATAAACCCAGGCATCCGTTCTCCCCAAAAAGATAAATGTCTTCGAACCGAATATAATAATGTCAGGTCAGAAAATTCTATGTTTCGATAAGTTTGTTGGAGGTTTAAATGGCCACCAATATGTCTTGGCATAATTATGTCGCTGGAATTGCGAAGGCTGCTTCTCAAAAGTTTGGAACACTGTTCTGAACCAGAAAACTGTAGAAACCTAAGCAAATTTTGATATTTTAAAAGCTCAGATGTGATCTTCTATGGAGTATTGTTCTCATGTATGGAGCTGCTGGTTTCCATCCAGAAAAGAGCCATCCGCTTGATTGGAGACGCGAACATCACGTGCAGACTTGATAGCCTGGAACATCGACGAAAGGTTGGCACATTTGATTCCATCGAGAGCGGCACATATCAGAAATTCGTGACGGACTGTGGCTGCTCATTGTTTCGAAGCTGTTCAACTCAGTACACCTCGAACTTCATTTTTCAAGAACTCTTTCATTTGGAGAACTGCGGTTACGTGGAATAAACTTCCTGAGAACGTTTTTCCAAATGGATTTGATCTCCAGCGTTTCATATCCAATGTGAATCACTACTTTCGCACAGGCACCAGTTTCAAAGCGCCTTATGGATGTAGTGCTTGTGTTGTGTCCTTTAAAAAACGTGTCTGGGCTACACTACAAAAATGCTAACTACAAGTTGTGATTCAAACTTTGTATAGCAGACTCAAAACTCACCTTTGTATTGAGATTTAGTCTCTTCATTTTATACACCAATTGAAAGTTTTAAGAAGGTGATTCTACGTTTATTTAAAATAAATTATCATTAACATATAATAACATCTCTATTTTTATATTAAAGTGGCAGTTTTATGAAACACTTATGATTCAGGAAGCTTGTAACGTTGATAGGAGCAATATTGAAAACGTTTTTTAGCATTTCATGTTATGAAATACGATGTTTGAATCAATTTATGGCTCACTTTCATTTAAATTTTGGAATAATTTTTCTTTGAGTTAGCTTGTAGACATTTAGTTCAAAATGAAAACTGGACTGGACCAACATTCAATTATTCTGACGATTTCACTGAATTTTTTCTCAACTGCGCGTTATTTTTCCAGTCGTGAAGTAGTTCCAATAACCACGAGAAAAAACATACGATATTGATTAGTGACAGTACATATATAACTGTTTTATCGTTCTGGAAAAGAAAGTATATATTATAGATTAATGCAAGGGGAAAAAATAAGAGCTCAAAAATAGAAAAAATAAGTTGAGGGATGAAATTGGGTGATTTACACCTAAACCGAACCTTCTTTCGGAATGAAGTAAATACATTAGTTAGGTATGAAAATCTATAACTTTTACAGGACTATTTTTCAACGTAACGTGAACATAAAAAAAATGGAAAAATCCGTTTTCATTTTCGATTGTTTTCTTCTGCAAACAAAAATTGGTTTTTAAGAATATTTATAAACATTTTTTTATGTTCCTATGCTATATTTTTTTTCAAATGGAAATATGCAGTACCTATAACATATTATTTCGATGTAAAATATGAAAAAAAGTAATTTTCAGTCTGAAATCCCTTTTTTCTGGAAACAAGATTTTTTTCAAAATTGTTGGTGGTATTTCTTTGGTTCAATCATATTCTTTCAGATGGTATGAAAGGAAAGTGACATTACTATCGAAAAATTTGTCAGAAAATTCGAATAACTGAAAACATTTTCTATTATTTTATCATTATTATTATTATATTTACAAATTTTTTTCACTCGAAATTCTTGAAAATTCTACAATGTAAAAACAAGTAGGAAGGTTATGGAGTGTCTTGATATAAATACAGAAGTTAATAAATAATCGGACATAGCACTCAATAAACTGGCAAACCATACGCACGTGTCTCGGACTTTTGGCCCATCGTCAGTATGGTGCAGCCAAGTGTAAGGATGGGCAACACTTGGTTACCAGAAGAAAGAAATACAAATGCACGGAGCCACCAGCAGAAACCAGTCTCACATTTGTGGTTTCAGTTAATAGAACTTGTGTTTACAAGAAAACTATTAAAATCGCCATAAGGTTGAGTGTCCGGATCCGGACACTGAAGCTTATAAACTCCAGATTTCTCTATCTTGTCCACTTAATTTTTGACATTTTTGGCCTCGACCGCAGGTCAAGTGTGTGAGCTAAGGATTAACGAGGTCTTACCTTTTAACGTGTGATTCCTAACACGGGTTGGACGATAGCAAGTGAAAATCGATTGTTCAGACTGGGACTTGAACCACCGACCAACACGGCAGTCAATTCGAGTGAGTGAACGAAGCACCCACGTCAAACCGCCTGGCTACCGACCGATGTGAACTTACATCGTCTGAAATATATTGAAAATAAATACTTCCAATACATCTTGACGTGGTTTTTGTCCCAAAAAGTTACCGCTTTCAAACGACTGTTGTCTTGAAAATATTATTCGAAGTTTTCAGTAAAATCGCATTCAAACATTTTTTCTGTCTGAAAAAAATAAGTCCAAAATAACTGAATAATACTTTTCTTTTTGCATATATTTTATTCCTAATGTTATCAATAATACTTCCAACACAATTTCACAGCATCCAATGGTATTTCTGTTTCGGTACTATAATCGGTTTGTTGGCACGCCGCGTATTTGGCAGTGTTTGCTCGTGGTTGCTTCAATTTCAAGTTATTTTCAAGAAGATGGATATTGATTATATATAATAATGGTAGTGATACCCCATTAGATATATCTGAGAAGCAAATGCTATAGTATTTAATATGTTACAGGCCAAATCCAAGTTAGTATACTCGTATGAGAAAACATACGACTAATTTCGTGCGACAAGAAACATGTAAAAACAGTTTCTGAAAATGTGCTTATATGCTATTTTGAGGAAAAATAAAAAATTATTGAATTTACTACGTTATGGAGTGTCTATTCAATGTTGAAAAGTACATTGAATGTTAGGAAAATATTGATATAAGGAAGTTTTTAAAAATTGGTCCGGCTCATTAAGAACAAAATCTTCGGATACCGAGAAAAGAAATCAAAATTTTTATCAAGGGATGATATCAATAAATGTATTCAAGATGCCGAAAACAAAACAAATTTACTTTATTAGGTACAGATATAATCATAATTTTGAAAGATTAGTAGTAATTTCAATATTATTTATTTGTAGATTGTTCTAATTTTGGGTATTAGCTGTGCTTGTCGCCGTGAAGAATTATTACATATAAATATTGATGTCATTGAATATGCTGGATCTATATTGATTGTTAAAATACCTGGTACTAAGACATATTGCGCAAGAATGTTTACTGTTTCAAATTCTGGTTATATTGAAATTTACGTCTACTATTAACAGATTAACAGATTATTTTTGAAATATTCGAGAGGAAAATGTATTAACCAATATTAGAGTTTAAATAAAATAGGTGAAATTCCCAGCTTGATTGCAAAATGGCTTGGAGAAGACAAGTATAAGTGCTACACAGGTCACTGTTTCAGGAGAAGCTCTGTAACTCTTCTGGCCGATGCAGAGGGCAACATTACATTCATAAAACGTCACGGTGGCTGGAAATTTGCCTCCGTAGCAGAAGCATACTACAGAAGATACTTTGAATAACAAAATTGAGATTTCTAATACAATATTGAATTGTCCATCTTCTTCCAAACAAATTAAAATATGTACCTGATAAAATTGTGGAATCAACTCTTCAAGAAATATCTAACGTTTCTGATCAGCAGCAACATGGAATATCTTCGAGGAATTTATGTTGGAAGCTATTGTTCAAACTTCACTATCAATTATTATTTCAATAAATGAAATTGTTTTATGATGAATAACTAATTGGCAACTGACTCTGTTCAAAAAAATCCTTCAAAAAGTAATATTTCATGGCAGTGAAAAAAGTCTTTTCCTTACGGTGAAAAAAAACATTTACTTATCAATAGAGATGCAGACTTGTCAAATTTTTTTGACAGTTGTACAAAAACAAATTATTTCTGTAGAAGAATGAATTTAAGAACAACAACACAGGTTTTTACAATTTTTATCGTAAAATTTCAGGTTATATGGAAAAATTGGTTCATACAAAAGTGGTAGATCTTGATTTTTCACAACTTTTGTATTCAACACATTTCAGTAGGTCTGGTTTCTGTGGAAATAATGAAAAACATTTTGAATCCCTGAAATTTACCCCATTTCATCCCTCGTACCATGAATTCGCCTTCAATTAATTTTTCGTGAAAAATGTTTTTTCTGTCTAGTCTGATAATGTTCATGTTTTTCAATCACATACACTTACTTGCTACCCCTCCGGTTATCAAGTAAATCATTCCTGTCAGCAATTTGTACAGACAAAATGGCGTTGCAAAGTTTTCTTTATACTGTTGAGAAATAACGAGCACCAAACTAGTATTCATCAAACCATTCAATAGTCCCACCAGAGTAAGGGTAATAGTTCTCCACACATATCCATCGCGAAAAGTGAACGCTAAAAATAAAAACTTGATCAAATAAAAATATATTTCTATAGGGATATAATTCATGTCATGCAAGATACATTGTATGCCGGGTCTGGAAGAATCTTTCAGACAAGTCATAACTTCTGAAATAAGAGGTGTTTCAAAATGAAATTTGGTTCAGTTATATGGTATATGGTTTCCCACACTATATATGAAACATCTGTTTATCGAAAACCCATTCACACAGGGCAGTATCTGAACCAGAAATTCAACTACCATCAATCGACTAAGAGGAATCATCAAGACTCTACTAGACCGTGTTTTTGGGGTCTGTAATATAAAGGAAGGTCTCGAAATGGAACTAGACATCATCAAAAATGACCTTCAACGGAATGGTTACTCCAGAGTGATGGTAGAACAGGCTTTAGCTAGAAGACAGCAAGGGCTCCACAAGGAAGAGAAGCCGCCACAACCAGTACTTGTACTTCCCTACATCAGAGGATTATCGGAAAGGATAAGAAGGATTGGGTCCAAGTATAACATCAGGACCTGCTTCAGATCTGGGAACACTATCCGTAGCAGCCTCACAAAAACCAGGCCTCCAAACGCGGACTGCGATTTCAAGAATTGCATTTACCGGATACTCTGTGAGTGCGGAGAATCATACATCGGTGAAACTAAGAGGCCATTGAAAATTCGCATTGCTGAGCACAAGAAACACACTCAGTGAGAAGAAACCAGCAAATCCGGAATAGCAGAGCATGCTTGAACTCATCAACATAACATCAAGTGGGCTCAAGCTGAAATCATTCACAAAGAGGAATATTGGTTTAGGAGAAAATTCAAAGAAGCCGCGTATATGTTGTCCAACAACGCGTTTAGTCAAGCTAGCGTAGAGATACGTAACATATGGAAACCTCTAATCAAGCGAAAAACGACCACTCCCGCCAAACGGTCATCTCCCGCTAAAACCCGAAGACGATTGTGGATACTAACAATCGAAACGTCGTGACGTAACTTGGTTTGGAATCTTTTAATTTTTCATTTTTTGTTAATAATATTTTTATTTTGAATTTTTCAGCTTTTATTATTTTTTCAATTTTTTATATTTTTGATTGTTGTTTGTATGTTATTTCTTTGTAATTTCAGTTTTTTGTTTGATAAAATTGTTATTTTCGGTTAAACTTTTTATTTTTTTTTTCAGGGATATCAAATCAATTTTTATTATATTAGACAATGGAAGTCCGAACTGATGAAATAGGGTTTAGGTACTTAAGTTTTCTTCAAAATGGAGTAGACGATCATCGTAATAATCTACCTTCAGCATTTTCACAATGAATTTACTATCAGCAAGACGGGACAACGCCTCAGAATACCAGAGAAGTTCACAATTACTCGATAAAATATTTTAATAATCAAGTTATTGCTGCCGATGGCCCAGTACAGTAGCCTGTCCGCTTACAGGATCTCACTGTGTTTGATTTTTTCAAAAGGATATGTTGAGGAGAGGGCGTATTATGCAACAGCTTCAGTCACTCCTGAAATCTTAGAAAATATAATTCTTCTGGCTTCGGAAGCTTTGAATAGCAGAAAACAAGTTGACAGAAACGATTAAATGAAAAGGAAAGATTCTCAAATTCACTAGAGTGACATTTTCAGTAAATTCGGATATTGTATATACATGTAATGGGTGTACATCCCAAAAGTTTTTTTTATTTACAAATAACCGCATCAATCTACTGGTTATTAGCGGCGGATCAGGTAAATACAATATTCATATTATAATTCAGCAGTAATATTGAGGGCATTTACATAACATAGGTTTTTGTAGCATTGTGGTAATTTAACACTGCAATTACTTTATCAGGTAATAAAGAAGGTATTTTTTTATTGATACAACCGACATGCACGAGAATGCGTTTCATTATAAGTTTACTTTTGTAATATGACTCTGGTGTACATCTGCTTTTGATATAAGAAATTAATGTGTGAGGCTGGTATGCCTCAAGCCTAGTCGGGTGAATCAATTCACTTTTCGTACTCCCAAGGGACAACATAAGGCTTTATTTCCCTCAATTTCGACTGTAAACCTTGTCATTTGACATTACAACTTCTAAGTATCTTGCTTGTGAGGTAAGTCTTCAGGTCAGCGTAATAAGTGTAAGGTGTAGATATTTGATGTAAGTTGCTGATCGTTATTTGTGCAATGGGGAATGTTCCTCAATTTGGGTTATTACAGCAAATGCAAGTTCACTTTGAAAAGTATTCAAATTGATGTTTCAAATGTTGTGTTTTAATTTGTAAAGGGATTTGTTTCTAATTCACATATTGGCAACAGCGTCTATATCAAGTTGAAATAATGTATACGTACCTAGATATTCTACTTTGAAAAAGTAAAATTATCTTTATAAATCAACAATTAAGGCAAAATATAAATTATACTTCAATACCACCTCCACAAGCCACATAAACTACAGTTGTTTTGTTATTTATTCATACAAAGGGAGATAGGTTAGGTGCCCAAATGTCATATGTCACAGAATGTCTCGGAACTCGGAACATGAGTAAACAGAACAGCACGCCTCTGAAATATGTCATTTTTGTTTGTCTCATACAGGTAACGTATTCATTGTCCTTTATTAGCTATAACCGATATTACCAAATGATGAAATGGAAACGAATCCCTTTAAATGTTGAATGCATTATTTCATTCCTCCCTTTCAAGTATTTAAATAAATTTTTAAAGAAAAATGTTGAAATGATAAGTTTAAAATGCGTTGTTTTAGAGCTTTTTTATGAAAACTACTTGATTTTCGTCAGGAGGAACATTCCCCATTGCGTCAACTCTCCCTGAAATACTGATGTGTGATGGTAACTGAATCAAAATGATCTTTTATAATAATAATGTTTATTCACCATATTGATCACATGGAATATATAATATGTATATAACAGAGATTCGGTAAATAAACGTAGGCATCATACAAGCAACATTTTCATAATTTTTTTGGATGAGTTTGACAATTTGGTGATTTTTCAAAGGGCTGAGCTAATACGAGATTATGGGAAATTTATGTGAAATATCCGTTTTTGCATAACGTAGCGCTTGTAGAATTTCAAGTTTGCCTGACATCACCTTAGCTGATTCTGGAAATTTGAAAGTTAGTTATGTTTCATCAGTCAGTACTGCAGCTCCCACTCCCTGATTCGATTTGGAGGCATCCTTATATAATTCTTTGAAGTCTTTGGTACTTGAATGGTCCATGGTGGTGAGATAGTCATGTTTGAGAGATAAATAGGTGAGAGTTTATGCATTTGTAGCTAAGATATTGTCGAATTCTTTAATGAAATGGGGGATCTGTTCTTAGTCGGTTGTGAATTCTTAAAAATCAATTTGTTGTCGTATTCCTATTAATTGGTTTATTTTCCGTGGTGGCTACTGCAACTGTATAAGAAAGACTGCTGTGTTCGACGTTGACTCCACTGGAGTTGTGTGATAAGCTCCCAAAGCTACACCAAAGGCGAAGTTGTGTATAGTATCAAGTCGTTTCAGCGTATTTTATTTGGAAGAAGAATATGCTGTACAACCTTATTCTATCTTGCAACTTGCCAAGGATCTGTATAAGAGGAGTGGGGTTGATACTACCGAACTCCAATGTTTGTAAGCTAAATACTTGAGTGGATTTAGCCCTTTTTGGCAAGATAAAACAAGTTTTTTGATATATGTTCAATTCTTGATCAAATGCCATTCCTAGATACATTACTTCCTACACGAAGAACCACAAAGAACAAGTTTTCAGTTATTCAATATTTTTTTGGGAATATAATGAATTCAGTTTTCTCAGGGGAGAATATCTGAATCATATTTCTATAGAACTGATTTAATTCTGTGGAAGTCTAGCTAGAGAGCTTGTCTCACCTTTAGCAAATGGTATTAGGTCGTCAGGTCGTCATTTTGTCTTGGTACTTCTGTATTGATAATATTTCGTCTACTCGGACCAGAAATTTCCTTTGCCTCAAAAAATTTTGGATAAACGCTAGAATGTTTCCTTGATATCGAAGTAGATTGCTATGCACTTCTGTTGATTTTTTCAATGGATGGTGCTTTCCTGATCAATTGTGTTCTCTTAGGTATATCTGAGTAGTCTAAAACCTGATTGTTCTGATATTTGCTCTCTGTCTTCAAGAGTCCATATCAGTCCTTTATTCATAGCATTTTCTAGCAGCTTGTACATTATACACGTCAGTGAGATTGCTCTATAGGAGTCGCTTTGAAGTGTTAATTTGTGGGGTTTCAGAATGGGAATAAGTACCGCGTTCTGCCATGCCTTTATTTCGGTCCAAAGTGAATTGAAAATCCGTAGCAGAACATTTTTCAGTTTGAGGAAAATTTTTCAAAACGGCACAGGGATGTTTCCCGTCATCCGAACAAACTGCAACCTATTACTTTATTCATTACCAGTTTTGACTGGTCACTCATATAACTTTAGTAATTTTTGTATATTCGCAATTGTTAGGTTTTTCAACTGAATTGTTGCATCATTATTATGATTTCTGTGAATTGAAATATATGTACACAAATATACTGAAATTATGATTTTTCATTAGAGCTACGTGTGACACTCTTCACTCAAGAGAGCACTAACTACATATCCTTATAAAATAAAGCATAAATGCTTTTCTATACGCATATAATTTCCTTAGATATTTGGGTGGAACGATGATAAAAATATTTTTTTACGAATTGAGCTGTGAAAATACTCGTACATGGGAGTAACATTAATTTGGATGTCTACTATAATAACTTTTTCAAATTCATAGAATTATAAAAACTTTATTGAAAACATAACTGCTTACCTGTTCGTGACAAAGATAACAAGAGCATCGTGACCAAAAATAAATATCTGTTATTTATGAGGCACAAACCACTCACGACGGAAAAACAAAGTTTGGCTAGAAGATCGCTAGCGAAGAAAACCATTGACATTTTGGCAATATCATATGAAGAATAATTCAAGTTATTCAAGTTAACTCTCAGCAACGAACTGAAAGATGCTTCACATGACCACGTGACCGCTAACCCCACAGCTATATTCATATATTTGGGTAACAAAAACCATTTCAACCCTACGGTATTCCTGGAAATAAAACAGGTCATTAATAGTAACTACAACATTAGATACATAATTGTTATAAACTGTAAATATTTTCCATTTTCTATGGTAGTTGTAGGTCAAGTGGTATCAGTTTGCGCAATGAAATGTTTCCAATGACGAAATACTAGTTAATACTAGTTTCATGAATCTATAATCTGTGAGTTGATATTCAATCTGTTAATTCGCCAATTTCAATAGATTCTGTTCTGCAATCATAAACCTACAAAATTTTGATATACTCTTACAGAAATTTCTGTTGCTGGGAAAACATTTCTGAACACCGTCTTGGTGTTAGTTGAGAACATTTTTAAATCCCCGACATCAGCAATCATGATAATCTCCTGCCAAATAAGGTGAAGTAATGAATAGACGACAATACAGTGAAGTAATAATGATATATAGAGCAGACGTGAAAAGTCCTCTCGTTTTAACTTTTGCACCTTCCAAATATGTTCATGTATTCTACTTCCTATCGATTATTTTTCTACCTTTCAAGTTTTTCGATTTAGCTAATGATATAACTTTTTCAAACAACTTTTTTATCTATAGTACACGATCGATGGTTTTTTTACTAACTTTACTCACACAAGCCAGTTTTTGATACCAGATTCAGAAACAGATGCAGATGTTTCTTCTGTAAGAATTACTGGTATAAAATTTTCGTTAACTATAGTACTTCTTCTTCTTCTTTCTTTCTTACTGTCATCTAGAAGTGAATATCTCTGTAAATCCAGATCAACCTCACTTGATGGATGCGTTTGCGAAGTTTCTAAAAAAAATCAAATTTCAATGATAATGAATATGTTTTTGTAAATACTAGTGCCTACACCTCATCTCAACGCGCGTATTGCAGTTCTGATGTTCGGAAAGTACTTGTTTTGGAGCAGTACGTTAAATAAACAAATTCAGACGATTATAATTCACACAAATTATCTTGATTTGAGATGACTTTAGGAGAATGCTTCCAAGATTTAACACTAGAACTCAGCACTTTTCCTCGACAAACTAATTTACTATCGAATTATATAATTTATATTCATTCATTTACATATTAACGACTACCTATTAGGATACTCAAAGTCCACCAAATTTCTATCTATAATTATAGTTGCCTGCGATGCCCGAGTGTTCTAGCACCCAGTATATAGTCAATCTATTCCTGTTCGTCATTTTTCTTAGTTCTTCTCGGCATTTTCAGACTAATCTTGATGTCACTTCTGGGTTCGTCATTGCCCCAAATGCAGCCTGGTTGTCCATGAAAATACTGATCCGCTCATTTTGTTGAGGTCTCAAACTGATGTTCCTGCACATTGCAAGATGGACTACATTTCATCATGAAAGGCAGATGTGTACTGACCGAGTGGGTGAATGAAATGGAGATTTCTTCCCGTACAGTAAATTGCCGCTCCCGTTCAATGTTCCGTTTTTGACCCGTCTGTAGACTAGGTGTTTCAGCCGAGCATGTTCTCAGGATGACTGTTCATGTCAAACATATATTTCGGTCTATTGCAAACACTTCTCCAAAACCAGAACAAAAATTACGTTCTCTCAACGCGCGTTCCGCTAACCAAGTTAGCGTAATTTGTGTTCTGGTGTTGGGAAATTGTTTTCAATAGATTAATTTCACGCCAGAGGTTCCAGTGCGAAATATCAAATATATTTTGGTGTCATATGTGGTCCGAGAACATATTGATGCTCGTTCCTTTACATATTCCAAAATTTATACTTTGTTCGATCCCAGATTTCAGTTTGAATCGGCCCACTCTTGCCTCCAATTACCTGACTCCTGTGGATAACAGGATTTCGTGTCTTGTCTCAAAAATGAATTCCCAAATTCAAAGTCAAGAGCCACTATTCCTGAATGTTAGATGATTTAAGATACGAAGCACTCCTGTATAGAAAAAATACTAGTACTTTCAGTAGATTTCTGATAGCTCCCATCATTGTCCACAAGGGGAAATGACGGAATTACGTTTTCTTGTCCATAGACTTTTCACGTTGCCTGGAGAAACAGAAAGATATGATATGAAGAAAAATGTATCAAGAAGATAGCTGAAAGTAACGAGTATCCTTCAAAAATAATGGTTAGATTACTCAGGAAAAAAAAATGGTGAGTTTTCAGAAAGACGCAGACTTAAAATTCAGAGCTCCTTCATGTGAACAAAAACGCACCAATGGATTAATCAAACATTTCTAAACATTGAACATAAACGAGACTTCCAAAACTGCTCTTAAGGGTTGGACAATCCGAAAGACGAAACAACGGAAAGATAAATGTCTGGGATTAATGACGTGAGCTGCAATAAATTGCCTCACATATTCGGTTCCATAGATGAGGGATGTCTACTGCCGTTCAATATGTTTCAGAGAACTGCCACAGAAGATGAAGAGAATGCTCGAAATACTTCAAACCGGTAGACGACAATAAGATCGTAGAAGTTGGTTTGTACCAATTTAGGAACTTCTCCCCATCACTTTCAACCTTGAAATAATCTGTACCTACGACATACGAAGTAACAAAGATGACCTTGAGGATTTCTTTCGAGTTTGACCTTGACCTATGTCACACGACGTAGAAGAGGTGACTTTGAGGTAGTGTTTTGGTTTTAATTTCGAATGACTCCCCATATTTTCGACAAGGTGACTTTGACCTCGAATGAACTCAAGCCAGTTTTGAACCTACACGATCCGGCCTGCAGTCTTGCAGGCCGGATGATGATGCAGGTCCTCCAGCAGAACGTCCAAGATCGAATTCTGCCCAAAAAAGTGCCTTTCAGGAATTGTGCAACTATTGTAATAGAATGGTGCCTGTGAATTCAATTTTATACAACTTTGTTCATTACAAATTTTCTCGTGGAATTGAAAATAATGATGGGAACCAAAATTGTATGAGATTAAATTTTGAATTTAGTTTGAACTCTGAGACATCAGCACCTTCGTTGGCTTTAATATCGCCTCGTCTCCAATGATCCCAACTTCCTATTCCACAATTCCCTTCATGTTGGGGGACCATTTCACCCACGTTCAATGACTCATCATCCGTCTAATTATTTTCATCATCAAGTGATATCCTAGCTGATACAGGGGTAATTTTTTCGGAATTCATCTTGTTATGATCTTATACTGTATACTGAGTGTGGTTCAGGATCGCAACTCGACTTTTATTTGATTCGACTGTAATCGTGGTAGCGCCCCACAATACTCAAATCCTCGCTCTATACGTTTAGAAGAAGAGGATACGGCAGTTCAGTCGAATTCCTGAGAGGAGCAGGTCAGGAGAAGAGAAATCCATGGTAATCGTATATCGACATATACCCAAATGGGCCCTGGCACTACCTGTTGATTTAAACTTTTTTTTGTGAATATTAATTAATTTCATAATAATAATGATAATTTTTTATTCTCCAGGAGGACAATTCAAGTATTGTATAGGAGTAGTCGTTTATCTAAAATTAATAGACCATGATAACATTCAGTTAAATTGTATATAACAGAACAGTAAATTTGCAGGTATTATAGTCGTTCATCTATGGTAATGGTAAACAGTGAAAGTGAACATTAAAAAAATATGATAGTATATACTCAGTTAATTGTGTAACACATATATACATATACAGACATATATACATATATACACTTATACATATTATACATATATTCACCCAAATACACAAATAACAGACAAATCATAAAGGATTTACAAATACATAATTAAAGTGCCTGATCGACTTTATAATAGCATCTTTCAATTAAAAAATATTTAAGACATTTTTTAAAACATGTTAAGGTTCGACTCTCTCTTACATAGTCTGGTAATTTATTAAATAATAAAGGACCTTGTGAGTTTGGAGAGTTTTTAGATAATTGGACCCTAGAAAAGGGTATATTCAGCTGATTTTTTTATCCTTGTGTCATGTTCATGAATGCTAGATCTGGTTGAAAAACTGTTATAGTTACTGAATATATACACACAAACTTCAAAGATAAAGAGTGATGGTAGCGTCATGATTTTACATGTTTTGAATACATCAACACAGCTTTGTCGAGAGGATAGACTAAACATCACTTGGAGTATTCTCTTTTGTGCAACAAATACATTATTAGCTCTCGAAGACCTTCCCTAGAGGGAGATGGCATATCGAAGTCTGGACTCTACTTGGGTATAGTGGAGCATCAGCAACTGATCATTAGACAGAACTGATAGGAAACGGAATTGAATTTATTGATTGAGATTTTACAGTGTTCTCCCCAGGAAACATGTTCGTCTATAAATAATCCAAGAAATCGGACGGTCTTATCAAATGACTGTAAGTCTCCGAAATCAACTACACTAGCTTCCTTTTGTCTATAGTGAAAGCGTATACATTTTGTTTTATTTGTATTTAGATGAAGTGAGTTGGCTCTGAACCACTGAGCCATATCAAAGGATTTTTTTTTACATTTCTGACGTATACAATATTCATCCCTATCTGATACAATAACTGATGTATCATCAGCGTAAACAATAATTGAGCTATCACATATCTTCACAATATCGTCGATATAAAGTATAAATGGAGTAGATCCTAGGACCGAACCCAGAGGAACACCTACTTCAGAATAATCATTGCACGATGACATATGGTTACCAATAGTGACACGATTATTACGTTTACTCAAAAAACTTTTTATCCATTCATGAGTGACACCTCGGATACCGTATCGAGAGAGTTTATTCAATAACATTGTATGACTGATCAATCAATTGCTACAATATTACTTGTATCATTTTTGGTATTTCGAATCTATTCATTCAGGGAATATGAAAATATTCCAAGTACAATAATGATGCTATTATACTAATGAACTTTCATTCATCCATGAGTTGTGGTGTTCGGAGAATTCCAGCCATTTTACATATAGACGATGTTCTTACCGTTTCCAATCAATTGTATTGGCCTTGAAGTGAAAATTCTATAAAGCCAACTCACAACTACCACAATGAAAACGATGATATTATTTGGACAAACACATGCAAATTCGCTACTACCGATAGGATGAGGGCTTGATGTGAATAAACAAGATATATTGGATTCTGTCAGCAATGTTTTTAGCGGTAAATTACCCTTGGAGTATCTCATGGATTTTGTGAAGATTACAACAGATAAATATTGAATGTTAAGCAAGAGCTCATTTTGGTTATTGGTTATTATTATGTGGCGAAATTCATAGAAGCGAATATTAATAATATTCGACTATCTTTCGGAAAAATCCACTATTCATCATCGATTGCTCCCACCAACCCGATGCTATGAAGTCATCTACTGTCGACATCAAAATAGAATTCGATACACGTAAGGAGAAGTTTTCAGCAAACACCATCCTCCACGATGCTGTTTAATCTTATAATGCCCTTAATGGCTCTGTTCAGACTACACTGTAATACGATTGACATGCAATTCACCATGGAGTATTCGATATTGATGAATAATAAAACACTCAATAATTATTTTCTGTCTCTTGTTCACCGAACAATTTATAACTTATACCATCCTATACAGAGATTCTTCAGGTTGTGATTTGGGACTCTGTGGTTCCAATCAATATTTCTCTATGATATTCTGTGGTAGGTAGATGCATATGTTGTGTAGCAAATTTTTCAAGACTGATTCAATTATTAGCTCACAGAACTCATCCAAATTACTGCTTCCATATGATTATTCATGACACAGTGCCACACCAAGCTCATACTTCTCGCTGAACTCCGAAAGTTTTCGCACCTCTCCAGCATCATAACATACACTCAAATCATAGTTTGATGAATGAAGAGCGCCAAAACTCAAGTAGGCTAATTCTCAAGCCAACCCCCTCATTGCAGAATCTAAATTTACTGCTTCCGCTGAATATTGCATCCACATGTTCGTAGAAGAAATAATTCTGCAAAAAAAGCACTCACTTCATACTTGATCATGTTTGAAGCGCGAGAGCTAATTCATAGTTCACATTTATATAGCATATTTCTACTACTTATGAAGTAAAATATGGAATTTCACTAGTGAGCGGGTTTTGGCACCGGGATAATCCTGAGAACTTTGACCCATATATGTAAAAATGAATTTGGCTTTGGATGATGTCACTTCGTGAATCATTTCTTCGGTGAAATGTTCTGTGACATGTTTTGGAAGCCATGATTTGAAAGAAGTATTATTTTCCTCATCCAACAAAACTACCTGAATGGATTTACCATATCGCGTGGACAGCATCGACATCTTTTCAATTTTATAACCTTTATCAATAGTCAAAGATATTAGAGGCCTCTGCTTCATAGCCCCAGTTTGTTGAATTATTACAGAATTGGTCTTTTCGATATTGTATTTCAAATGATCCATTTCGAATATAGTGGAATTATGATATGGAAATAGTAAATATGTTCACCTGGATTGCTGTGTATACCCCTCACATGATACTCTCTGTTACTTTGCAACACTTTCACTCATCTATTCGACTACGTTGAATTATTCAAACTAAATGTGGAACAGTGATCCTTCGAATATTTATAGAACTTGGTTAAAGGAGAGGAAGAAGCTTCTGTACCACAAGCTGTACTCCAAAGTAATCTTGTCTCCGTCGTGTGACGTAGTTGAAAGTAATTCAAGCTCAAACACAAAACACCCTCTCAAAGTCACCTACGATGTGTCGTGTAGTTTCTAAACTTCAAGAAAGCCGCGTAACTGGCTCGAGTTCATTTGAGGTCAAAGTCACCTTCTCAAAAATATGGCGAGTGGATGGAGGTCACTCAAGGTCAAATCCAAAGCACTGCCTCAAAGTCACCTTGCCTGAATTGTGTGACACAGGTCAAGGTCGTTCACGGTCAAACTCAAAACACGTCCTCAAAGTCACCTTGGCTACTTTGTGTGACGTATGTAAATATTATTCCAAGGTTAAAAGTGGGGGAGCGGTTTCGAAATCGACATAAACCAACTACTAATCTTACATGCCTTCAGAAGTTTATATATCAAAAAATGTAGAATGAGATCTATGAACAGCGACAAAGATCCTATTCCAAACAGCAGCAGTTTGTTGACACTCTACGTAATAATCACAGGTAGACACTAGATGAATATTAGGTATCCACTTACAAATAGGAAGCAAAATAAAGTAATACAATAATTATTACTATCGGTAACAGGACGGTAGTCAATTGGGTTGACATGAGTGATTTTTTTCATATTCATACAGTTGACCGTCGGGTAAAACGATGGTTTCGAGCTAAAAGGCGGGACAATCGCTGCCCAGATGCATATTAAAAATCTAAGTTAGTTGAAAGATTAAGTTATAGTCATCTTATGAGGATGCCAACTTGGCTAACGGAATACACTTCGAAATACTTCTGGTGTGGAAAAAGTGTTTTTTGGCGTAAAAGAAATTGATTGGAAAGGCTCCTTATAGTGTTTTTTGCGCTTATCGCTTACGATGTTAATATTCTGCTTGACGTGAGTAACTTTGAGTAACTCCCGTCAAAAAGTCAAGAATCCATATATATATATATATATATATATATATATATATATATATATATATATATATATATATATATAGATAAGTACTCTTTGATTATTCCCATATTGATATATTGATTTCAATTTAAGAGCCACCGGTATACAGCTGTTTCAGCCTATTGGGCATCGTCAGTACCGGGCAGGCGGTCCTCGATTGAAGACAAAATGAGAAAAAACCAAGAAAGTGCTTGATAAAAATAGCTGCGTAAACGCAAAGCGAAACATAAGTGGAATCACCTATTGGTGTGACACCCAATCAATATGGGAATGATCAAAGAGTACTTATCTATTTATTTTTTGATTTTCATGGAATTATTTTCCAGCAGCTTGACTGCATTAACCTTTCTAGATTATATATATATATATATATATATATATATATATATATATATATATATATATATATATATATATAACAGAATAATTAGTGACTGGATTAACTATAAATCGATTTAATTCGTGAGGTTGCAGTTGACATTGTCAGCCAAAATTTTTATCAACTGTCATTTATTAATGTTTTTCTATCTGTTTTTGAACCATTTTATATTTTATTCTCACGTTAGTAAGTTCTCCATATTTATATATTTTTTACAAGATATATAATCTTATTATTGTAGTTGTCCTGACGAAGGTGTGAAATATACCGAAAGCTTGACATATAACAAAGAGTTTTCTTTGTAACAGCCCAGCTATTGACTGCAACCTCACGAATTAAATCGATATATATATATATATATATATATATATATATATATATATATATATATATATATATATATATATATAGAAATACGGAATAATGTTGGGGATGCAGTCAAAAATTGCTGGGCTGTTGTTTAAAGAATACTCTTTGTTATATGGTCGAGCTTTCGAGAATGTTTATTCCCTTTATCAAGACATTAACTTGAGGTTATATTAAAAAGTCGAAAATTTCACTGAGAAACACAAAAAAGTCCTTTTCATTATGTAGAAAAGTGTCACACATTAAAATTTTTATGGTTTAAAGAAAATATATATATAAACTTTATTCAGAAATAACATTTAGAGGATTTGAAATTTTAAATTTTATTTTAACGGCCATGCATGGCACTTACTAGTGGCGTGGTAGCAACGTGGTAGTAAGTGCCATGCATGGCCGTTAAAATAAAATTTAAAATTTCAAATCCTCTAAATGTTATTTCTGAATAAAGTTTATATATATATTTTCTTTAAACCATAAAAATTTTAATGTGTGACACTTTTCTACATAATGAAAAGGACTTTTTTGTGTTTCTCAGTGAAATTTTCGACTTTTTAATATAACCTCAAGTTAATGTCTTGATAAAGGGAATAAACATTCTCGAAAGCTCGACCATATAACAAAGAGTATTCTTTAAACAACAGCCCAGCAATTTTTGACTGCATCCCCAACATTATTCCGTATTTCTCCTTAACTAGTCAGTCAAGACTACCCATCGCTTTATATATATATATATATATATATATATATATATATATATATATATATATATATATATATATATATATATATATATATATATATATATATATACAAATTTCACGTATTTTACTATTTCATTGTTTTTTATTTATTTTATTACAGGCCAGTACTTACCAAGCTTTTTTGATGTCTTGTAATTTTTTCGAAGATTAAATGTTGCAACAGCAGGGAATCCTAGTAAAGTTATAGCTGACTGAATACATAATGTTTTCCAAAATCCAAAATTCTCAACGAGGTATGTCATTATCATTGAACAAAGTATTAATCCAATTGATATAACCCCATGTAGGATTCCCATTACTACACTATATTTTCTGTCAAAGTGACTGTTGAGGACTGAGTATGATGTTGGGTCCAATATGCCATAACCAATCCCTGTGAAATATAATTCAGACTAGTGCCATTCTTAGTTCGCTACGTCTCAGCCCAAGATAGGCCATTCTGTTGGACCCAATGATCACTTCACAGAAATGGAGAGTGGTCATTAATCAATGCTGGCAGTAGATAAACTAATGAGAGCCGATGGCAACACCGCCTCATGGAAAATACCAAGTGAATCTGGGGAAAAGTCAGGCTTCATTTTGCACATTTTTGTCCCGACATGGTACTCTCCATAAGACAGATGCGCAAGATTTCATACACGCCAAGGTGAGGTTTAGGCGAATTGGATAAATATAACAATTGACAAAAATTCTCTTCGTTATAACAAAATTTAACATGTTTTCTTTCGAACCTTATTTGAACTATAAGGGCCGCGACGGAATGCAGGGTTACAGGTTATAAGTAATACGAGATAAACATTGAGAGGAGTCCATTGCATGTATTCAAATGGTACACAAATGATGAGAAACAAGAGTTAAAAAAATGAATTCTTGTTGCTTGTAACTATCCACTGGAATTCAAAATCTAAATATTGTACAATGTTGCATTCATTATGTGACGCTGAAACTGAAAAATACACCAACAGTTATTATTTAGGTCTAATTCAAGTAAGAAAGACACTGAAAATGCTTAGAGGCAACTGCTTTGATCGGTCAATTTTTTATAGCTTGTGCCTGTATTTCGAAGTTACGTATGACAAGAAAGTTATCACTTTTTGCCTATTGCTAGTAAGTTTTGCATTTCGTTATGGCCTTCACAGTATATGACATTGCCGTAACTATAACTGAAAACTAGGTGGGAAATTACGTTGGTTAAAAATAAATTCTGCCACCCACCATTGCCAGACCTAGCTGTAAAGCTTGGCTCAACTCTGAAATGAATGCAAGGTTATTATCTACTGGCGTCATGCTGGACGGATGTTTGTGAGGTACCGAAAACAGATGTATGGAGTCAACACATGACATTTAACATGAGAACAGACTGATATGCCTCACACATGAGCATGCCTTGCACGAACTTTCACATATTTAGATACGATGTAATAATTTGAAATGCTACACTACATTTTCATTTGAAATCTAATTTGATTACAAATTTGAAGCATCGACGTGACCTCAACTGAAAAGTAGGTATGCCCTCACCTTAGCCAATTTATCCCCCCATCAATGCCAGACCTGATAGTGAAGTTTGGTTTGACTTTGAAACTAAATGCAAGGTTATTCTCTGCCAATGTCATGCTAGGCGGAGGTTTGTGAAGTTTCCAAAACAGATGCGTAGGGTCAATACATGCCATTTCGCAGTAGAAATACTGATATTTCTCACACATATACCTATGCCTTCCTTTCACGAACTTCAACATATTTCAATACAATCTATCATTTTCAAATGCAACACTATATTGCAAGATCTGATCATAGAGTGTGGTTTGACTGTGAAATTAAATGCTAGATATTGGCAGAGAGGCATACAGTTACAACACAACATTTCACAGTGGAACAGACACATACTTTTCACACTCCCATATATAATCCACATGAACTTTTACACATCGCAATTCACGTGTTTTAATTTGGAATGCAATTTTTTGAACTCAATTTTATCCAAGATTTAAACCATATGACATAAGCGTGTCTTGAAGTGAAAAGTAGGTGTTCCCTCACATTGGCCTGAAAACTGATTTCTACCTCCACCATTTCAAGATCTGATTATTGAGTTGAGTTTGATTTCGAATTTTAGGTTCATTTCTGTCGACGTTCTGCTAGATGGCGTCTGTGAGCCTTCCCAAATGAATGCATATAGTAAACACATTTTTTGCACATACAAACGCGTGTGAACTTTTAATGTTGTGTGATGAAGTATCAATGCGAAATGCAACACTATAAATTACAAACTCACATTCAATTCGATACATGGGATTGAATTCGGCCATATATTGACACCATTGGTCTGTGTAGGCTGAAGAATGCGAACACAAGTATCTTGAAGAATTCATTTCAGTTGAATTTTTTCAAACCAATGTTTTCTCACTACAAATTAAAGAAACTATGTGCTATTTCATATTGATTTTTCTATTCTCTCAATCAGTATCACGGGTACGTGCCAGATGAAAAAAGCATTTCACTATTGTCCTGTAAGTGTTTCAGGCTAATATATCAACATAGAAATTAATTTATTTTCTGATATTCCATTATTCTATGAGACATATATTTATATATATATATATATATATATATATATATATATATATATATATATATATATATATATATCACGACAAAATGAAAATAATTCCAGCTAGTCATAGAATATATAAATATATAAATATGGAGAACTTACTAACATGAGAATAAAACATAAAATGGTTCAAAAACAGATAGAAAAACATTAAATAATGACAGTTGATAAAAATTTTTGGCTGACAATGTCAAGTGGGAAAATTTTGAATGATACTCGAATTACTAGATCATTCATTTTCTTTATCATATTTCAGTATCAGAACATTTAATGAATAAACGAACTGATATTGATAGTCTTAGCAAAATTTACACGTACCTACTGAAATATGATGAAGAAAATAAAAGATCTAGTAATTCGAGTATCATTCAGAATTTTCCCACTTGACATTGTCAGCCAAACATTTTCATCAACTGTCATTATTTAATATTTTTCTATCTGTTTTCGAACCTTTTTATATTTTATTCTCACTTTAGTAAGTTCTCTATATTTATATATTTTCTACAAGATATATAATATTATTATTGTAGTTGTCCTGACGAAGGTGTGAAATATACCGAAAGCTTGACATATAACAAAGAGTTTTCTTTGTAACAGCCCAGCTATTATATATATATATATATATATATATATATATATATATATATATATATATATATATATATATATATATATAATAGTATATAATAGTATATATATATATATATATATATATATATATATATATATATATATATATATATATATATATATATATATATATATATATATATATATATATATATACAGTGCTCGATTTCTAGAAATTGAGGTACCGGAACTACAACCTGCCGAGACTTACCACCCACCCCCTTCTATTATATATCATTCCATCACCACAAAACAGTGTTTGCCTGTGTAAAGAATTAGGTTCTTGAAAGGAAATAAGAAGTCTTTATAGAACTCAAACTTCTTTTATTAACATAAATAGAAGTAGAGCAATACAGCGTTACTTTTTGTATTCGGATTCTTTTTAAAATACAGTCCAAAACTTTAACTTGTTTTCATCGTATTTCTTTTCTCTTGATCTCTCCTTACTTTTGACAGCTAGCGCTGAGTGGTGTCCAGAAACAAGCCAAGTGTCAACGTTCTTTTCTGGTTGAAACAGCCGGAGAGGAGGTCCATTTATTTTTACAAACAACAGGCCAGACACCGTTGTAATTTTGAGTGACGATCTCAGAGGTGTTATTATTAAATTCATTTGAGAAAACCCTCTTTCACATTCACTTGATGAAATGGCAACCGAGTTGATCGATTGCTCGAGCCGACAGAGGCTGTCTGGTAACGTTCTGGAGTAGATATATTCTCGGAAACCCGTTATTAACTGCCTTCCATTAAGCTTAAACCTGGAAGCAAGTTCCCTCATTTCGTTTTCTCCGAACGTTATTGGGATGTCTTCAGGCCAGTTTCTAGTGTCCATAACTTTGAAAGTTTCTGCTAACTTAGTGTCTTTTTCATTTAATAGTCTCGCTTCGATAGACGTTTTCAGTGCTCCGTAAAATATTTCCGGGTTCATCGGTTGGTCGTTTACTCGACCAGCTTTTGTTTGGAGAGGAACACTGAAAAAAGACAAGTTGTCAACTGCTTCTTGGGCCACTACGATTTGCAATTTTCTATTTGCATATCTCAAATCTGCGTTGCAATGCTGTAAAGCTTCACTTAGTTCTGAAAGCTCTTGTAAAGCGTCAGTCATCAAACCCAGGTCTAATATGAGATTTGTATCTGTGATTTTGTTGAGGAGGCCTGAAAAAGTACTTCTTTCTTTGTTGTCTCTAGTTGTATCATTTGAAGGATTTGAATCTGCTTACTCCTGAAACAGATTTAATAACGTCTGAAACTGACAGCTCAAGTCTGTGGTTTGCACAGTGCCAGACAATAATAGAAGGGAATTTTCGACAAAATAACGCCCCAATTCCTTTGTGTTTTCCGAGCATGGTAGCAGCACCATCACAAGTTAAGCTTGTCAAGTTATCGCTTAAAAACTGCTCAGATAACCCTTTTGAATGAAGGCAGTTCATTAAAGAGTCAAATACTTGTTCAGCGGTAACGCCATCAAGTTCTACCAGATCCAGAAATACGTTAGTGGAGCCACACATATCAGTTTTTTTCAAAGAACACCGGACGTATACAATCAAACTTGACTTATTACTTAAGGAAGTGGATTCATCAATTATCAGACCAATTTTTGTCTCATTCTCAATAATTTCACTTACAAATTTTTTCTTCATTTCCTTACTGATGTGCAAAGCAATGTTAGCACAAGCTTTGTCAGAATGTAAAATGCGACCCATGTTAATCCCGTTAAGTTCTTGCAAATCTATTTCTGTTTCAAAATCATTAAAGGATTGATTTTCTTTAACAACCTTGTATGCCGTTCGAAATATTTTTTCGGTCACTTCTTTTTCCTGGGAACGCTGTTTGAAGATATTTTTCTCCAATGCTCCGTCTTTAGCTTCGGATAGAATTTTATCTGCTGCTTTATGGCCAGCACTCTCTTTGTGGTCATGAATTTTTTTCCTTAATGAAGTTTGTTTTTTCTCTTTTGTGTCTCCATAACTGTCTATCTCACCATTTGCCCATTCTTTTGAAATTTTCATACCTGTTTTTTTTACAGATAAGATCCCAACTTCCTTACAAGTCCTACATCCTAACATTCCATTTTTAATAAACAGTCAGTCATACCTTTTGCAAAATTCTGTTTTTTGCGAGTTATTCCAACAATCTGGCAAGTCATTGTTGCATTCAATCTGCTGTTCTTTTTCTTTAGTGGGTTTCACATTAATTTCAAATCTGGTTACCTTTTCACTGGTAGAAGATGGTTGTGACGTCGATGAAATCTGTTGTTCATGGTTGTCTGGACATGCAACAGTTCGTTTAAGTCTTTTACTGTCACCCGAAGACGAAAAGTAATCTGTTAATTTTTTGTTCATTTTACTTCACAATAAACACTTCACTAACTTCAATAGACCACTACTACTGAGCATCTGAGCGAATGCGTAATACGACACGTCGACACAGCCAAAGGGGCGGGTCTATACGTCGCTGATGGAGGAGAGGGAACATGCGAGGTGGGAAGTTAGTAATCGGGCGAGTCTATATGCCACTGACGGAGGGGAGGACGCATGTGGAGGAGGAAAGATTAAGAGGCTTCTGGCGCATTTTAAAAACTGTGGGCACTTCGAGATAGCTTCGTGATACATTTGAATTTGAATGTTTTATTATTGATTGCGAGGTAAACTATAATAAATCATATATTTTAAGAATTTGATGTTCAACAAATTTTTCTTTATTATCAGTATTTTAATATTAATATATGTTACAAAAAGGATTTGAAGCTTTATAACTTGTATTTACTGTATGCGAGCGCGTTCGACAGCTGGTCGTGCTATTATCATCAAAGTTTTACTCAAACAGTTTGAGTAGCGAAAATCCGTAGTGCTGCGGATTTTTGTATAGAATTTATTGAAAGAGGTAGAAATTCTCAATATTCACTATTTATTTTACTGTAAATTCATTACCAAATCATTCATCATATTTTAGATTTTTTATTTGTGATAAAAATGTCATTTCTCATTTATTCATTTCTGCTCAGTCACGCTTCGATTATTTTTGTGCCGTCAGTTTTTCAAATCTGCAATTTCAAACTCAAATCCGAAGTTTCCTTCTTAGTGCCTCAAACTGCATTACACAACGCGATTTCTGTTAAGGCGTCCATACCAAATCATTCGAATTTGAAAATCTACCATTTTAAAATATATCTAGTGACAAACAGCAAAACTATGCACTATATACTATACTTTCAATTTATAACATACCCACATTTCTGCATTCAAGCTGAATGGAATAACGCATTATTAGTTATTATGTTATTATTATCCTAACTAGTACGGAAACAGTAAGTACATTTCCGCACTCGACAGCATTATCCGAAAAAGCTGATTTTGGGTAAGTACCTAGTCGAATGTGGGAAAGTATGAGTTCAGGTCAAGTATTTTTCTACACCTGAAAATGTCATGAAGCGCTGAATAAACTTTCATATGCAAAACAATTCCTGATCTAAATTGCTTGTAGATATAGGGTGATCCACGCACACGTACGCTTGTACAAAAAACATACAAAATAGGAACTTTTTCAAAAAATTCTCCATTTGTTTTATAGGATTTCTGCACCACGAGAATCTAGTTAGAATATCATTCATCATGAAATGCAAGTGCAGCGTTGCCCGATTGTGGGCTGATCAACATGATATCCATTGAAAGTGTTGGTATAAACCTGGGCTCACAAATACACTATTCACATCAGGTGTACACAATTGCATAGCCGCGCCGCTTGACGAAGTTTTGTGAAAGTAGATGGTGTATCAGCTATGTCTATATGGTGTAATTGTCGGCCCAACCTGAAATTCACCAAACGTCTTACCTTTTAACGTGTTAGGAATCACACGTTGAAAGGTAAGACCTCGTTAATCCTTAGCTCGCACAAGTTTCGACTTCTGAGGGTTGTCGTTCGTAGGGGTGCGACAGCTGGTTAACGGAAAGACGGATTTTGAACAGATTTTTTTAAAACATGATAACATGTCCTTACAACCCTATATAGAGTGGGAAACGTTGGTGAGCACAAAACCGGGACGACCGACGTTTCCAAGGGCTGACCAGAGCACAGGTTATTTTTGAGTGGGTATTTCAGTCAAATCTCTGTGGGCTATAGAAACCCTATTTTCTGCTATTCACACTTTCGGAAATGTATTTTTTCCTTTATCAAGAATATCTACAAAAAGTATGACGCAAACATTATATAGTAATAAAATATTAAAAAAGACTCACCAAAGTTAGTTTAAAATATAACAAAATGAATGAAGACAAAATGTGAAGAACCAAGAAATATCAGTGAAATGCCACTGTGAAACATCATGTGTTGACCCTACACATTTGTTTTGGAAACTCACAAATATCTATCCTGACTTTCACAGAGAATAACCTTGCATTCAGTTTCAAGGTTAAACCAAATTTCACTTTCGGAATTTGCCATGGTGTGGGGAGAAACAAGTCTAAGTGAGACAATACCTACTTTTCAGTTGAAGTCACGTCAATGTCATCTACTATATTGCTCCAAATTTCTTATAAAGTTTATTGATGCATGTCTACTTTTCGGTTATAGTTACGTCAATGTCAATATACTGTGAAGTCCGTGACGGAATGCAAAAGTGCAATCAGCAAAAAGCAATATTTTTTGTTACACGTGACTATGAAATATAGGCACAAGCTTCAGAAAATTGTCTGATGAAAGCAGTTGCCTCTTCTGATAATTTTTATATTCTAACCAAACCTCAGGATTTTTCCCAATACAAAAATATTTTTTTTTAGAATATGCATTCTGCAATTCAATTTCACTCTTTCAACGTTTCACCTACATCAAATAGAACTTAATGATTGTTTTTTCATTTGTCATTTGTTATTTTCAACAAAACATAATGAATACAACATTGCGCAAGATTCAGATCCTCAATTTCATTTGATAGTTACAAACAACAAGAATTAATTTTCTAAAATCTCATTTCTTATAACTTGTGCTGTATTAGTTTGTTTCATGTTGCTCCATTTGAATGCATGCAATGAATTTTTTCAATGCTAATAATATCTAAATGATTCAATTGAGGTTTGAAAGGAAAAATGTCGAGGGTAAATTTTATTATAATATATTCAAAATATATAAGCTAACATAATGAATAGCTAGTAGGAGGCTGAGGCCGTCACTCAACCTACACCCACTATTCGAACGTAACCTTGAATGTTGTGGAATTGGCCGTGGTGGTAGTATTTTTCTCGAGAGAATTTATCTGCTTGAAGCTGGAATGATTCTGCAACCATGTTAGAAATCACACGTTAAAAGGTGAGACCTCGTTAGTCCTTAGCTCGCACAAGTTTCTCAACTTCTGAGAGTTGTCGTTCGTATGGGGGCGACATCTGATTAACGGAAAAACAGATTTTAGAACAGATTTAGACGTCACACCCCCACCATATGTCCTTGAACATGGGCGTTGACCTTGATATTCGGGCTTTTGGTATGTGACCTTGAGGTTTATATTGCTTCGGTGAATTCAAATGAAACCTCATAGATTTACTTTGGATTTGAAGTGGTGGGGGTTTGTGTCATTATAAGATCAATCAATCAAAACGTTCAGTCCGCAATAGGAGCCAGCGTTGAGAGGATGCACGATAATCCTCTGAACGTCATTTTGAGATCGAGACATTCTGCAATAACTACTTACTAACTTTTTCTCTGTCATAAAAAATGAACCACATTGTTTCTTTGAAAGTTTTTGTAGTGAAATAGGTACACTCTAATGTTGGAGATATGAAAATGATGAATAATTATATCTTGCTACACAAAAATAATAAATTACTACTCAATTAAATTCATTTTTCTCAATTCAGATATTAGGTTTACAATATCCCTAGTATGTTTAAATCACTATCTTCCCAATATCTTATCCAGGCATCATCTATTTGAGAAATATATGATTTTTTGTTGGTTCTAGGAACAACTTCCTCAGCGGTGAAATTATATTGATGTATTACAAGGATTTATTGAAGTTAACTTTTCCATCAGGTTTTTTGCGGCCATCAATCAACAATAAAATATTATAATATTGTATAAGATTTTGTTCAGTGAAACCTTCAGGTTTACATTTAGTGAGAAGTTGCTTCAAACTATCAGTTAATTCGAACGCGTTTTCATCAATCTTCAGAACATTTTCTTCAATCGAAATAGACTTTTTCCTATAGTATTATTCACTATCTTGTATAATTAGACTATAAAACTTCTCTTCAGGTGGAATATTCATGTTGACTTCACGAAAAACTGATTGATTACTGACGTTGTTGTTATAACCGCTTACTTGCACCATCCAAACCAATTAATCTTCCATCATGAATCACAATCACAACACGAATCATCATAACCATCAACACGGATCATAATAATCACCAACATGGACCTTATCAATGAGTATGATTCAAGAAAAAGTTCTTCACCCATCTCACAACAATAATATAATAGTTGAATGAACATTTATCATTCCTATATCTGGAAATTACCAATGAATATTTCATCATGGATCATAATAACCACCAACACGGATCATCATAACCATCAACACGGATCATCATAACCATCAACACGGATCATCATAACCACCAACATGGATCTTATCAATGAGTATGATTCAAAAAATCCTTTAGTCATCTCACACACCTACCGTAGAATATCATATGGAAGTATCAGTTAAAATAATGAAATTTTAATTCAGAGGAGAAAGTGGAGCATGTGGAAGAGAGGGGAAGTGTAGTTTTGATTGGTGACATTGTAAATACTTAAAGTATGTTTGAATAATACGTATTACGGATAAAACCATGTTGAAAACATATTTGCATATATCTATTCTGATAATAAATGAAAAAAATTGTTGATTGTTTTCCATCAATACCAAGCATTCACATGTCAATATTAACATAGTTCAGTTTAAACAGAGCCATTAAGGGAAAAATAACACAAAACAGCATCGTGGAGTACGAGTGTATGTTGGTGTATGCTGGAAACACACTACTATGATGTCTACTATGGATGACTTCATAGCATCGGGTTGGTGAGAGCAGTATATGATGAATTGTGGTTATTATGGAAGCTGCCAATCATTGGGTCACTCATAGCTTTACCATAGTAGCTACGTTGGAAGTTTTCATATGCATAGTAGGCTAATGAGTCTAACTTCTTGTTGAAATCTGGATTCCAACATTCATATGGGTATACTCAGAGATCGAATATAGTTAAATATTATTATTACTCATATGTTTTTTCTTACATCCTTTGACACACTCTCAGATTGGTTGGTATTTTGGAAGCCGATAATAATATACTGAGGTATTTCCGGGCTGTTGGTTGTTTTCACGGCCCATATATCTGAGGTTATATCACGAAGTGTGGATGATTCATAAAACTCCCATATACGATAGGTCCCATTCACTTTAGCACTATTACCTCTTTTATTGATGCGCTTCAGTAGTTTTAGTTTCTGGTGGTCTTCCAGCACAATATGTCTGATTCTCCATTCTATTTTACTCATTTCCAATTCTGCATTGAATTTCCCAATGAATGAATTTTTGAACAAATGCGAAGCTATGCGCAACATAATTGGTATGCCTGAGAAAGTTCTCCCTACACTCTCCACCATACGTGACATCGGATGAGCTTGACTCGCACGTAACATGGCCTTGAGCATGATCTTGAACGTGTGATGCGAAGTTCGACCTTGACCTTGGATTACAACATACGATTTTGAGATGCGTCAGACCATATGATAACATGGGTGTGGGTAGACATCAGAACCGGTATTTACAACCTTCTTCTTTTGTAGAAGTATATGTTTATATTATTTATGACTACCTTTATATATTTCACAGTCACTTGGGTTGAATTATGTTCTATATATATATATATTATATATATATATATATATATATATATATATATATATATATATATATATATATATATATATATATATATATATATATATATATATGATGTGTTGTTCTTCCGGGTGTTCATCCGTTGGGTACTATTCGATAGTCGACGTTTCGCCATCATCTCAGATGGCATTATCAAGACGAGTTACTGCTTCGCTTCGAGAGGTGATGTTAGGTTCTTCTTGTGGTGTTTTTATATGGTTTCTCTTGCGTAAGTTGTATGGATTTGTTACCTGTTTTCCTACCTGACGGTTGTTGATGGCTTTTGGTAGTTCTCCTACCTGTTTTTCTACCTGAGGGTTGTGAATGGCTTCTGGCGGTTCTCCTACCTGCGATGGTTCATTATCAATTTGTGGTTGTCTTTGGTGGTTGTTTTTAATTATTGATTTCCAAATCCTTGGGATGTTTAGTGAGTCATCCCTTTTGTTGATGAGGCCTTGCTTTTCGATTTCGATTGCTTCCCTGATTTGTCGAATTCTTGGGTTTTGCACCTGTGCTATCTGTTTCGTGGACTCAAAATTAATCTTGTGACCTGTTTGTAGATGGTGTTGAAAGAGGGCAGAGGAGGTTTGTTTTGTTCTTATCGAGTTTTTGTGCTCCTGGGTTCTGGCAGATATACGTCTGTTGGTCTGACCGATATATTGTTGTCCACAGTCCTCGCATGTGATGCTATATACTCCATTAGTGTGAAGTTACCCACAACTTTTCATCCACAGTTTATGACGAAGGACAATCGAACAGGGTTTAGAATGAGATTTGCGAACAGTGTTGCCAGATTGCAAATATTAATAATTTTACCTATATTTTGATGTTATCATTTTAAAAATATGATATATTATTGAAACATGTCGAATAAATGAGTCGGCATTCTACATAAACTCATTATATCAGCCAACTGTCCGTATACAAGCAGTAATACCGAAAAAAATGTAAAATAAGAGTAAAATATTATTCAGGAAAAATTCATTCGTACCGAAACAGGTAGCGAATGAAAACTGGAAAAGTAGTTGCTCGGTAAAAATTTTATGACTTGTAAAAAGTATGTCATTTGAAATATCCTGCGTTAAACAATACCGAATGCCCAGGAGAGACATCCACAAATTATCAAATTTCTCACTGATCAAAAATAGTTTGTTGACGAAAATTTCAGGATTATTTCAGTGAAAGCAACAAATTCGCGTACCATTCGTTCCTTGGGTGCGAAAAAAAATACTTCCATATATTCGGAACTGAATTACTCAAAAAAGTCAAATTTCTCACTTATCAAAAATAGTTTGTCGATGAAAATTTCAGAATATATTCTTCTAAAGTATATCTTTCGACGTGCTGAAAAAGATTTGCGTACCATACGTTCCTTGGTTGCGAAAAAAAATAATTCCGTATATTCGGAACTGAATTACCCAAAAAAGTCAAATTTCTCACTTATCAAGAATAGTTTGTCGATGAAAATTTCAGAATATATTCTTCTGAAGTATATCTATCGACGTGGTTGAACAGATTTGCGTACCATACGTTCCTTCAGTGCGAAAAAAAAAGTTCCATATAATCGGAACTGAATTACCCAAAAAAGTCAAATTTCTCACTTATCAAGAATAGTTTGTCGATGAAAATTTCAGAATATATTCTTCTAAAGTATACCTATCGACGTGCTACAACAAATTTGCGTACCATTCGTTTCTTGGGTGCGAAAAAAATAGTTCCATATATTCTGAACTGAATTATTCAAAAAAGTCGAATTTCTCACTTATCAAAAATAGTTTGTCGATGAAAATTTCAGAATATATTCTTCTGAAGTATATCTATCGACGTGCTGGAACAGATTTGCGTACCATACGTTCCTTGGGTGCGAAAAAAAAAATAGTTCCATATATTCGGAACTGAATAACTCAAAAAAAGTATAATTTCTCTCTTATCAAAAATAGTTTGTCGATGAAAATTTTAGAATATATTCTTCTAAAGTATATCTTTCGACGTGCTGAAAAAGATTTGCGTACCATACGTTCCTTGGTTGCGAAAAAAAATAGTTCCGTATATTCGGAACTGAATTACCAAAAAAGTCAAATTTCTCACTTATCAAGAATAGTTTGTCGATGAAAATTTCAGAATATATTCTTCTAGAGTATATCTATCGACGTGGTCAAACAGATTTGCGTACCATACGTTCCTTGGGTGCGAAAAAAAATACTTCCGTATATTCGGAACTGAATTACTCAAAAAACTCAAATTTCTCACTTATCAAAAATAGTTTGTCGATGAAAATTAAAGAATATATTCTACTGAAGTATATCTATCGACGTGGTCAAACAGATTTGCGTACCATACGTTCCTTGGGTGCGAAAAAAAATACTTCCGTATATTCGGAACTGAATTACTCAAAAAAGTCAAATTTCTCACTTATCAAGAATAGTTTGTCGATGAAAATTTCAGAATATATTCTTCTGAAGTATATCTATCGACGTGGTCAAACAGATTTGCGTACCATACGTTCCTTGGGTGCGAAAAAAAATACTTCCGTATATTCGGAACTGAATTACTCAAAAAAGTCAAATTTCTCACTTATCAAGAATAGTTTGTCGATGATAATTTCAGAATATATTCTTCTGAAGTATATCTATCGACGTGTTCAAACAGATCTGCGTACCATACGTTCCTTCGGTGCGAAAAAAAAAGTTCCATATATTCGGAACTGAATTACCCAAAAAAGTCAAATTTCTCACTTATCAAGAATAGTTTGTCGATGAAATTTTTTTTTTCGCACCGAAGGAACGTATGGTACGCAAATCTGTTTGAACACGTCGATAGATATACTTCAGACGAATATATTCTGAAATTTTCATCGACAAACTATTTTTGATGAGTGAGAAATTTGAGTTTTTTGAGTAATTCAGTTCCGAATATACGGAAGTATTTTTTTTTCGCACCCAAGAAACGTATGGTACGCAAATCTGTTTAACCACGTCGATAGATATACTTTAGAAGAATATATTCTGAAATTTTCATCGACAAACTATTTTTGATAAGTGAGAAATTTGAGTTTTTTGAGTAATTCAGTTCCGAATATACGGAAGTATTTTTTTTCGCACCCAAGGAACGTATGGTACGCAAATCTGTTTGATCACGTCGATAGATATACTTCAGAAGAATATATTCTGAAATTTTCATCGGCAAACTATTCTTGATAAGTGAGAAATTTGACTTTTTTGGGTAATTCAGTTCCGAATATATGGAACTTTTTTTTTCGCACCGAAGGAACGTATGGTACGCAAATCTGTTTAGCCACCTCGATAGATATACTTCAGAAGGATATATTCTGAAACTTTCATCGACAAACTATTTTTGATAAGTGAGAAATTTGAGTTTTTTAAGTAATTCAGTTCCGAATATACGGAAGTATTTTTTTTCGCACCCAAGGAACGTATGGTACGCAAATCTGTTTAACCACGTCGATAGATATACTTTAGAAGAATATATTCTAAAATTTTCATCGACAAACTATTTTTGATAAGAGAGAAATTATACTTTCTTTGAGTTATTCAGTTCCGAATATATGGAACTATTTTTTTTCGCACCCAAGGAACGTATGGTACGCAAATCTGTTTCAGCACGTCGAAAGATATACTTCAGAAGAATATATTCTGAAATTTTCATCGACAAACTATCTTTGATAAGTGAGAAATTTGAGTTTTTTGAGTAATTCAGTTCCGAATATACGGAAGTATTTTTTTTCGCACCCAAGGAACGTATGGTACGCAAATCTGTTTAACCACGTCGATAGATATACTTTAGAAGAATATATTCTGAAATTTTCATCGACAAACTATTTTTGATAAGTGAGAAATTTGAGTTTGTTGAGTAATTCAGTTCCGAATATACGGAAGTATTTTTTTTCGCACCCAAGGAACGTATGGTACGCAAATCTGTTTGACCACGTCGAAAGATATACTTTAGAAGAATATATTCTGAAATTTTCATCGACAAACTATTCTTGATAAGTGAGAAATTTGACTTTTTTGGTAATTCAGTTCCGAATATACGGAACTATTTTTTTTCGCAACCAAGGAACGTATGGTACGCAAATCTTTTTCAGCACGTCGAAAGATATACTTTAGAAGAATATATTCTAAAATTTTCATCGACAAACTATTTTTGATAAGAGAGAAATTATACTTTTTTTGAGTTATTCAGTTCCGAATATATGGAACTATTTTTTTTCGCACCCAAGGAACGTATGGTACGCAAATCTGTTTCAGCACGTCGATAGATATACTTCAGAAGAATGTATTCTGAAATTTTCATCGACAAACTATTTTTGATAAGTGAGAAATTCGACTTTTTTGAATAATTCAGTTCAGAATATATGGAACTATTTTTTTTCGAACCCAAGAAACGAATGGTACGCAAATTTGTTGTAGCACGTCGATAGATATACTTTCGTTGAAATAATCCTGAAATTTCCGTCAACAAACTATTTTTGATCAGTGAGAAATTTGATAATTTGTGGATGTCTTTTCTGGGCATTCGGTATTGTTTAACGCAGGATATTTCAAATGACATACTTTTTACAAGTCATAAAATTTTTACCGAGAAACTACTTTTCCAGTTCTCATTCGCTACCTGTTTCGGTACGAATGAATTTTTCCTGAATAATATTTTACTCTTATTTTACATTTTTTTCGTTATTACTGCTTGTATACGGACAGTTGGCTGATATAATGAGTTTATGTAGAATGCCGACTCATTTATTCGACATGTTTCAATAATATATCATGTTTTTAAAATGATAACATCAAAATACAGGTAAAATTATTAATATTTGCAATCTGGCAACACTGTTCGCAAATCTCATTCTAAACCCTGTTCGATTGTCCTTCGTCATAAACTGTGGATGAAAAGTTGTGGGTAACTTCACACTAATATATACTCCTTGGTTTTCTAGGGAGATTCTCTCTTTCGGTCTGGGCAGCCAACTGGATATCGTTTTGTGTGGTTTGTAGGTTGTCCGAATGTTTTTACGTCTTAGTATTCTCCCGATTTTGTCGGTCACACCTTTGATATAGTCACACCTTCGAGTTGATACAGCTCCTCCCGAGTCCACTTCACTACTCCAAACGAGTAGAGTAAGATTGGAACGACAAGCATATTTGTTGCAGCAACTTTGTTCTTTCCCAACAGTTCCGATAACCAGATCTGTCTTAGTTTGTGCTGATACTTACCGCGGAGAGAGTTTTTCACGAGCTGCACATCCTCTCCGTAGTCCCCGCATCGTCCTCTTTTGAGATGGACCATTGCACATTTGTCTATCCCGAATTTCATCCCGATAGCATGCGTGTACTCTTCCACCACCCTCAAGGACTAATGGAGATCCTTCTCTCCAGAGGCATGAAGTTCAAGATCATCCTTATACCATCGAGTGTTTCTGAGCGCAACGGATAATGGCAATAGTGAGATGCAGAAGAGAAGGGGACTGAGGGAATCACCCTGAAATACACCCCTTCTGAAAGTGACCCACCCTGTTTGGACTCTTGCTTGACCAGATGTTATGGTGAAGCGAGTTCGCCAAAGTGGTATCAGTTGTTCAATGCATCTCACTATTTTGTCGGGTACCGCAAGGCATCTGAGCAACTGCAAGATGATCTCATGCGAAATTGTATCAAATGCCTTATGGTAATCGATCCAGGCCATAGAGAGGTTACGCTTATATTGTATCGAGTCCTGCGTTACACATCTATCGATGAGCAGGTTCTCTTTACATCCAGCGACTCCTCTCTTCGACCTTCTCTGCTCACATATCCGTTCGAACACTCGGTCAACTGCGGTGAGTATTCGTGTGTATAAGATGCTTGTGAACAACTCTCTGTTGTAAGCTTCGAACTGCGCTAGGGCTTTAGTGCCTAAGTTGAGTGGCTGCGGGTGTTCATATATATCCTTCCAGAAGGATTCCACCTGATCAGCGGTCGGCGGATTATCCACAACTCGTGTAGCTCTTGGAATAAGCGAGAAGGTTTCTCGCGGAACCTAAGGTTTTCCGCGATACTTCTCGCTCGCCTCACTAGTGACTTCTTAGCAGCCACTAGCATTCGCATCCTATCAAGGCAGTGCTTGGTCACGCCTTGACTTAAAGTGTGATGGATACGTCGTAGTTTGGCGGCTATTCGTCGCACTGCGGGCGTGAAAGGCCTGTCGGCCGCCCTGTAATCCATCACACATTGGATACGAGACGCATGTTGTGTCGCCGACGTGATCTTAGCCTCCATCTTGTGTACACGCCATTCAATCTTCCGGACCGTAAGGCCGGGATTTGGTCCTTTCGATTCGGAAACTGATTGGACGACGCTATACACGGCGGTGTTGATTTGCCAGATGTCAGCCTCTTCTGTTACAACACTATGAACCTCCGCATCCAAACAAGCCAGTTCTTGTGGCTTCAGGGGCCTAATTCTGTGGAGCGCCCTGCGTGTTCTCTCACTTCTACCACTTCGTTAGCGGACTGGGAAGGAGCTAAATAGCCCTGGCGCCGAAGATAAGATAGGTAATCCCTTAGGTTTTGGGCGGAAAAGGCGGCATGCTCCGGATGTGTTTCACACCACAGAACATGCAATCTCGCCATGTACCCTCTTCGCGAAGGTTCACTACTCTCGTAGCAATGCATAAGGCTATCTCTTAGCTCATGCGTCCACTCAAAACACGTCAGTTTTCATTGCTAGGGTTGTCATCAGTAGGCAAATCATCGTTATGGATGATATTATTATATTTTTTTTTCTACTGTAGTGTGCGCTGGTGAGGTCCTATCCCCCGAAGCCCTGATACATTCGGGAGGGCGCGCCAGCATTATCAACCAATGACCACTCCCCACACCGTGGGGTAAGTGATAATTGGGTCCGAGAATCATGTGCTCTGAGCAAGCGCAGTGAGCCGAGAATGACAGCCTACTGCATCTGTGCGGATGAGAGGTCTGCCTTAGTGCGGCAAGCCGGTATGATTTTAAGATTCGAGAGTAGAGAAGACATCATTCCACCAAGGACTCCAATAATCAGAGCAACCATCTTGACAGAGTGATCTGTCTATTATTCTATTATTATTATTATTACTATTAATACTTCCCATAATAACCATATAACGTAGACTACATATTCATTAAGGTCAGTCGATTATTCTGCGAAAGTTAATCCTTCTCAAACCGTGTTATTTATGTTACCAAAATATCACTTGAATGAAATGTATAAAAAACACTTGTATATTTTATTCATACACTGGTATATTTTATTCATACAACCGGTTTCGGGTTTGACTTCATTATCAAATATAAAACTTTTATTGCGGTCAAACCCGAAACCGGTCGTATAAATAAAATTTACCAGTGGTATTTAGACAAAAGTGTTTTTTATTCATTCCATTTAGATGATCATGAATTACCATAAAGTAAACAAGTCTTCAATCATACATATTACCAAAATATTTTTCAGAATATTTTCCCGAATACTTAACTGGTGATATCAAATATATGAAATCGGCGCAACGGGTTTTTTGTTGCGTTGACATAATTTATTCGATCGCTTTTGTTCAACAAAACAGGTGACTACCCCAAATATTCAAACTTTCAAATAACGGTCACCTATCTTTGAAAGGTAGACACTTGAGTAGTTATTTATAGACCACTGTTGAGTATTTCTCAAAATAGCAGGTAATGAACCACAAATCATGGTAACATCAATTAAAACAAAAAAATTAATTCATTTTCTATTATTTTCGATACTCAGAGTGACCACGAAATAAATTATGGAACTGTATGTCTACACAAACATTTTCTAATCAAAGGTATTCCATTTTTTTATGCTAGTTCATTGATCTGAAGAAATACTTTTTGTACAAGAATCGCCTTTGCCACGATATGGCGCTAGCAAAACTAAAAGAAACACTAGAGATGACAATACCAACGCTAACGCTCCACACGTTTCTACAAAACATATATCAGGTTCTGTCCCTCTTGTTCTTGTTTTTGTACTCTATACATTGATACTGTTCACTTTTTTCCAAATTTCAATTTTTTGCTTCATTTCAGCTCAATATATGATATCATTCGGCGATTTTCGGCCATTTTTTCTCCATGAATTCAAATTAAATCAAAGCGTTGTCAAAACAGCCCGGAAAATCAACCAGGCATTTGGCAATGATAGTGTTAAAAAAAGGAACGTTCGATGTTCGATCATGAAACATAGTCAATCACCTTCAAACAAACGTAGAATACGACAATAGTAGCTCATTGAATTCTGCTGGTATCTAATAATATAAATAATAATTTTGCATTTTCAGTAACCATGAATGAACCTGGGTGGCTCATCGGTGCCCAAACACTGTTCTGAACTTCTCATGTTTTTCCAGAATACCGGACGTTTTCTTTTTACTTATCACTTCTTGTGGTGTACCTATAACTTTAAGATAATACCCCTTATTGACTTGGATGCAGTTCTTTTCATTCTAAATTTCATATTTGGAGGTATATAGGATTTCTGTATGAGTAGAATACGACAATAGTAGCTCATTGAATTTCCTTGGTACTTAGTAATATAAATAATAATTTTTCATTATCAATTATTAGTAAATTATCTTATGTGGGTGTGTTACTGACACGTTTTTTAAACTTTTTTACACACGTATATTCTAGTTAGCTGATTAAAGTGTAAGCTGCATAGAGAGGTGGAAAGCGAGTTCTCATTTAGTGGTCGATGTCAAAGCTTCGCTTCGCGATAGAACGTCATGAACATACTCGTTGAAGTGTCTGGTATCTATGAGATCCAAAATTAAAATACTAATGCAAGGCAAATGTGTGCATTTTCTCAAAAATAAAGCGTTGTGAAAATCAAGTAAAATAAACAGTAACCATGGAGGAACCTGGGTGGCTCATCGGTGCCCAAACACTGTCCTGAACTTCTCATGTTGTCGTAAAAAAGTATCATTTTAATTGCGCAAAAGCGAAGAAGAACATAAGTACCTTGTAACGTGATAATTTTTGTCGATTGTTCAAATCCTGTCACATCCACTTTTAGAGCTTCTTGACCTACTCAGTACGTTTCATATCATCAAATACCGCATGGGAGCTGATGCATATTTTGTCCGCCATCCCACGCACCATTTGTGATGGGTCAGGGTCCTCAAATCCTCGTCCTGGATTACTGTAGGTTGAACACTTCGGGGCTCATCTTCAAAGTTGAAATCTCCGGAACGATATTTGGCAAACCAACGTCGAACAGTGCGTTTATTAATACTATTATTGCCAAATGCTTGGGTAATTTTTTGGGCTGTTTTGACAGAATTCATGAAGAAAAATTTGACCGAAAATCGCTCAACGACATCATATAGAGCAACAAGCTGAAATGAAGCAAAAAAATAAAAATTTTAAAAAGTGAACAGTATCAATGTATAAAGTACAAAATTCTCTATCGATCAGTACAAACTACGACACAGTAGAATGAATATTTATTGAGATATGGAGCTACAAAGCGCATGACATTAAAATGGACAAAACTCTTTTGAAACAACCTAATATGAGTTTTGTAAAAACGTCTGGAGCGTTAGCGTTGGTACTGTCATTATTACATATTAAATCGAAAAGGTGGAGCTGAAGCTGACAGTGATCGAGTGTAGACAAAAATTGATGAATCTTCAGTTTTTTCTTCAGTTTTTCGCCATATCTTGGCGAAGATTCCTCCGAATAATAATTTTACGATAATACAAAACTCAATTGGCGATTCTTATACAAAAAGTATTTCTTCAGATCAATGAACAGATATAAAAATAATGAATGCCTTTGATTCGAAAATGTCTGTGTTGGCATACTGAAATCCAGTTTCATCAATTATTTCGTAGTCACTGAAAACCGGATCAATTTTTTTTGCTTTCATAATTTTATCATGATTTGTGATTCATTTCCTGCTAGTTTGAGAAATTCTCAACAATGGTATATAAATATCTATTCAAGTGTCTACACTTCAAAGATAGGTGACATTTTTTGAAAATTTGAATGTTTGGGGTAGTCACCTGTTTTGTTGAACAAAAGCGATCCAATGAATTCTTGTCAACGCAATACAAAACCCGTTGCGCCGATTTCATATGTCCGATATCGCCAGATAGGTATTCGGGAAATATTCTGAAAGATATTTTGGTGAAATAAATAACACGCTTATGAGATGGATGAACTTTCGCAGAATAAGCGACTAACCTTAATCAATATAATCTTCTACTCTACGTTTCATGATTTTTTTGTGAAGTGATAATAATGATAATGCTTAATTCTCATGACAGATATCTTTCCATATAAATCACGAAATGTATGTTTTTCAATTGAAGTAAAGTATTGAAGAAAAATATGAGACGCTCTGAACAGTGCCCGCGTCGAGGTGGCAATTTACATTGGGTTTGAATTACAACAAAGAAAACATCTTCATAACATTTTTTTATTCATTACTCATGACCACCTCCTCTTTCATTTATTCAGCGCCTACACTACACATCCTTTTTTTTATCCAATTCGATATGAATTTATCATTATTGTAGCAAATATACCTAATATCTGCTCATTTGCTTTCAAAATTTACTGATATGATCATGATGCTTTCTCTAGTATTGTCTATATTACTTGTAACTTTCACAAAATCACCTCTTCAACAATTTTTCCTCAATATTCAAGTGTCAGCGTTATTATTTCAGGATGAAATCGTTTCAATTTCAGAATATCATTCATAGTGTGTTGATATCCTGTTGAAGTCATATCTCCTCTAATTTTTATTTGTATATATCCTAACAAAATAACTCAACCAAGATGATAAGTCCTTGATAATAGCCTTGAATTGAAAGAAATCAGATATCTTTTTCACACTTTGAGTTTCCCCACAAACCCTTGAATTCGTTTATTGAATGAAATCTTATCATAAATCCTAATCGATGAATATAATAGCAAAATATGGCTATCTTGAATAGAATAACAGAAAATCATCAGAGATTGTCTATTGAAATACGTTTTGTTTCAGTTAACTCACAAATTGAATTATCATTTTATGTAAATGAAATACATAAAGACAGCCATAAATGATATAAACCTATCTTCCATCTTGATGGAAATAATTTCTCTATAACAAAAGTAGGTTCTGAATACATCATCAGTTCACAAAATTCATGAAAATTTCCAATTCCATACAAGTATTTATGACATATCGCCACATATAGCAGAACCCCAATTCAGTGTTTTCGGCCAATCTTCAACTGCGTAGTGCATTTTGTTTGGATACGAGAAGTGTCGATTTTTTTTTTAGATATGAAAAATGATATTTGTTCGATACACTATTATCGATGTTGTTTATGTGGATATGAAAGGTGTCGAAATTATTTTTTCAAAGTCAAAAATATTATTTATTTGATGTACTATTAATAGAGTTATTTGTTTGGATAATTATATGAAAAGTTTCGAAGGTTTTTTGAATAACACAGTAGTTATTGATCATTACTTATACTCTTTTTTCAGATATGGAAATGATAATGTTCAATTAACTACAAGATTATTGGTGAGAGATGGGTGAAGGATTTTTCTTGAATCATAGCCATTCATAAGGTCCATGTTGGTGGTTATAATGATTCGTGTTGATGGTTATGATGATCCGTGTGGTGGTTATAATGAATAATGATGAAAGATTCATAGCTCAGGATGGTTCAAGTTAGTGGTTATATCAACAAAAATAAATTCGTCAGTAATCAATCAGTTTTTTGTGAAGTAAACATGAATATTCCAGCTGAAACGAAGTGTTATCATTTGATTATACAAGATAGTGGATATATGATATAAAGAGTCTGTTTCGATGAAGGGTAATGTTCTGAAGATTGATTGAAACGCATTCGAATCAACTGATGGTTTGAAGCAACTTCTCACTGAATGGTTACCTTAAGGGTTCACTGAACAATATTTTATACACTATGAAAATATTTCATTATTGACTTGATGACCACAAAAGATCTGATGGAAAAGTTAATTTCAATAAATCCTGGAAATACTTCTGTATAATTTCACGGTTGATTTCCCCTCAGAGGAACAGACGAAGAATTGTCATTCAAAGGAATGAGATAGTTGTTACTAGAACCAACAAAAAATCATACGTTTCTGAAATAGATGATGACTGGGTGAGATGTTCAGAAGAGAGTGATCCAAACATACTAGTGCACTTATTGAATAACGAATTTTATAAGGATATTGTAAACATAATAACTCAATTGAGAAATATGAATATGATTGAGGAATAATTTATTATTTTCCTGTGTACCTATTTCACTTCAAAAACTTCCAGAGAAACAATGTGGTTCATTTTTTATGACAGAGAAAAAGTGAGTAAGTAGTTATTGCAGAATGTCTCGATATAAAAATGACGTTCAGGGGATTATCGTGCATTCTCTCACCCCCGGCTCATTTTGCAGACTGAACGCTTTGATGGATTGATCTAATAATGACACAAACCCTCACCACTCCAAATCCAATGTAAATCTATGAGGTTTCATTCAATGCCACCCGAACAATATAAACTTCAAGGTCACATACCGTAGGTCCGAATATCAAGTTCAATGCCGATGTTCAAGCTCGAGTGGTGGTAGGAGGTTGGGGGTAACGTCATCCCAGGTTAAGTCTCACGACCACGTGACGTCATTCAAGGTCAAGTTCAAGTAGTTGGGGTGTGAAGTCATTCAAGATCACGCTTAAGTGGTGGTGGGAGGTTGAGTGACGGCCTTAACCTCCTACTACAGCTCTTGCTCCCATACACACAGATACATTGGTTGAGTAACACGATGACGGCTCTCCAATAGCGAACAGATAGTTTGACATATGTACATTCTTCAACTTACAATAAGTTATAAGGTGAAAACAATACATATAGAATTAGCTTAAGTAAAAAGAACTAATCGCACAGATGGCACAGTGAAAAATGTCGAGCTGACAACTTGCTGGATTGCATTTGACATACATGTTATGCATGTGAACATTTCAGAATATTTGTACATGGTGTTGGTAGATAAAAAGGATTATCTATTTCAGAGGTATATTGAAATCAAGTTTTTGCAGAATATGTGGGTCAATAATCAAATTATTGATCAGTTGAAAAAGAAAAATTGGGGAGTGACAATCACGACGGCAACTCAAGTTTGCTACCACTATTCATAGCATGTCCAGCTAATAATGCATCATGGGGGAATCCAACTAGTGGATAAATGTTGTGTGATCTATAGGAGAGAAGTTTCAGGAAAAGACGTTGTACTGATTCAATTTTCTCTGTATACAACTTAATGAAGGCATAGTATAAGGTTTTCGATGTAGATGGATCCGAGAAATCTCTGGAGATTCGCGCAATAAGTCCATACATCCTGTTTGAAGCAGACAGGGTGGCTTCTAGGTAACACCTAGATCCGTAAATGTGAGATGCCGTTGAAGTGGGATATCGTTTAATGAATATTGATATGAAAATGGCCGATTATATGTCATTACATTACATTTACTAGCGTTTGAAGGAAGATTGTTGTGAAAACACGTTTGAGATTGAGGGAAAGTTGAAGACAGTCCTCGATGCCATTGATCTCACAATATAATTTCAGGTCATCCGCGTATATCAAACAGTTGATGTCAATGACCTTATAATTATTTCGTTTATGAAGGCATTATAGAGAAGTGGACCTAGGTTGCTTTCTTGTGGAACACTCGAGGTAGCTGCATATTCCACAGACTTGAAGCCATTGAATATAACATACTGACGCCTGTCAGTGAAGTATGATATAAAAAGTTGAATGAGGGTCAGAGGAAAGCCGTACCTGTACGATTTCGATAACAGTAATCTGTGATCAAATATGTCGTACTCCTTAGAGGAAGTTCGTATATATGACATCAGCTCAGGATCTTCTATCAATGGTCTCGAAAATATATTGGGTAATATCTAAAAGGTTGGTGATTGACGAGCGACCTTTCATAAAACCATGTTGATTACTCAAATGAGGATATAACCTGCTACAGATAGGGATTTCAAACGCCTTGCCGAAATGCATATTATTGATAAGGGTCTATAATTACCAACATCACACTTGTCCCCTCTTTTATAAATTGGCCGAACTTCAAATAATTTCCATAGATCTGCGATGATACTAGTTTTAATGCAGATATTTATTAATATTGGACGAGCCAAAACATATGCACAATCTTTGACAATCAGTGCAGGGATGCTGTCGGGACCTGTTGTCATTTTCAGTTTAACCTGTTTCAAAGCAACCAACACTTAATTTTCTCCGGAGTAATGTATGTTCAAGACTTGTGAATATGGATGGTCATCAATCAATTATGTGGAGAGCTGTTGATATAAGATTTCGAGAAAAAATCAGCAAAGCTATTAGGAATATCTAAAGAAGTATGTAAAGATTAGGACATTCTGTCCGAATTGCTGGTAGAACCTTTTTTGTTATTTATATATGCCCTGAAATGATTTGGATTGTCTTTGATGTCATATTAAAACGGATTTGACGAATTTTTTGTACGCGTTTTCCATGTCTGACTTTATTTTTGCCCTCAAACGCACAAATTGGTCCCGGGGAACAACGTCACCGCTGCTTTTGACTAGACACCGATACTTATTGTCCGGTCAAATTAGACCAAAAAATTCCCACCAAGCTGAAAATCAGTGAGATCATTTTAAATATGATTAAAAACGAAATTTGAAAGTTCCCCATCCTTCTCCTGTATGAAAAAAAATGTATTCAAGGTTAAATGTCAAAAAAATTAGTTTTATCATAAAAATACTTCAGACAAAAATTGTAGATCATAAAATTATCTAAAAAAATGAATCAATTTTATTTTTCCTACGAGTCAAAGTTTTTGAGATATAACGATTCAAAAAGTTGTAAAAGTTGTAATCGTCATAATATGCATGAGTTGTTCCTCTTTTAGCTATGAATAGTATCATAAAAGTTCATGAAGAAAAAGTACCTGTTGACCCTGTATTACCGTAGCATTTCAAAATGAAATAGAAAACTATTTTGAATATGAATTATCTCCATACCCTTTATCGTTATTTGATGACATCGGGATGCGTAAAACACTGAATTCTGCCATTTACAATTGTTTCGAAAAAATAGGTTTTGATATAAACAACACAAATGTGACATACACCATTGACGGAGGATACTTACTACATCGCGTTTTGTGAGATAGCGAAGAAACATTTAACGTTATCCTGTACATACGTACAGTATGTACGTCGACATTTTGGTTCCAGAGTTACTGTCGTATTCGATGGCTATAATGATTGCACGAGAAATACCAAAGCTGTAGAACAATGTCGTCGAATTTCAGAAACATCTACATTAACTGATATTTTATTTGATCAAAATATGACAGTTCCAACCAGTCAACAAAAATTTCTTTCAAATACTCAAAACAAGTCTCGGTTCATTTCAATGTTGAAAGAAAAATTTACTGCTGAAAATATATTGGTAAAACAAGCTAATATTGTTGTTGGTGAAGATGTAGACTTACTCGTATTACTCATTGCTTGAACTGAACTGAAAAAAATATTTTCTTCTCAAAACCAGGAAAAGCTCAAAATCAATTGGATATATATTCATTAAAAAGTTTATCTACTTTTACAAAATGTCAAAATTATGTACTATTTTTACACGCAATAACTGGCTGTGATACGACATCTGCATTTCACAGAAGGGTAAAATAACAGTTTTCAAAATGTTTGAAAAACAAAATTTAGTTCAATGTGCTAAAGTTTTTAAAAATCAAGAAATTATCACTAACGGCATTCGCTTTCTTCTTTCTATGTAAGGAGCTCCTGAAAAAACTACTTGCTTAGATAAGTTTAGATATGCATGTTTCGTTAAAGATACCAAAAGTAAAAAAGAAGTACAATTACCTTGTCTTCCTTCAACTTTTGCTGCTTATCAACATCTTTTTCGGGTATATTACCAAGTTCAAGTGTGACTTGGTTATCATCTAGACCCTACAGACTGGGTTTGGAAGTTGGTCAACAATTCATTAGAACCAGGTCTGCTGAACACAATTTTTTGCAACTGCAAAAAGGGGTGCAGTGCTAAATGTGGTTGTAAAAAAGCCGCACTGTTTTTTTCTCTGGCATGTATACATTGTCAAGGCTGGTCGTGCTCTAATATTGAATCACCAACAGTGTAGGATTCGTTTGGTTCCAACGAGGTGACATGCGATACATCGCTATTAACGCAGTTTACATGTACTCAGGATGAAGATGAAGAAGAACAAAAAGAAGAAGAAAAAGACGAACAAGAAAAAAAAATTTGAAAGTTAAGACGATTAAATTTCACTACTTTTTTTTCAACTTAAATTGATATCATCTTTTCAATTTCTGTTAATATCCATTATTTTGCAATAGTTTCAAATTAAACAGGATCGCTACTGACCCGTGGAATGCACCTACTGAAAAAACCACGTTGAAAAAACACGCTAAGTACACTACCTCATAGGAGGCGTGGAAACGTGTGTCTATTATGACGATTACAACTTTTACAACTTTTTGAATCGTTATATCTCAAAAACGATGGCTCGTAGGAGAAAAAATTATATATACATTTTTGTAGATAATTTCATGATATACAATTTTTGTTGGAAGTATTTTTATGATGAAACTTATCGTTTTGCTGAAAATCGCGAAAAACCTTTTTTTTTTGACTTTTGACCTTGAATAAAATTTATTTTATTCACATAGGAAAAATGGGGAACTTTTAAATTTCATTTTTGATCATATTTTGAACAATATTACTGATTTTCAGTTTGGTGGGAATTTAGGTAGCTTCGAATGTCTAAATTGACCGGACTATTTGCCTTCAGACGAATTTGCTGAATAATTTTATTGTCGAGGCACGGCGGACATTCACGCTTGAAGTTTCCAGTTCGTAAGGGTACACATTGATTCAATACGTTAAGACTTTTCCGTAAAAATAACTAGAAGCATCATTTGATCTATCGAGAACTTCAAGAGAGGTCCAGTCAATACTTGCGATGAATTCGTACATACGGGGAAAATTTGCTTTTCTAAACTTGTACTTTAATTGGATGAGTACGGTATTGAGTCGAACGCGCAGAGGTATTTCTTTTCATTTTCCATACAGTGTATTTTGCGACATCTGAATAGTGTATGAAATCTTGTGGATATGAAGAAATCAGGCAACACTGTCTCATGAAGAATCCCATGGCTTGACTTTTTCCCCAGATTTTCACGGTATTTTCCATGAGGCGGTGTTGCCATCAACCCGTCGCCCTCGTAGTACATATATATACAGCTGGCAATACAGAATAATGGTGATGATAGATCTCTATTCGGATTATTAGAGTTCCTAGTGAAAATATGTCTTCGTTAATACCGAGCCACATGCGGAAATGCCACAATACAATAGAAATCTTGGACGAATGCAGAAGGCTACTACTCTTGTTCTTTTATATTTTCTCTGGAAAACGATTCAATAGTTTCTATTGCCTACACTCACCTATATCTATCTAATAGAAGGAATATGTATGATGAAATTCGATAAACTTTTCAATAGTATCTCAAGCATTTGTGCAAACAAAATCCAATATTTTTGCATTATAAAATTTTTATCATTCATGATAATAAGGTGGGAATAGCCATCTACAGGCTTTGCAATATGTAAAATTTGTTTTTGGTTTTTCCACAATCTGAAAAATGTAAAAATTGTGATAGAGAATTTTATACAGATATAGAAAACTCAAATTTATCAGTTTATCCCGATAAGTTACTGCGTAAATTAAAAAAAAAATTTCACCAGAAAAAATATCTAGTCATTAGTAACTTTGTCGTATTCAATAATTTTGCCTTTTGATAAAAGAGCAAAGCAATTATACCTACACATATTCATCATGAAGTTTTGAAGGCCTCGATCTTCAGAATTGAAAAAAAATTAAGGAAACTTGCCGTTTCTGCTTTGTTTTGTTTTATTTTATGAACATGCCCAATACACGTCAAAGGACTTTTAAAATGACCTATTTTACATTTCAGGCAGATTCTATCCTGCAGAATGTTGAGATAAGTATATGTATAATTTCTCAGTTCTTTTTTGTTATGCAAAATTATTAAATATGAATAGAACATCTTTCTTCGTGCAAATATACTTTGAATTTGTGCAGAAATATTTTTCTGATTGTGGAAGGTGGAAAAAACCAAAAAAGTTGATAAAAAACTCCACAGATGACTTCCGTTCAATGTTTCAAGAATTTAGGTGCATTTTCAAAATCGAGCGTTTTCATTAGATGATATCATAACATGAAAAAAAAATTTATAACTTTATTTCACATACCTACCTTTTACAAATCAACTTCGAAAAATTAATATCTGCATAGTAGAAAAATATTGAATAACTTCTTCACGATATGTTATGAGAAAGAATTTTTTGAGTATACCTAGTTTATGTCTGTAATCTTGAATATCTATACCCGACAGGTAACATACATTTCCGGAATATTAATCTAGTATTGATAATAAATTTCAGATATTACCTTTCATGAATGCACAAAACACAAACATATAGAATATTGAAGAGAATATCTCTATAAATGCTCCAAGAGAGAAGATGAATATTCCAATCAAGCCAACTGTTCTGTAAGTATACTTCTGCAATAAGGGACTAGCGATGATACCTAAAACAATGAATGAGTACGTGACAAAAAACCGTAAACCAATTCAATAATTAAGACATTACAAGCAATGAAAAATATTGATTTGAACGAGTGGGGTATATAAAAACTTGCTTCGGGCATTCTTTTTTCACATAAAGTGAGTGGGCATACTGAAAACTGGCTGTAAATCAAATTATCTGAAAGAACAATTCGTTCAGGTCAGTCTCAACTTACCTTCACTGTAGGTTAATGGACCGACACCTATCAGAAAACAACTACTCCCCTGGCCGATACCACGAATGGCGTTGGATTGCACACCGTTGCAGACCGGTTTCGGGCTGTTTTGCCACTCATCAGTGCAAGGTAGTGTCTATCATCAACATTGAGTCGATGATTTCCCATAATTAAAGATTGAAATCCTCAGAGAGTATCATTCCTCGATTTAGGCTGAAGCGAACGACAAACAACTATTTGTCATCGCCATATCTACCCGTGAACGGGGTAACCAACGGCATATCCGAATTTACCCAATTTCTCATCTAAGAAAAAAAACTTTTCACTTCTGCACTGACGAGTGGACAAATAGCCCGAAACCGGTCTGCAATTGGGCTCCAATAATTAAATCGATTCTGGCAGTTGCTTCGCCAACAGCATATGCAGGAATACCTTCAGTGAAGAATCTTGCGCTGTCACTTGTCGGATATAATCTAACGCCCTTCGTGGTAATATCCAAGGAAGTAGTTTTTTCTGATAGGTGTCAGTCCTTTAACCTATAGTGTAGGTAAGTTGAGACTGGCCTGAACGAAGTGTTCTTTCAGATTATTTGATATTCTTTTCCATTTATATTATCATGAATTGAACTGCTACTTGATTGAGAATTTTGTTGATAGCGACCCAAAACTTGTGTTTCAAATGGTTTATTTTTTTTCTGTAATTCACACGACGTATAAACAAATAAACTAATCACTTTACCTTCGCAATCACAACACAAAAATTAAATTTCGATATTAGTTTTTTTTTTCATTTATATGTACTACTCTACACGAGAAATTCATTAACATACTACAGTATGTTAATCACATACTACATACTACAGTATGTTAATGAATTACTATGTGCTAGACGTTCTGTCCATTTATTGCTTCAATTTTATTTTTTTATATCAGAATTTGAAGTCTATTATCTGAGTATGTGGTTATGAATTATTATTGTGTTTTTTCTTTTTTTGTTTACTTTAAAAAATTATTATAAACAAAGTATTGAAATTTTCAGAACTTTAATCATGCAATCTTCTTTTGTATGTATCTAAGAAGGTCTCAACGAATCGAAAAAATTTTGCGGTGATTATTTGAATATTTATTTCACTTTGAACGATAAAAGAAGTTTCAGAATTTTTTTTTTAATAATAATTGTCTACATTATTAAAAAATTAACTTTATTGAAAAATTCCACGGGAATCTGTTCTCTATGGTGTTAAGATTATATCAAACATTTTTAAAATTTTTCTATTCACTTTAGGTACTTTAAAAAAATTATTTTGAAGTTACGTACTCGCTTAGAGGCCGTGCGCGCAACCTAAAAATGGCGTGCGGACGGCTATTTTCAGCGTTAAATTAAAATTATAAATAATGGAGATACCGTTTCGGAAGTCGTAACTTTTTTTTAGTAAATTTCCTCCTCTTCAAGGATCTTTTTTTAAACATTCAAAAATATTTATAGTTTACGAACTATAAAAAATAAAACCGAACACCGAAAGTAGGATCAACGAGCAAGAGAATGAACACCACCCAATAAATGAACAATTCAATTGATTTTATCTATATTAAGGTTATTTCAATTATTAGTAGCCGAATAAAACGTTTGTAAATATGGCAACGGTTTGGACAATTCCGTTCATACACTGAAAAAATCATAACCTCAAACAGTGAATTCTTATAATATCGACAGATCGGTACCAGTCAGATCGGACCAAGTGTGCACCATTTTTGTTAAGGTAAGTACAAAACATAGCATCAAAAAGTTGTATTTAATGATCACAACCTTTACATATTATCAAATCTAATATCTGAACAGGGTAACAAACAATCAAAAGATTATATTGCTCTATTGAAAATTCATATTATTCATGTGCCTACCGTTAAATTTTGGTGTTCATTGACTAGTTTCAAAATAATGACTATATCCAGTAAATGAACATCCGTTCATTTGCTGGAGATTTACGTAGTAATATGAAAATAAGCGAAAATGAACCTAATGATAATGTATAAAAGTACTTTAATAATTCCCAAAAGGTTTTTATTAAATCAACCTGAAACCAGTAAGTGAACGGGACATTTCGTAATGTTCATTTACTGGGTGAGAGTGCCAGCAAACGAACATCAACTTTTCCTTAGTCCATTAACTGGTGTTCATTCTTCAGCAGAAACTATGTTTTTGTATTGCTCAAGAAATCATAAGAACTCTCATTTCAGATGGATAAAAAAATACCCACGATTTCGATATTCGGATAAAATATTGAACAACTCTATCACAGACATTGAAAGCTGGGATATTTCTTTGAATAAGGCTTCTGAGAAATATGGAATAACCAAATCAACTCTTCACAACAAACTAACGGATACGGTTCCGAATATAAGAAAAATGGGCCCATCTCCTATTCTATCTTCAACCGAAGAAAAACGATTGGATTTTATTAAAAGCAAAATTGGGTTTCCCAATGCATCCAAACGAAGTCAAAAATGCAGTAAAAAATATTACAGGATATTGGTCGGGCCAACCCTTTTACAGATAGCAGACCGGGTGACTAAAATTATTTTTGGGAAGACATCCTCAAATTGCATCTGTAACAGAACAATCTATTTGAGCATGGTTTTCTGATCTTCAAGCTTTCCTGCAAAATGAAAGCATCGTTGATATGATCAAAGATCCTTCGAGGGTTTTCAATACAGATGAAACAATTATCAGAACGTGCATGAAATCAGGTCTAGTTTTAGCACCTAAAGGTTATAAAAACCTATACGAAGTTTCTTCCGGCAGTGAGAAAGAATCAATTACCGTTCTATGCAATTATTCAGGAGCAGGGATAGTAGCATCGCCAATGGTTTTATGTTTCCTTATAAAAGAATTCCGAAAGATCAACTAATTGAAAAAACGAAACAAGAGAATATAGCCGAAAAAGTAGGAAACAGCGAAGGGCAGAAGGCAATGACAGAGGACAGGAAACTCGAAAAAGAAAAATACGATGAAGAGCAGCAGACTAAGAAATCGACTGAAGACCGAAGAAAACCGAAAAAGTAGAAAACAGTGAAGAGCAGGGGACTATGAAAGGAAACACAAACAATGAAAAGGAAAAATACGGCAACGAGCAGCAGACTGATAAATCGAAACAAGAAAAGAAATCGAAAACAGCGAAGAGCAACATACTATGGAAGAAGAAAAGGAAGTCCAAAAAGAAAAATACGGTGAAGTGCACCAGAAATCGAAACAGAAACAGGCAGGAAGTTTGAAAAGACAAAGGAGAACAGCGGGTTGAGAATATACAACAAGATAACATATCTGAATCCTCAGCTGATATTTTTAATGTAGGGAACCATGTGGTACTTGAATATGAATTGAGACAATACCCTGGCTTGATAAATAATTGTCATGATGATGACTACGAAATCAGTGTAATGGAACAAACTACTAAAGAACGATGGAAATGGCCCAAACCAATCGACCCAATTTGGTACAAAACAAACGAAATTAAGAAGAAAATTTCTGCTCCAGTTCCTTATAACACACGTGGGATTTTCTATGTTGGCATCAATTGAATTTGATATTATCACTAAATATTTTTTTAAATATGTTTTTGAACTTATTATTGAATTGAAATTATGTTATGAAATCAAATAACGTTGCATTGAACAAAATAATGATTGTGTTTGAATAAATAAAGGATTTGTTCATTAACTGGGCGTTTGTTGTTCATTTATTAGGCTATGGTGTTCATTCATTGGGTGTTTGCACATTTTTATGATATAAATTGATTATAAACACAGTCAAGTTATCATAAAACTATTCACACAAAAATTAATCTAATGAGAAAAATAAGTTATGATTGTAGAAAGTGACACCTATCGTTGTTCGTTCATTTACCTACTGGACTGGTGAACCGTGAACCTATGTCCATTTAACACGAATCTAAATTCAAAGCCCAGACTATTACTTTTATACCACTTATATGCCAACTGAAAATCCTGACAATATGGCAGTTTTCAGTGAATGCTGTAGAACAACAGAACACGATTTCTAATTTGGCGGCCGATGTCTATACTTCATTTTTGCTGGCTCTATCGAGAATTATTTGTGTCATCGTTATGAAATCATATCGATTTTTTGAAATGAAGTTATTGTTATGGGAGTTTATGATTCAGTTTTATTTTATTATATTCTTCCACACCCGGCATACAATGTATCTTGCATGGCATGAATTATATCCCTATAGAAATATATTTTTTTTTGATTGATGCAACTAATTTACCTTTATTTTAAGTATTTCAATATTAAATTCTACAAAAAGGATTTGAAGCTTTATATCTTCTATTAATTATCTGCGAGCGCTTTCGACAGTTGGTAGTACTGTCATCTTCTGGCACTCCTCAAACTGAACTGGTCATCCTGTTGTCTGTTTCTTTATACGGTCAGAGCGTCTTAACTCAGGTATTTCAGGTACTTTAGGTAAATTTGCCTGTATTTGTTCTGCATCAGGTACTCTTCTTCGTGTTAGATTTTCTCTAGGAATGTGTATGGTTTTGTTTAATATATTGAACGTGAGATCTTGTTGTGTTTTGATTTGTACTTGTTCCTCGATAAGTGATTTATGACTGTTGAATTTATGGATGTTCAACTTTTCCCAAATGTCCATGCGGTTTCCCTTGTTGATTTGTTTTATTAGTTTTATGTTCTCTGGTGGGGGGAAATTATGTTTGTTTTGTATGGCGTGTGTTGCAAGGTTTGATTTATATACTGTTGGATTTATGTATGCCTTTTTGTGCTCATTGTACCTTTGGATCAGTTTTTTCTTGGTTTGGCCGATAAAAAATTTGTTGCAGTCCGAGCATTGTATACTGTATATCCCGTTTAGGTCTTTATCTTCTTCTTTTTCATAGTTGTTTATTTTTTGTGTTATCTTCGTGTTCAGCTTGTATGTGATGTTCAGTGGTTTGAAGATGTTTGTTAGTTTTTTGGTTTGGTGTCCTACGTACGTAAATGCTGTCCATCGTTGTGTTGTTTTGTCTGTTGGGGTGGCTTGATCCTTGTTCTGTATTTTTTGTTTGATTCTGTTTTCTAGTTTATCTATTGTCTCTTGGGTGTATCCATTTTCGTTCGCTATTTGGTATATGATTTTCCGTTCTTTGTTTCGGGCTTTATTGCTGAGTGGTATCCTTAACATTCTATATATGAATGTGTTATAGGAAGCCATTTTGTGTGATGGTGGTGGTTTGAACTTGCAGGTATGGTGGAGCTTGTTTGTGTAGTTTTCCTGTATATTGCCATTTGAAATTTTTTTTTTATTTAAACAAGAACCGCATCAACCACAGAGGGTTATTAGCGGGGTACATTACAAGTTATAATAGATATATACACACATATATAGATATATACACACATATATACGAACTTCATATTTGATTGTATACATTAATTTTCTTTATAAATTGTATAATTTTCTCCACATTGTTATTCAAAGTAAGTTTTATGTTCTCGCTGATGTTCATTACTTTTCGTTCTTCATTGTAGTAGGGGCAGAGACATATGATGTGTTCCACTATCAACGGTGAACTGCAAAATTCACATAATTTGGGAGTTTGTTTCTTGAATGAATGTTCATGTATTATTCTGGTGTGACCAATCCTCAAACGAGTAATTGTGATTTGATCTCTTCTGGTTAAGTATGAGTAGTTCTGTTTGATCAATTCCGGATTCACTTCGAATAATTTATTTGCGGTTTGCTTTTGCCACCTTTCTGTCCAATCCCTCGAAATTTTCGTTCTGATAGAACTATATAAATCTTCATGATGAACTTAATATATGCTTATCGCTTCAGGGTTCTTAAAGAGAATACCAATGTGAGAAGGAACCCATACTATTTCCACCGAACGATTGTCATGATATAGTTCTTGAAGATCAACTTTGATTTGAAGGAGAAGCGGATGCTTTGGGTAAAGTTGACGTACCCCCTTGACAGCGCTCAGTGAATCGGTGAAAATAACTATATTGCCCACCATATGTTTGGCTTGATCCAAAGCCTGTCCTATCGCAAATATTTCTCCAGAATATACGCTACATGTGGAAGGTAGTTTATAGCATTGACTAAGTTCTTTATTGACTGTGGCAGCTCCTACGCCGTCTATTGTTTTCGATGCATCTGTGTAAATGTGATTGAACTTAGCGTACTTGAGGGTGATATTTCTAAATTCCGCTTGAATGACCTTACTTGCTGTTTCACTTTTTGGAAGACTCAATAATTCAGTGTTGCAGTGAGGAATTTTAAAAGTCCATGGAGGTGGATAGATTGGTCGTATGGGATAAGTTGAGTCAGACATGAGGGAAACGGACATTCTGTGGATTCTAGTGTGGAAAGGAATAGGTAAATGTATCTTTTGCTCATATATGAGGTTGATATGATTAGGAAACGTTCGCCTATGAGTCGGTTTCTTTGGGTTTGCTGATATTCTGGCAGCATATTTGAGGCTTAGATAGTTTCGTCGTAGTACTAGAGGGGGTTCATTTGCTTCTACATACAAGCTCTCCACTGGACTGGTACATAGTGCTCCTAAGGATATTCTGATGGCTGTATTGTGTATTGTGTCCAATGGTTTCAGCACCGATTTCTTTGCACTAGCATATGCAACGGCACCATAGTCAATTTTGGATCTGACTACTGCCCGGTATAACCGCATAAGAGATATGCAGTCTGCTCCCCAAGAATGACTTGCTATGGTTCTCATGAGATTTATTCTATTTTGGGATGACTAGTTCAGTTTATTCACATGTGTTTTCCACTGTAATTTTTCGTCAAAGATAAGTCCCAGAAATTTGTGTTTTTTGACAAATTCAAGTTGCTGGCCTTCAAGCATAATGGAGGGAAAGATATCATTATTTTTTCTGGAGAAAATGATACATTCAGTTTCTGTTGGTGAAAATTGCAAACCGGTTTTCTGCGACCATATATTGCGTCTAGCTGAAGAGTGGGTATTTCTGCTGCTTGAATATAGCACAAGATCATCAGCATACAGATTGGCTTTAGTTGGTGATTGAATTTCCTTAAGTATATCATTTATGGAAACGAGAAACACTGTTGAGCTCAAAGATGAACCTTGTGGTATTCCATTTTGTTGTATTTTGGTATTTGATAATACTCCATTAGTTCTCACTCTAAACAGTCTCTTCGAAAGGAAATTATTAATGAATACTAGAAGGTTACCTTGAACACCCCATGAGTGCAGTTGTTTTATTATTTGTTTTCTCCAGACTCTGTCAAAGGTTCGTTCGATATCAAAAAAAACTGCCATCAATTTTAGCTTTTTTGCAAACGATTCATGTATGTCCGATTCTAAATTTATCAGGTTATCTAATGTGAAGCGGTTTTTTCGGAATCCACTTTGCTCTGAAATGATTAGATCATTCTGTTCTAAAAAATAGACGAGTCTTGCGTTGATGATTTTCTCCAAAATTTTGCACATTGTGCATGTTAGAGATATGGGTCTGTATGACTGTGATTCTGATTTGTTTTTGTTTGGTTTAGGTATCGGGATGATTATTGCTTCTGACCATTTGCTTGGAAACTGTTGCGATAAAAAAAAATCATTTAGAATACTGAGGAGATGATTGATTCCTTTTTCACTTAATTTTTGTAGGAAGACGTATGGAATGTTATCAGGACCCGGATTAGAGTCAGTTGCCTTCATCAATGCATCGTGCAATTCTATGAGTGTAATAGGAAGATTCAAAGGGGAATTTTTGTCTTTGTATATATCAATATCTATATCTTCTTCTCCTGTTTTTTTCTTATAGAATTCAGGTATATAGTTTTCATCACTCGTTTGCCCTTGAAAAAAATTGGAGAGAGTTTCTGCTATTTCCTCATTTCCAGAGATTATATTACCATCTTCGTTTAGGTATGTTATTCCAGTATTATAATTCTAACCTTTTATTCTCTTAATGCTTTTCCAGATTTCAGTTAATGGAGTTGAAGAGTTAATTTTTTCAACATACGCTTTCCAAGATATCTTTTTACTGCGTTTGATGATGAATCTCATATGTGCTCTGGTTTGTTTGAAATGTATAAGATTTGCTTCTGAATGGTTTCTCTTCAATTTATTGAGGGCGGTTTTGTTGAGCTTTATGGCTGTTTCACATTCCTTATTCCACCAGGGGACGGGAATGTGTTTTTTCAGTTTTGAAGTTTTCCAATAGATGTTTCTGCTTTGATTTGAAAGGGTTATATTTTTAGGAGTGATTAATTTTTTGGGAAAGAAAGTTTTTGGCTTTCTACTACTCCATCTGATACAAAAAAATGGATGAGAGAATCTTCCAAAGAAAGGAAGGAATAATCAATTTGAAAATAAATAACTCTATACATGGATGTGTAGATCATGCAAAGAAGTAACTTTCAGACACAAACTGAAAGAAAGTCCTCCTTAGGGCAAGTGTCTTAAGGCGAAATACGTGTATACCAGTTAGGGTGACAGTGTTCCATGTGAGTACAATTTATTACCATTCATTCAAAGTAGAACTCATGTGAATGATATCTGATTCTTATTCCTCCACGAATGTTCGATAATCAAACTGAATAGAGGAAAGTATCTTCTGTATAATTCAGTGTTCATATAGAAGTATTTGTTTCGGAAGAATTTTTTCTTTCGTGTAATTCAATGTTTATATGAAAGTAGCTGTTTCAGGAGGACTTTCTTTCAGTTTGTGTCTGAAAGTTACTTCTTTGCATGATCTACACATCCATGTATAGAGTTATTTATTTTCAAATTGATTATTCCTTCCTTTCTTTGGAAGATTCTCTCATCCATTTTTTTGTATCAGATGGAGTAGTAGAAAGCCAAAAACTTTCTTTCCCAAAAAATGTTTCTGCTGTTTCGACAATAATGTTAGAATATTGTTCTACGATATTTTCAACTGATATCTCAGGAGGCGTTAATGAAGTTAGATTCATATCAACCAGATCAGAAAAAAAATTCCACTGTTCAATAGTGGCTTCCTTGATTTTCCATTTCTCGTGAACATTATTGGGGGTTTGGGAGTTGTGATCACTATCTATAGAGATTGGAAAGTGATCACTGCCATACGAATACGAATAAACGTTCCAGGAAAACTTCATATATAAACTAGGATCGCATAAGCTCAAGTCGATCACTGAGTGATTTCCTGTTGCTAGGTTGAGTCGAGTTATGTCGCCTTGTATTAAGTAGCATGAGGTCAAACTGGTCGATGAACTGTTCTAATATTGCTCCCCTAGTATTTGTCGTTTTGCAGCCCCATACGATATTGTGTGAATTGAAATCTCCCAGAATCAGACGTGGTTTAGGGATCTGCTATAGGATATCTACTCATTCATTCAAATGAATATCTTGGTGTGATGAGATATAAATATTGCATATATTAATCTTCTTGTTTGTTGTAAGTGATACAGCTACTGCTTCGTAATTAGTTGTTAAAGGAATCTCCTCCGCTTTAATAGAGTTTTTGACATAGATGGATACGCCACCACTAGCTTTTTGTGAATCTCTATTTTTATGGAAAGATCTGAAGTTGTTCATGGTATAAGTGCGGTTGTTTTGGAAATGAGTTTCTTGCAGGCAGATAACAACAGGGTTTTTTTCTCTCATTAATATCTTAAGCATCTCTAGGTGTGTAAATAACCCGTTGATATTCCACTGTAGTATGAATTTAATGAATTGTTAGATTTGATAAATCGATTGTCCTAGTACATTTCTTGGGAACATTCGCTGTCCTGATCTGATAATGACATGATTGAATCAATTTCTAGTTCGTGGTTCAATTGTTTGAGGATTTTTTTCTTGATTCTTGTTATTCTAGCTTTAAGGCCTCTTTCTGTTAGTGTTGAGTAGATTTTAGCAAGCATACCAAAGAGTCCGTGAACATTGTCAGTGTAGTTTCGAGCTATATTTAGTGGATCTGAATTTCCAAATGAGTTCTCTAAAAAATCGGTTAGTTGATTAAAATTTAAAGGAAAAAAAGGATTTTCTTGTTCAATCAGCAGTTTGTCGGGTTGAATCAGAGACTGCATATCGGATAAATTTTCTGTATCAGCTTTCTTGTTTTTTTTTAGTTTGGGCACGATTGGTTCAGTAAAATTGTTTACTATAGGTTCCTCTGTCGTATTATTTCCTATATCAGGACTGGATTTTTCAGACATACTTCGGTTTTGGGAAGGTGTAGGTATGTTCAAATCCGGAAGTGATACTTCTTCAGGCAGTACTTCAATGGAAGGTATTTGTTCAGAGAGGTTCAAATTCGGGCTATTAGAGTCGGAGGCTTCATTTACGATTTCTGGGCGAATGGAAGCGATATGACCGTGTTTTTTACACCTGTAGCAATTGAGATTATCATCGGAAAGAAATATTCGGTATGAGGTGTTGTCAAAATTTATTATGTGGGAGTCAGGAATAGTAATATCATCAGAAGGAGAGATATAGGTCTGCCTACGGAAACTAAGTATGTGACTGAATTCAAGATTATTGATCCCTATTCTGAGGAATGTGATAGGACAAAGCATATTTAGTCCAATTTCTTTAAGTTTCCGTTCAATGACCGAGTGTGGTATAATTGGAGATACATTTGACATTACTAGGCGAATAGAAGGCGTTATCAATCTTCTGGCCGTGATGAGTTCTCCGTTGATAGAAATGGAACCGGTATTTTTCACGAAATTTTCAACAATTTCTTTACTGGAGAGGTAAATGCATATACGGTTATGGGAAATTCTTGAGGACAAAATTATGTCTTTAGGTTGTACTTTTGTGCCTAGTGCTAGAATATATTCTTGAAGTTTAATTCCTCCTATGGCTGGAAAAAGTATAGCTTGTTCTTTCGAAGGTATGTTAGAGTATGTTGTATGTGGTTGATTAGTTCCTATTGATGAGTTTTGAGGGTCCCTATAGCTAGAAACCGCTCTGGCATTGGTTTTGGATGTATCAGTCATTTTGTTTCACGGCGGTTGATCTGCTAATAATTTCATATCCGAAATACTGAGTGCGGTCCTGCTGTTTGTTTATCACCGGCGATGAAAGAAATACTTTCAGGATAGCCGACTCCAAATAATTAGTTGACTCAGATCAATAAATTAGTAGCAGTGGGATCTAAACTCACCAATCACTAAATGACTAACGTTTTTAGTTAACGAACTTGACTTGATTTACTACTGATTCCAATTATATTCGAAGTATAATCACAAATTTGTCACTACACTCAGATAACTGTATCAGCCCTAAGAAGATCAGGGACGAACCTCGCCATTTGAAATTGTGTTTTGTTGTGGTTATATCCTATGGTTATATCCAGGTAGTTAAGTTTTGAGTTGTGTTCTTCCTCAATGCTGAAACATAGTTGAGGAAGAACACAACTCAAAACTTAACTACCTGGACATAACCATAGGATATAACTACAACAAAACACAATTTCAAATGGCAATATACAGGAAACCTATACAAACAAGCTCCATCATACCTGTAAGTTCAAACCATCCATCATCACACGAAATGGCTGCCTATAACGCATTCATATATAGAATGTTGAAGATACCACTCAGCAATGGAGCCCGAAACAAAGAACGGAAAATCATATACCAAATAGCGAACGAAAATGGATACACCCAAAAGACAATAGATAAACTAGAAATCAGAATCAAACAAAATATACAGAACAAGGATGAAGCCACCCCAACAGACAAAACAACACAACGATGGACAGCATTTACGTACGTAGGACACCAAACCAAAAAACTAACAAACATCTTCAAACCACTGAACATCAACATCACATACAAGCCGAACACGAAGATAACACAAAAAATAAACAACTATGAAAAAGAAGAAGACAAAGACCTAAACGGGGTATACAGTATACAATGCTCGGACTGCAACAAATTCTATATCGGCCAAACCAAGAAAAAACTGATCCAAAGGTACAATGAGCACAAAAAGGCATATATAAATCCAACAGTATATAAATCAAACCTTGCAACACACGCCATACAAAACAAACATAATTTCCCCCCACCAGAGAACATAAAACTAATAAAACAAATCAACAAGGGAAACCGCATGGATATTTGGGAAAACTTGAACATCCATAAATTCAACAGTCATAAATCACTTATCGAGAAACAAGTACAAATCAAAACACAACAAGATCTCACATTCAATATATTAAACAAAACCATACACATTCCTAGAGAAGATCTAACACGAAGGAGAGTACCTGATGCAGAACAACAAATACAGGCAAATTTACCTAAAGTACCTGAAATACCTGAGTTAAGACGCTCTGACCGTATAAAGAAACAGACAACAGGATGACCAGTTCAGTTTGAGGCGTGCCAGAAGATGGCAGTACTACCAACTGTCGAAAGCGTTCGCAGATAATTAATAGAAGATATAAAGCTTCAAATCCTTTTTGTAGAATTTGATATTGAAATACTCAAAATAAAGGAAAATTAGTTGCAAAATTGTATGATGGTGATACAATATAAAAATTATTGATATGAAAGATCACAACACACTGTTAGTGAGGCTGGACCTGTCGAAAAGAATATTACATTTAAACAATTGAAACATGTCAATACAATAAACAAGTCATTAAATTAAAAGAGGTTGACTCCTCACTGGATACAAAGAAGAATATTGAATTGAAATTTACTAAAAATCGTTATTTCTTTTAAAATTATGGATTACCTGTAAAAGCCATGTGGTTGAAGAACCGGTTACACCCTGTATACAGGGTATAACTAAATAAGTGTAAAACATTTAAGGAAGTGACTCCTCATTGAAAAAAAGATAGGATCTTTCACATAAAGAAATTTCATTGGAGCACCCCTTGTTAAGATACAGCCCCTTAAAGGGGGTACATAAAATGTGTTTAACAATTTTTTTCACAAGCACTAAAAAAGTTACAATATTGAAATTAACCTAACGTTTTGTACTACCAAAAAAACACTTAGCCAGAAATTTATTTGGTTTACGCCATGGTTGTAAGGGGTGGAAAACGCAACCCCTAAAATTTATTTCCAATATAACTTTTTGTCTTATTATTTGTTTACTATTTAAAAATTTATTTTTGATAGCCTGTTTCATTCTCAACAAAAAATGTCTCCTGGGTTTTTTGCCCAAAATAAACCAGTTCGCAGCAAAAAAATATTTTAGGAACAACTACAGAGATACATCGTCATGAATGCGAAAATATGAAACTAATCTATCTAGTAGGTCGCTATTAGCGATAGTGACAATTAAATTGATATGTCGCTGTCAGTTTGTGAATTTTCGAAATTAATTAATACTAATTGTGTGTTGTTGTTCTGTTGTTGTTACTTTAACAATTCAATAATAATATTAAAATGGCATACACAAATGAGGAAATGGCTGATATGCATTACGTTTACGGTCTGTCGCAGGGGAATGGGTTAGAAGCTTCTAGAAGATATGCTGAAATGTATCCTCAACGGCAGCATCATTCACATAGAATATTTGCTCGACTTCATCAACGATTATGAGAATATGGTTCATTCGACAAAAGAACGCAGGATTGTGGTCGCCATCGAGAAGTACGAACACCACAGCTTGAGGATGCAGTACTTAATTTGATTGAAGAACAACCTACTACCAGTACTAGAAACATTGCTTCCAAGCTAAATGTTGATCATATGACGGTATTTCGAATTTCAAAGAAACAACTCTTATACCCTTATCATCTGCAACGAGTACAGGCACTGTTATCGCGAGACTTTCCGAACCATCTTGAATTTTGCAATTGGATGCTGGAAATAATTAGAAGAAATTGTGACTTTCTGAAGACGATAGAATTCACAGACGAATGTAGTTTTTCTCGGGACAAGATTATTAATTTTCGTAATTAGGTACCACATATAGGCTGATGAAAACCCTCACGCTATTGTCGTAACTAACCATCAAGAACAGTTTTCTCTCAACGTGTGGCTCGGAGTTATTGGGGATGATTTAATTGGGCCTCATTTTCTACCTCCTCGATTAATTGGTGAGGCATACGTTCAATTTTCAAGAGAAGTGCATCCAGTACTGCTGGAGGAAGTTCCTTTGGGCGTCAGAAGGGATATGTTTTGTATGCATGATGGGGCTCCCGCCCATTTTAGTCAAGTATCACGTTAGCATTTGACTGAAACATATGCAAATCAGTGGATAGGTCGAGGTGGACCACAGAACTGACCCGCTCGATTCCCGGATCTCAATCATCTCGATTTCTCTATTTGGGGCCATTTAGAGCATTTGGTATATCGTACTCCTGTTCGCGATGTAGAGGACTCAAGAAACCGCATCATCGATGCGTGCAGGGTAATCAGAGAGACTCCAGGAATATTTGAGCGAATACGTGGCTCAATGCGCCGACGTCTAGACGCATGCGTAATGTCTGAAGGTGGACATATTGAACATTCACTATGATTTCTAAATGTTGTGTGTTTTGTTATCAATAAATTAGTTTTGTTTATTACCCTTCAATCGTTTAATGCAGGTACTCACTACAAAATAACAATAAATCCAGTTCGCATTTATGACGATGTATCTCTGTAGTTGTTCGTTAAATAATTTTTTGCTGCGAACTGGTTTATTTTGGGCAAAAAACCCATGAGACATTTTTTGTTTAGAATGAAACAGGCTATCGAAAATGAATTTTTAAATGGTAAACAAATGATAAGACAAAAAGTTACATTGGAAATAAATTTTAGGGGTTGCGTTTTCCACCCCTTACAAACATGGGGTAAACCAAATAAATTACTGGCTAAGTATCTTTTTGGTAGTTCAAAACATCAGGTTAATTTCAATATTGTAACTTTTTCAGTGCTTGTGAAAAAAATTGTTATACAAATTTCATGTACCCCCTTTAAGGGGCTGTATCTCAACAAGGGATGCTCCAATGAAGTTTCTTTATATGAAAGATCTTTTTTTCGATGAGGAATCACCTCCTTAAATGTTTTATACTTATTAAGTTACACCCTGTAACATAAGTACGTTAACATAAGTACGTTAAAATATTCAAGTGACGTATTCCTGAGACAATTTTAAGAAAAAAAGTCTTCATGAACTTGTGTCCGAAAATGCTTCTTTTCGGAGATACGGGGTGTTGAAATGAGTTTTTTTTGTTCGTTTTATGAAAATAACTCTTGTAAAAAATAAGTAAATTTCACGAAAGTCGGTACCCGGGGTGTGAAAATTATAAATTCCTATTCATTTTCATGTAACATCTAGAAGGCGCTGCGTACGCTGTCATTATTTATTTCAAATTGCCCTTACTTTTTTGACAGTAAACTTTTGGTACTTTTCATGAAAAAACAACATGATTCCCACACCTTTTTCAAGTAAAAAAGGTACACCTGCTCAACAACGCTGGAGGTGATCGTTTTCGAGATATTTACAATTTTCTATATCGATGCATATTACTTAGCTCCTAGGGCGCTAAGTGAAGTTGCTGAGAACATTACAAAAACTATAGTGGTGGATCTCGTCAAAATAAACAAATTTTTTCTATGAAATGTTTAACGAAGAATGATTCTTTTTCGAAATACAGATTGTTGAAATTTTTCAAAACATGGTAGGTTTTTGTCATAATTTTTTTGCAATTTTAGTTATTTTCATCAAACTTTATACGCAGTATACCTATACAGACTTCTTCTAAACTGAGCATTATCGAACTGCTTATTCAATCCAAATTAAAAAAAATGTCAGGTTTAATTATTTAATTAGAAAGTGCTACATTTCGGAGTTTGTAAAGAAACAATTCGGCGAAGTTCTATGTTATTTATTAGGAAAATGAACATATAAAAATTGAACGAAACAACTATTACAACAACTGTTCAACTGTGACGACCCCCAACAGTAGTACAAGCGTCTGCTCTCCTCATCAAAGAATTCCGCACCCGTTGAAAAATGCCCGGAGTGTTTCTTATCGTTTCGCAGCAAGCCATGATGCGATACTTCAGTATTTCCTCGTTTTCAATGGGGCTAGCATAAACTAGTGACTTTTGGTGTCCCCTAAAGAAAAAATCAACGGGATTGAGGTCCGGTGACCTCGGCGGCCAATGCTCAGTGCCTCCTCTTCTTATCAATCGTTGGAAATACGCTGAAAAATGTATTGCTTTCACACTAAAATGAACAGGAGCTCCATCGTGCATAAACCAAGAGTGATTTCGGAGACCAACGGGAACATCTTCCATAAGTTGGGGAAGCTTGTGTTCCAAAAAATGTAGGTAATCATCTCCATTCAAACGTAAGGGGAGAAAATAGGGCCCAATTAAATACTTCCCAATTATGTTTGGGTTATCGCATGTGGGTTATCTTACGCCCAGATGTGGTTGTTATGGAAGTTCATGATACTATTTCTTGAAAAATTAGCCTCATCTGTGAAGAGAATTTTCGATAAAATTTGCGGATGTTGTTCCACTTTTCTTTGAAGCCATTGAGCAAATTCGATATGAGGTTGGAAATCACGTAGCGTAAGTGCCTGGACACGCTGAATATGATAAGGATATAATTGCTGTTTCTTTAAAATTCTGTAAACTGTCATGTGACTCAAATTCAAAGTTTGACTAATTTTACTTGTACTTGTCTCTGGATGTTCACTAATTTCTTCGAGAACCGCCTTCTCCAATTTTACAGTTCTTGTAATCCGTGGCCGTCCTACTGCAGAATTCGTTTCAAAGCTTCCAGATTCGGAAAGTCGTCGGAAAAGATTCGCAAATGTCGCTGCACAAGGAGTCACGCGTTGGGGATATCTTTCGTGATAGATGCGTCTGGCCTCGCTTGAATTTCCGTCAGCCAAGCCATATGCAAAAACCATATCAGCCATTTCAGCATTCGTAAAGTCGGGCATGGTACCAAAAAATCACTTTATAAACTCCAAACTGTGAATTTGTCAATTAATAGTTAAAAATGTGACAGCGAACTTCTATTTTTATAAACAAACTTTCATAGCCTACTCGATTTAATTAACTTAATTTGCAAGCGGAGAGAGACAAAAATTATTGAAATCAAATTTGATTATAAAGTAATATGCATCTGTATAGAAAATTGTAAATATCTCGAAAACGATCACCTCCAGCGTTGTTGAGGAGGTGTACCTCCTCAACAAGTAAAGCAAGTAAATCAGTACTTTTTTGAGTTAGTCCAAGCTTTCGGAAAATGTTATTTCCTTCATCAGGTAAACTACAATAATATAAGTTGTACAGTAAAATGAAAAATATTACATGCTCATTATGTGAGGACGGTTAAATTGATGTTAAAGATGAAATGATGAGACATTGGTGAAGATGAAAATTGATATACAACTCTGAATGATTAAAATTTTATGTTAAAATATATTGTCTTTCAGACTGTCGTTGACATCGTGTGTGCAAGATTCAAATGGTCGAGTTTCAGGTTAGAATTTTGAAATATGACAGACTGACTACTGACATATGGTAGAAGGTCTTTAATGTCACTAGGAGTACCAACTGTACCTACTCTAGTTTAATAATGTAAAATCTGTTTTGTTCAAAATTATTCCGATTAGATTAAAAATGAGATCTGAATTATACAATAGAATTGTTCAAATTGATATTATTATTGTAAAAGTTTTTGTCTAGCGTCAATAACTGGGAATAAATTTCAGTTAGGTGATCAATGTCTGTTCTTTTTTTCATACAATTGTTGTTTTAATGTAGGACATTTCTAGAAAGGACCTCTTTACTGAGATTGATTCAGAGGTCAACACATTCATTGAGTTATAATCCATATGGTGGTCAAACTTATTCACATGGTCTGCTAAAGAACATCTTTCTTGGTGTAATCTACAGTCAATTTTGTGCGAAGTGATTCTAGCAGCTAAAGATCGCGAAGTTCGGCCAACATATATCTTTTCACATGATTGACACGGAATAATATACACAACAATTCACTTGATTTATTAAGGGCACTTTGTCTTTGACTTTGCTATGTATTGACTTTATGGTTGGGGCTGTTTTGTTCGCTATTTTTATGTTCGGTAAACTTTGAAATATCCTAGATACTTTGGGAGTGATCTCATTGATGAAGGGTAAGGTTGTGAAAATGTATTGTTATATTGTCATTGATAAAGTAGGAAGTTACATTGGTAGCTAAATTGGTAGTTTCTCGATATTATTTATCAACCGAATAGGATAGGAATTTTCTATGAAAAGATTTGAAAAAATTTTAAGGTTTTTCTTATGGAAACTTGTATCCGAGGTTTTTAGCACTCTATTTTCCAGTTGTTTGACTAAGTTCACTTTCACCGAATGTTTGTGATACGATAGGTAGTTCATGTATCTACCTGAGCTGCATGGTTTTCTGTACCCATCAATGAAGACTCTGGTATCTGTTGCTCTGATGAACTTTGTATCGAGGAAAGGTACTCATTGTAAGTAATCTTCGGTTTCAATCGTGAACTGGATGTAAGGATCATAACTGTTTAGGGTGTCAAGAATCTCGTTAATGCCATCTTGGGGTATTGAAACTATGATGTTGTCTACATATTTAAAAAAAGAGGTTTGAAGGATAAGACTGGTAATACTAACCAGAGTAATTTTAAACAAAACTTATTTTACATTACAAATTAGAATATAGTTGGTACTCCAAGTGACATTTGAGACCTTCTACCACGTGTCAGTAGTCAGTCTGTCATATTTCAAAATTCTAACCTGAAACTCGACCATTTGAATCTTGCACACACGGTGTCAACGATGGTCTGGAAGACAATATATTTTAACATAAAATCATTCAAAATTGTATATCAATTTTCATCTTCACCAATATCTCATTTTTTCTTCATTATCATCAATGTAACCATCCTCACATAATATGTAAGTCATGAGCATGTAATATTTTTCATTTTACTGTACAACTTATATTATTGTAATTTTCCTGATGATGGAAATAAAATTTTTGGAAAACTTGGACTAACTTAAAAGAGTTTCACATGGTTCATGCATAAAATAAATTCAAATATCTATTTAAATTGTGATCAACTATATATTTTTTACTCACCATCATTACATTTTATTACTTTCAATTAACTAATTCACCATTTTATCATTCAAATAATATAATCATATTCAGCATCTTGTAGTAGCTCCCTGGTGATGACAGTATTCACTATCGAAATATTGGAAATATAATGTTATAAGAGTACACCTAGGCTTTCGCTGCATTCCCAAATAATTTCAAGGCTTTGTATGAATTGGAAAATAATATAAATTAATATATTCTATAGAGGCCATCTTACCCGTGAAAGACATAGTCGCGATAAATGTACCCAGTACAACTTCTGTTCCAGTGGTTTCATCTCCAACGGATGCCAGAAATTGTCCATATAAAATTCCGAATGCGGACATTGGTACTATGGTGATATACTGAAATTTCATATTATATACAGAGTCTGACAAAAGTGAAATACAATGCAATGTTCAAGCAAGTTTCACAAAGTTTCTGAAGAATGTAAATTGACAATTCCAATTGACAATTTCTTACTCACGAATTTCGCCTGAGTCTGCGACTCATGCTTCATGGGGGTCCAATAACTATTGAACTGGTTTATATGGAAAACAAAGCAAATCAATACAGTTCGTATTGTATGTATGTGATATTACTCAAATCTCTTGAATTGAGTATAGATTATAGCTTAATAGCGTTTCACTTCAATTTTTTATTGTTGAGGTACTGATAAAATATAAACTTTTCAACGGTAATAAGAAGTAACAAATTATTGAAGCAGGGAATTAAAATACATAACAGTTAGGCCCCCGATTCCCTTCAGATTGTTATCATTTGGGGACTTATTCTTTTGAAATCCTCCAGGAAACCTGAAGGAGATTGAGTCAAGGAAGCTAAAAAGACAGTCACTTATTATTTTCACAGATTCACTCTGCAGTTTCGCAATCAGGCTCCAAATATCTTTCTGGATGTGAATTATGTTTGAAAAATTGTCAAATAGTTCAAGCGAAATTTTGATTCTTATGACAAAATCATCAAATGCCTTTTGAATCGTGTTTCCTTTTACATCATTAAATAGGTACTCCTCTAAATTATTTCAATGGGTAGTGAACGCTTTGTTTAATTATTTTTCAAGACACTCAGCATTTCAATATCCTTTATATCATGAGAAAAATCATTACTTTTCAATAAATAGTAGGTTTTATCTTGGAAATATTGGAATATTGAACATACTCGTATACTCACTTCAATCAAGATGACTGATACTATAATAACATATCCCGAGTCACTTTTCGATGACACATGTTTACACTGATCAATTTCCTGAGTAATTTTCATTTCTTGTGAATATAATTCATTCAGAGTTTTACTTACGATATATTATTTCTAATTGCACGTACACCATTTTTACATACAGATATACTTTTCTTAATCAGCTCATTTAAGTTTCAGGGATAATTTAGATTATTACATATTATGAATTCTTAAACGTATTATGATAACTGTGAGTAGACGATTGTAGTAGAGTAGACGGTAACTTTCTGAATTATTTATATTTATTTTGATTTGGAGCATACCCTACAGGTGCAGTTTCAAATTCGTTTCAGCATCTAATTTTAATTACAGTTAGATGAACTGCCGATGAGCTGCCGATGAACTAAAGAAATCGTGTCTCTGGATATAGGTATCGTACGGTTTTAAATTTGCTGGTTCCTGTTGAATGGATTAGTAACCGTTTTAATAATTTTCTTGTATTCGGGACTTTTCAAAATTCCATATGAAGTGAAAACGGTCTATTCTATTCAAGAAAATCACGTTGACAACTGTTTTTTTTATAATACATGTATTATTGTCTAGATTTCCCTTATAATATCTTATATTATTTTCATACTTCTATAATACAACCTTTAGGATTACTATTTCAGACAGTATTTCTGAGCCAAAGCTATTTCCGGGGTTTGTTGGCCGTGGTGGTTCTACAGGAGTACATTATCAAAGGCAATGAGGCAATTCACGAAGTGATCTAGTTGTTCTGACAGCTGATTCTACAATATTGGAATATTGTTGATGGTAAGGCAGCGTAGGAAGCAATCAAAATTGAGAGGCTTCGGCTGGGCATGTATTCGCTCGGACATCCATGCTCATCTACTGGCTTGCGCACTCTGACAAGGAGTGGTTGGTGCTGGGGTGCACCTAAAGGATACTCGGAGGAAATCTTCGTGGAACGCGATAAACATAAATTACGGATTCACGATGGAGTTCCTTGATTGCCTAGCTACGATGAAGGTACCGTGGAAGTCGACTGACGACGACTTTGGCTCAGGGCTAGACCAGAAGGTTCTCTACGATATCTTTATACACTACACATTCTTCCACGACTCGACCTACCTATACTCCTCCTCCCACTGGTCAGGACAACCTCCGGAGGTTTAACGGCATTCAAAGCCTTCAATTACCAGTGCAGTAGCTCAGCTCACGTAGGCTGCGCTATAGGTGAACATAGTCGGCAGACCTCCTGATATATTGGGGTCTTGGATATGTCGAAGGAAGTCGGTTAGTGGATCCCTCGGTGTGACCTGGATCCGAAGTGGAATCAACTTCTTTGCCAAAGGGCTGTTCTGTGAGCTACCAAACTCATTCGAAGTTGGCCCTGATAAGAGCCAGATCTAAAGCGCCTTCATAAAGATAAGCAATGATGATTCGATTTGTGTGTCATAAACGAGTTTAAATTGGTTGTAACTTCTCAGAAATGAAACACGTTCGTAATCCGCAGCTGTGGACTCTTTTTGAAATGATGCCAATTATAACCACCAACATCCAAACGTACATATTTCATGCTTTAACAATTTCTTGCTTTTCACAGTGGTATTTTTACTATTTTCCGTATTATTTCTTACAGGAATACCATTATTCTCCTTTGATTCTATTTCACTCACTGAAATACTTTGCAAAACAAATGATTTTTCATAAGCCCTACTTCGACGTGTATGGCACGACTCTCAGCGTTCGAATTCCTGAATGGTGCGCAAAATTGTACTGAAAATGAACTCAAGTCAAGAATTGTTTATATATTATCTATGGAAATATTGTCAAACAATTTTTCACCAATTCTCCGACTTTCCACTAATTTTTAATACTATTTTTTATTTCATTTATCTCGAAAATATTGATAGGAAATAATATTCACTGAATTTTATTGAAGTATACCTTCTGCTTAAACCAATAAACACATTTTCAGACGATTTTTCGCGAATAACTCAAAACGTATATGGAACCCAGAATAATGATGAACCTGTGTGTCTGTAGACCCAATACTTATAAATCGATGCTATGTGTTTTTCAATAAACATAAAATATTTTGTTTCCAAGCAATTCAACAGAAGGTTCTATGAGTCAGAAAAATGCATTATTTTTAATTACTCCATGTTGAAAATTTCGATTTTGACGAATGAGAACCAACCATCAACAAGTTATTAATCCGTTTGTATTGGGTTTACCTACAGACACTTTGAACTCAGCATCGTTTCTGATTTTTTCGATAAAATACTCACGTGAGTTATTCGCGAAAAGTGAGTTTACTGATTGGAAAATTGATACTTTCACTCGCGAATAAGTCGAAAAGTTTATAGGGAAAGTTAAAAAGTGTTGACTTTCAAAGAAAATCTTCGTGAAACAAAAGTTGCTCAGAATTCTTGAAGTAGAGAAAATATCTCAAGTATACTCTTGAATTACTTATTAACATATACAATGTGAAAAACAAATCAATACAGTATAAAAATGTAGTTTTTCAACACCCTCTCTCATTGAATAATTTGTTGAATTCCATAGTTTGTGGTAGAATGTTCAGTCTTGGCTTGAACAGCGTTTTGGTAAGTGAAATAGTTCCATTTGAAATCAGTTCCCTTACAAAAAATGTCTTTCATGAATATGTTTAGTATGACTGTGATATTCTGGATTTTGGGCCAAGTGTATTGCAGCTTCGTTATCGACCATCAATACTGGACTATAATTCTATATCCAAAGATTCTTCATATAGTCGTTTCAACCAAACCAGTACACGGCAAGCTTCACTTACAGCCACTATCTCAGTTCCTGTTGAGAAAATAGCTACTGAGGTTTGTCACTGACTGAGCCAAGATATCGCACCACCAGCATATACTATACAAATAACATCTGTTGTTGAACGTCCTGTTGTTTCATCTCCGCCAATCTCAGCATGACTAAAACTTCCCAAGTAGCCTGACTGGTGTTTTTGTACGTTATAACATAATCTGCTGATCCTTTGAGGTATGGAAATATTCGTTTTACTTGGATACAATTCTGATTGCTGGGATCGTCTAAGTATCTGGAAACAACACTGATTGCATAAGGAATGTCTGGTCTTGTACCTGTCATTAGATAAATAAGAGCCCCACCCGCCTCTCTGTATGGAAAAGTATTCAAATCCATTTTGGATTCGTTCTCTTATTGAATAAAATCTTTTTCAATCGGTGTTGAGATAGGTTTACTATCTTGTATAGCAAAGAGTTGTATTCTTGTATAATCAGCTTGATTTAATTGAATGGAACTATCGTTTCCAGTTTTGATTTTCAATCTTAGGAAATAGAAAACAGGTTTTACTGTTGCTTTGCAAGAAATTATTCTTCAATGAAACATCAGTTGTTGCAAGCAAACCATCATCGACGTATAGAACCAGGATTATCATATAATTTATATGTTCCTTTATATAAACATGAAGCTGAATTACTTTGCTGAAAATTAAGGTTCTTTACAACATCATGGAATTTCTTATTCCAACATCTTGGAGTTTGCTTGATTGCATATAAATTTTTCTGAAGCCAACACACTCAATTAGAACCATCCTCATATCCTTCAGGTTGTTTCATACAGTGAGCACCATATGTGATGGATAAATTCATTTCCTACGTTATTAGGCATTTTCAAGAAAAGCCCTGAAACATGTCGATATATGTATTCGAAAAGACACTGTGATATGAAAAAAATCCTCCCTCCTTCACCCCCCTCAACGTGACAGCCATCCACTCAATTTTTTAAATGCAAAAGGGGGTCAAGTGATACCTCATTTTGAAGGTATTCAATTTTCTGTATAGCCTATCTTTTCCTTCGACATCTTTTTGGTATGTGTTTAGCAGTAACTACCTATTACTTTCAGATGCCTCAAATTTGGCTTCTTTTCAAATCATATTTCGAAAGGAGATTTGTCTTTGATACCAGATGTTCCGGATCTGTTTGATCATTTCAGCTCACAAGCTTTGACTCGTACGTCCTTCTCTAGCATGCATCTAGGCTTGTGCAGTTTCAACCACTGTTCGATTATCGCGTTATGCGCAAACATTCTGCTGAGGAGAGTCGGGCATGATGATTTTTTATTGATTCTATAGTTATTGAGAACTTTAGTTATTTCTCTATTTGAGAATTCTGAAATCAAAATCTTCAGCTTTTCTACAACCTTATGTTTCTTTGATGAAATCATCTTTGAACTGGATATAATACTGGTAACCTAACTTGTATGGACAAAACATATTAGGTAGATTGGTGATATGGTTCATAGCACCATTATTAACATACCAAATGCCTTTATCACACGTAGACTACAATACAGGGTTTGTTTCTGCTACCAGAGTCATATTGGTATTTCATGTTTTATGCTTTTCATTTCCTGGTTTTCAAGGGTTACCATTTGCTTTCCATTCTTCAAGAGGAAGTTTAATCTTCCTCTTGAAGATGGTCACTTGGTGATCGAAACACGTGTCGAGGTGTTAAAATAACGGTTTGGTGTTGGGAAAAACTCCAGTAATGTACTATTTCATATGCACAAAGTTGGTTAGTTAAACTATCAATTGTTCTATCATTCTTCGATTAACATCCAACTTGACTTGAATGAAAAATACTCTTGGTGATTTCATTTCGTAGAATATTCCAAATATTTTTGAGTTCAGAAATATGAGATGGAATGTCATCTTCTGCAACATAACCATCATACAGCCTGTGTAACTGTTGCGACACTTCAAGCAGTAGTGTACCTCATAACTTTTGCAAGAGTTTCTTCAGTCATATTTACTGTATGGACCAGTAAAGCATTATTGTCTGTTTAATTAAAGTATCTCAAACCCTTCTCATACTATCTTTTCTGAACACTTCGCCATGAATACTTCATAATAATAAGCTGCTCTTGTATTTCCATGATGACCAGTTTGACTTGCCTTCAAGTAATCCTATTTGTAATTCAGTTGCATTCATGTTGCTTTTGATAGAGCTTGGATTTAGCTGAATGAAAATGATTGTTACAGAACACTTGTCAATGTCAAAAAATTTCACGGGAAAATTTCAACAGTTTTTTATAATTTGCTAACTTCTCTTATACTCCGGATCCTCAGGCTAACTAATCGCGCACTGCTACGTTTGAATGAATGTATTCATTTGAGACTAATATTTATAAACATATACAATGTGAACAACAAAAAATAAATTAACAAATTATGAAGAAGGTGGTTTTTTAACAAGAATAAGTCATTTAATATTCTTCTGGATTTATTTTTTGAAACATTTTTCACTCTTGGGAATCGGTGGCATCCACTATCAGGGTGAAAGGAACACCCGGTGCTGGGTCAACTTTCAACTAGAGAAGAAGTAAAACCAAAATTTAAATTTTTGTGCAAATCGCTGCTGTTTAGCAAAATCATACTGTTTCACCGAATTTAACCCTCATTGGTAATGAGTTAATGGAATGTATAAACTGTCGAATGAAATGCACAAAAATCAAAAAACAACTCATTGACTCGGAACTTCATTCAATTTAATTATGATTTTTCTAAGTAATTCGTCAAATGTGTTCAGGTTTTTAATTCTTTTTTTAGTTCAGTAGACACTTTCATAGTAAGACCACGTTGATGAATTTCATACTGGAACATAATTATTTTGTTTTCACAGACTGAAATTACATATTTTTAAATTATAGAGTTTATCTATGCTGCAAAATGTTATTTTGGTTCTAAAAATTGATAGTTGATTCGGTGAATACTAATTGTTACCTATATTTTATTTATTCTTTAAAGTATTCCACTGAATAGATAAACTGTATGCCTAAATTAATCAATGCTGTCTTGCTGACCATATTTGTATAGCTTATCAGATTACATTAGATATACATGGTATATTTTTCAGATGAATAAAGAGACAGAATGTAAAGAGAACAAAAAGTATAGTAGGTTTGACACTTCAGAGAAATTTAGAATCAGGGGCGTCGCGCCTCCAAAGACATAAACATACAAAGGACTACAACAAAAAAGAGGAGGCGGTAACGCTTAACCGGATTTGGAATCCCGGACTCAAAAATGCTAAAGTGGCAACAGCGCAATGCAATGTTACGGCTCTTAGAGACGACATGTCACTCATCAATAAGTCGTAATCAATAACAACACGCCAGCAGGTACGGCAGGAATACATACGTCATTAACAGGTTATAACACTTCGATGAAAAGCAACACATCATCAAGAGAGGCGGACTACCCGAGTCAACATAAATACAACCTACGGACTACTATAAATCACCAGTCATCAGTGAATCATCAAGATGAATAAACCTCTGGAGAAGCCAGCCACTTGGGCTGTCGAAACGTTAGGATACAGTTACAAACTATAACGGTCGTCAAACCCAAATCAAGATAGTAACGCTAAAAACGAGATATGTTGAAACTTCATCATAAATTTGGGAATGATACGAAAACAGCACAAATTTATTTTGAATTATATCCGGAAAGACAACAGCCGGATAGAACATTATTCGGTATTTTGGACAAACACTTGGCTTAGTAAGTTGCGCTAGAAAAAAAAATGAAAAAAATCCGATTTTCACTTTGACTACATTAACCTTTTTGGATTTCATATCATTTCTAGAAACATGTGGATTTGTTTTCCGATGATATTCCAGGATAGCTTCCAAAATTTCTGCTATCGCAGTTGTCGATTGACATAAAAACTTGGCAAGTTGACTTTGGTGTCACACCAATAGGTGGTTCCACTTATGTCTCGCTTGCGTTTACGCAATTATTTTTATCAAATACTTTTCTTGGTTATTCGTATTCAGTCTCCCCTCCCGATATAGAAGGCCCCGACACTCTGTCGCATGAGGCCCCTATGTCCTCTGTTAACGGATGAATAATATCTTCATCCATCTCACCCCAGCCAGGTAGGGGTATACAGCGAAGGGCGGTATGGATGTCTCAGGACTTTCATGCCACCAATTAACACCAGTCATAACCCGTTTGTCTCTCTGACAAACACCAGTTGAAAGGGGAAGGGAGCCAGGCTTCAACCTGTAGGAACTCAAGATGGATTACGTCGTCGTATTCAATCTAAGACCCAAAAGTCAAAAACAAAAGGAGAGCAACCAGCTAAAAAGCCAGTCCCTTCAGGAAGACCTGCGGGGTCTGGACGTGTCCAGGAAGGGGTCAGTTTTGCTAGAGCTGCATCCAAGGGTGCCAGCAGCTCTGCAAGGCCCGCTCCTTCTCGACCAGAGCCCTCACCTCAGTCTCAGGGGGCTTCAGACATCTGCGCTGCTTTGGAGCAGATGAAGCAACTATTCACCAAATTCCCCGTGCTCGAAAAAATGTTCACGGTGAATACAAACGTGTTGACTGGTACTGCTAATGTCTAGACAACCGACATTGCCTAGATCTTTGAAGATAGTCTTTTGGAATGCCAATGGCTTTCTTCCCAAAAAACTTGACTTCGAGAATTTTCTCGTAGAACATAACATCGATGCGGCTCTAATCCAAGAGACGCATCTGAGGAACGAATCCGTTGTCATTCCAAATTACAAGTTCTTCCATAGAGAACGTATTGGACGTGCTGGTGGGGGAGTTGGCATTCTTGTCAAACGATCCCTCCAGTGTGTCCAATACGGCATTGACAGTGCTCGGTTACACGGAACTGAGGCCGTAGGGGTCGAAATTCGACTGAGGCGGGGTTGTCACAGATTAATCTCTGTCTATAACCCTCCGACTAAACTTTTACTCCCAGAATCACTGGATGAATTGCTGATGGGTAGTGATATTCCGACAATTGCTGCTGGCGACTTCAATGCCAAGCACGGACTATGGAGCAGAGCCACCAATCGAAACGGCCGAGCGCTCCATGCGCATGCTGACAGACATGAATATCTCGTGTTGGGACCAGGTGAACCTACGTTCTATCGCGGGCAGTATAGGCCTGACGTACTGGACATCGCGCTTCTCAGAAACGTCACTCTGACCAGCGAAATTTACGTTCAGTCGGAACTGGACTCCGATCATAATCCAGTAATCCTGGTATTGGGTAATGAACTTCCTTCCCCTGATTATTGCATGAGATATAAGACGGATTGGGATGTCTTCACAGCTCAGCTCGGAGAGATGCGCGCCCCTCCTGAGGGTCTCCGCTCTCCCAACGAACTCGACGCGGCAGTTCACCGCTTCGAGACCTCTGTGAATGATGCCTTTCGGACGGCCACCTCCAATGAGGAGTGTCCGCAGAAGAGCTACAATGAGTTTCCCCCCGTATCAAAGCCTTGATACGAGAGAGAAACCGCCTGAGAAGGCTCTATCAGCGAACACTCTTCCCAGGAGACAAAACAGCGGCAAACAGGATGGCCAATCAAGTAAAACAGGCCATCATTGACTACCGAAATGACAGGTGGGAGGAGCTGTTGGAATCCATTGAGCCTGGGAGTGACGAGCTTTGGCGAATCACTAAAAGACTCAAGGGAAAGAAGACAGCTCCCTCACCCATTCACGGAGAGCGCGGAGTATGCTACTTCCCCGCCGACAAAGCGTTGGCTTTTGCTGACACGATGGAACGTCAGTTTCAACTTAACGTTGACGACAATGACGACATCGACCGCGATATTCTGCTCGAAGATCGGGTTCACCGCATCCTTAGGGAAGATGACGATGATGTCATTCGTCCGGCTTCTGTGGAAGAATTGAAGGGCTACATCAAGGCTGCAAAAGCCAAGAAAGCCCCGGGGGTTGACTCAATAACTAACAAGTTATTGAAGAAGCTCCCGGAAAACTGCGTCGAGAGCCTATTGAACATCATTAACAGCTCTCTGGCTCTGAGATACTTCCCCAGAAGGTGGAAACATGCGGCCGTCGTCATGCTCCCAAAACAGGGGCAGAACCGGCTTTTCCCGCAGAATTATCGTCCGATTAGTCTGCTCTCGTCGGCGGCTAAGCTGGCTGAAAGAGTCGTACTTCAATGGCTCAACGAAGAAGTTGAGGACCGGAATGTTCTGCCTGATGAGCAATTCGGCTTCAGGAGAGGACATTCCACTGAGTTGCAGGCTCTGAGACTGGTCAAAAACACCATCGCGGAGTTAAATAGAAATAAAAAAGTCCATCTAGTCCTACTAGACATTTCAAAGGCCTTCGACCGCGTTTGGCATGAAGGCCTTCTTCACAAATTAATTGCGTTCGACCTGCCTCGGGGCCTGATCCGGTGGATTGGGTCTTTCCTGAAAGACAGAACATTTCAGGTTAGAGTAGAGGGCTCTCTGTCTGACAACAGAGAGATCCTCGCTGGAGTGCCACAGGGGGCCGTGCTCTCTCCCACGCTCTATTCTCTTTATACCAGCGACCTTCCGAGGTCCGAGCATGTGAAGGTATCTCTCTACGCCGATGACACGGCTCTCCTCTCATCTTCCATGGGTCGGGAGCTCGGGATCGTCTATATGCAACGTGCATTGGGCGACCTCGAGCGCTGGTACCTCGAGTGGAAGATCCGAGTGAATCCGGAAAAAACTCAGGCAATAACCATGGGAAGAACGATAGCTTCTCCGGCCATGAAAGTGAGAATCTCTGGAAGGGAGATTGATTGGCAAGCGCGGGTCAAGTACCTAGGTCTTCTTATAGATCGTAGGCTCACGTAAAGGCAAAAATCCAGGGTAGGGTGGCAAGCCTGTACCCTTTGATAAATAGAAATTCCAAGTTAAGCCTAAAGAATAAAATTACGATCTATAACATGATGTTCAAGTCTGTCATCATGTATGCTTCAGGCGTTTGGGGACAAGCGGCTCCGACTAATATCTCCATCTTGGAGACTCTACAAAACAAAATTCTACGGATGATTGTGAATGCCCCGTGGTTCGTGCGGAATGAAGCCATCCGCAGAGATTTGAAGCTGCCTTCCATTCAGCAATCCATTCAGTCGAGGAATCGGCGAGTTTTAGATTATGCTGAAACTCATGAAAATCCTTTAGTCAGGGAAGCTATAGATTACGCTGTAGACGACCCCTCCCGATATAGAAGGCCCCGACACTCTGTCGCATAAGGCCCCTATGTCCTCCGTTAACGGATGAATAATATCTTCATCCATCTCACCCCAGCCAGGTAGGGGTGAGATGGATGTCTCTTTCTGACAAACACCAGTTGAAAGGGGAAGGGAGCCAGGCTTCAACCTGCAGGAAATCAAGATGGATTACGTCGTATTCAATCATCAGTTCAAAGGGTAAGGGAGCCAGGCTCCAACCTGATTGAAACCAAGACGACGTGCAGGTCGTATTCAATCAGTCAGAGAAGCTATGGATGCGATCCCTCCCGATAAGGAAGGCCTCGACACTCTGTCAAATGAGGCCCCTATATCTTCCGTTGAAAGATGAACAACTTTTTCATCCAACTCACCCCAGCCAGGCAGGGGTACACCGTGAAGGGCGGTACTGATGTCTGAGAACACGCATGCCGCCATACCATCAACACCCACATCAGTTATGACATGTTTGTCCTTCTGGCAAACATCAGTCGCAAGGGTAAGTGAGCCATGCTCCAACCTGTCTAAATTCAATATGACCTTCCACCATCGTATTCAATCGAATCGACGAGTTTTTGATAGTGCGGATGTTACGTTTCAATTTAGCACTAGATCAAAACTGCTCTTATGTGACCTTTCAAAACACTACCTTACCTTTTAAGATTTTTATTCAAAGGATATTAACAATGTAATTCAGTTACAAGTAGATTCTATTCATTTAACATCATAGTAATGGGAATCTTCCGTTCCATAGAAAACCATACCTGAAATGTACAAGAATATATGTATGCTCCCTGACTAACTGCTTTGACCAGTACTTACGCATTCTCCTATTGCCAATCGACGTTGGAGATCCGAAAATTCCTCGCTAGGTTGAAATAGTTGTTATTGTTTGTTTCTCAGTTTACTTCGCCTATCATTTTTCAGCCGTTGCCTGCCTTATTCTCTATACCTTTCCGAGAATATTTCTTGCATAGATTGTTATTAATCACTTCCAGAAGGATTACTACATATTAGAGTCATATCGCCTGAAAAACAATACTAGTTAGCTCTGGTTTCTGAATACTGTTTGATATTTTCGGTAAATATTCTGCATAATATGAATGTTCAAATATTCGTACTGAATGGGAAAGATGTGACGACTTACCTTATATGTTTCTATTCCATTGCATAAATAAGGATTGGTAAATAGTTGAAAATAGGTTGGAGTGAATACTTTTGTAAACATTCTAATATACAAGGTTTAGAGACAGCTGTTGGTTGACATCCGCCGAACTTTCGTAGTGTCGTTCCGACGAACTACACCGAACTAGTTCTACAGTTGTTCACGGGTGGAGGATTTATCGGCTACTCAAGTTGTCAAGGGTTGTTTTAGGGTTGCATTGCTTTGAGAAGGAGTTTTGATGTGTCATGGACTTGATGATGTCTCAAGTGGCTGTGGAGGAATTGATAGATTTATGATGTTGTGCACAGCGCCCCTTGGTGCTTGTAGTGTAGATTGGACGCACTGTGGCAACAACTGGTTAGCTGTCAGATGTGGCAGTCTCTTAGTATTCGGGAGTTGGCCTTCGATTGAGCTTGGTTCGGAGTTCAAAGGTACCATCAGACTGATTGTAGGATATATATGGTTGTATCTGTGCCATCCTTCACGGGGATTATTTCTACAAGTCAGGATTGTATAGTGGAAGACTGATTGGTCATTTTGGTGTGGATATTTGCAGTCTGAAACTTAAGCTCTTTTGAGGATTTGTGGTGGTTACCGAACTCGTGCCAGGTGGAAGGATTTCCGAAATTAGGTATGTCTGAATTACTGTCGCATCTCTCATGTGGTCTTAGCTATGATATCACCCCTTCAATTCTACAACCTTCGTTTCTCGTCTCTAGATTCATAAGAAACAGAAGGCCCTTAGTCACTCTTCAAGTCCCAGTAGGACTTCCGTGCAGAGCACCGCACACGAAGAAACGTATAGAAAACCCCTTGGCCAGGGTAAGAATTTTACCATTAAATGTGTTTTTGATGATTTTAGTAATTTCTGATTCCATCGTTATATCTCAACTGAATATTAGTATTGAAGAGAGGTTTCAACACTCATTCAATTTTCTTGATTTTTGCGGGTCATATGGTTATACAGGGCACCCAAAAATATACTCTTGTTATCTTGCTACTTTGCTTAATGAAAATATACCAGGGGTATTGATTAGTCAAATAGTCCCTATCGAATGGGGGTTGAATCTCACCTTGTTTTCATCTGATTCTGATTGAGAATTTTCTTCCGTAGGGTTTTTTCTTCTTCTTTAAGTTTTTTATCTTTCTGGATCTTATTTGGTGATCCATTACTGGTCCAGCTTGTCGTGCCCTACAGGGTGATCCATCTCCGCCGTACTACAGGGTGATCCACCGGTGCTACAGGGTGATCCATCTCCGTCGAACTACGGGGTAGCCTAACACCATATACCGGGTGGCCCAAAAGGAGCACGCAAGTTATAATTGATTTATTTGAATATTTGTGCTATACTGAGTTATTTAAATGATTGTTTGCCCTTATGTTTATTGATACCTGTTGATATAGTGTTTGTTTATCGTTTATTGATCAAGAGTTTGTTTATTGATACCTGATTGATATAGATATCTGTGAAACGGAAATTGAGGTATATTCCTCCTTTCACGATTGCTGATTGACACCGATGCGCCTACGCCTGAGCTCACGCGACGCAAACGAATTTGTCTTAACCTTCCAATACTAGTATTTACGATTTCACATACTCAATTTTCGTAGTAGTTTTACTTGACGTATTGTAGTTTCTTTTGAGCGTCGTTACTACCGTAATTTGTGGCTGATTGAATTCGTGGTATATACACCGCGCTCTTGTATTGACATTTGAACATCGCGTAGTAGTGTGAATATTGCATTGTTGTCTTAGAAGCGTTGTTGGTTAATCCATGTAAGTTAGGATTACTGAATAAATCATATTGGGAATCTTTATCTTTTATTTCCAATATTAATTGGTAAGTTACTGATATTGTGAGTTACTTAGGGTATCTGGAGGATTAAATTTACCTGGCGCCCATTAAGATCTATTTGAAATTTGCTAAGTTGTTTAACCCACTCCCGTCTCCACTGTTTAGCTTAGCCGCGGATACCCATCTGTCTTATGTGTTACCGACAGATGATTTAGTCTCCTCTTGTGGTTTGTGAGGTGACACGGAAACAAACGAAAATCCGTTAGTTAGGGAAGCTATAGACTATGCTGTAGACGACCCCTTTCGATATAGCAGACCCCGATGAATGAGGCCCTCATGTTCCCCGTTAACAGATGAACAATTTCGTCATCCATTCCACCCCAGCCAGGTAGGGGTACCGGGAAGGGCGGTACTGATGTCTGAGGACTTTCATACCGCCATCACCTCTCAGTCATGATGACAAAATCTGACAAAAATCAGCCGCTGTGTCTACTGCTGGCTCTCAAATTGAAATCAATATGGGAATGATCAGAATAGTACTTATCTATTTATCTTTTGATTTTAATGGAATTATTTTCCAGTAGCTTGACTGCATTAACCTTTCACTAGTTCGGACTTCCATTGTCTACTATATAAAATGATTTGAAATCCCTGAAACAAGTAAAAAAGAATAATTAAAGAAGAATAGTTGAAAATAACAATTGTTGCTTAATATAATTGTTATTTTCAACTATTCTTCTTTAATTATTCTTTTTTACTTGTTTCAGGGATTTCAAATCATTTTATATAGTAGACAATGGAAGTCCGAACTAGTGAAATTCAGTATGGGAATGTTTAGAATAGTATTTATGTATTTATGTCTAGCTTGCGTTTACGCAGTTATTTTCATAAAGTACTTTTCTTGGTTATTCACATTGTGTCTTCAATCGAGTGTGCAACAGGCTGAAACAGCTGTCTGCCGGTGGCTCTCAAATTGAAATCAATATGGGAATGATCAGAATAGTACTTATATATTTATTACTGGAGTACTGGGATACGCAGCATGCCAAAGAACACAAAAACTTGGCAAGTTGACTTGGTGTCACACCAAACGGTGGTTCTACTTATGTCTAGCTTGCGTTTACGCAGTTATTTTCATAAAGTACTTTTCTTCGTTATTCACATTGTGTCTTCAATCGAGTGTGCAACAGGCTGAAACAGCTGTCTGCCGGTGGCTCTCAAATTGAAATCAATATGGGAATGATCAGAATAGTACTTATATATTTATTACTGGAGTACTGGGATACGCAGCATGCCAAAGAACACTCTTAGGACATTAGGTCCAATTACAGAAGTAAAAATATTTGTACTTACATATTGCTTAAATTTTGATAAAACTACTTACATTATCCGTGAGCTTGTATGCAAATAGTGGAAAATCATCACATATATGTTCAAAAACATTTAGGTAAAGTTGACAATACTATCTTGGTAACAGATTAATTTTTATTAGGTATTGCAAGTACCTACTGTTGGAAGAGATATACCAGTCCAACCGATGAAGCTGTCGTGTAGTAGGACAATCTATATTGTGGAAATTGTATAACTGTTATCATGGATACTGTTAATAAGTTTCATCAAGTAACGGGTCAGTGTATTTATAAGTAGGTTTTATGTTCGAGAACACATTTTGAACTAAGTAAATCCACAAGGTTTACTTGCGATCAAAAAAACTTGAATCTGTAAACTTATGAATCTGGTCATCTGTGATTGACATCGAAGTTAGTTATGAATCTGGTCAATCGTGATTGGGTCGAAAGGGTGAGTTATGGATCATCTTGCCTGCTCACCTGATAAGAATCGGTCACAAACTGATGCTTTTTCCGATAGTAAAAAAAATGATTCCCTCAATAATTTTGTCATTTTTCATATACGTGTATATCCTCAACATGTGAGCATGTTTTTTTCAGTATTGTGTTATTAGAATTTCAATGTAGTTCAATTGATTATCTAGTGATTCTAATGGTGCCTGTGAAGATGCCATCGGAGGTGAACCCATCAATGTAAGTTCGTTTATACTATCATCATTGGGGAAAACTGAATATTCGACATTGTGTTGGTGTTATTAAATATTCGCAATAGTATTAGCCAAAGAATGTTGTTTTCTAAAATGCATTTGCCACGTACTTGAAACGTTTGTAGAGATTGCATTGTGTTTTCTCTTCATATCTATTTATAATAATGATCAAAATTGGAAGATTACATAATATTGTTGTTTTCAAAAATGGAAGTAAATAATTGATATCTTATCTCAATGTTATTAGCAGTCGGAATGCAAACAGTGTCGAGAAGTGAATATAGAATGAATACAATTACTTCATTATTTATTGACATTTGCGATAGGTACTGCTCCAAATTTAGGCAAAAATTGCGTGTATAAATATCATTCCTAGATAATGGATAGGTGCATGCTCATCAATACTGTGAATTTATTGTTAATGCAATATTGATGAAAATATTGCTCATGATACTAATTGAAAAAAAAACATAGTGCGTTGATATTTTCGGTCTAAATCTCTTATACCAAAATACTTTCTGGATGGTATATTCATATATCAAATAATTAGTAACTTCAGCAAACGATAAACATTTTAACTTTTCGTATTTAAATCAGTTATTCCACTTACACATATGTGTTATATAATTATTGAGACTGGATTAATTTGAATAACGATAAACGACTGCTTGAAATGATGATTATTCGAATGTCTGATTCAAATGCTCCAATGAAAATTAATATACGTACCAATTCCTGAAAATATTTAATTTTCCAAATTAATAGCCTCAGGGTACCGCATTGTAATGGTCAATCTAGTAAAAGTTCATTTACCTAAATATAGTTATGATATTCGGCAATTAGCGATAAAGCAATAATGCTGATTGGCAATATTAGACTTCGATCTAAAATCGGGGACATATAATCGATCAACAGATATAGGAAATGCTAGAAAATAATATTATCCGACATTGTGACTCACCATGGGCGAGCCCAATAGTATTAGTGAAAAAGAAAAACGGGACATAAATTTTGCCTTTGATGCCCTAGCATGTAGGCCTTCCCATTATCTATCGCCACCATTGTCAAGGGAACCCCTATTCCTCCGAACTCACCCCCTACCCGTACCACCGTTGCAAGGCGACGACCATACGGAGAGATGAATCAACGGGGTAGAAGACCCCCTTTTTTCTTTCATTTCCCAAAAAAAACAAATACATATAACATCAATTATGGACTCAAAACATTTTGAATCCTTGAACACTAAACACTTATAACGGAAAATTATACATAAATTTGTTTTTCTTTGCCCAACCCATATATATATAAGTTGTACATATTATGTTGCACATCCCTGGATACATTTAAGTCTAACGGTATCGCTTACAGCCATGATTGTCGAAACTATATCCCCTCCTTTTAGTGTTTGCCACGCTTGTTTGAGTGCAGCTCCACATATATCCGTCCTTTCTTACCTCACCACATTTTCCGCCCAGTCGTTAACAAAACGTATCCATTCATCCTTTTTCCCATTTGTATTTCTCAGCATGATTTCGCCATTCATCCAATCCGTCCTCTCCTTCCATTCTCGCCAACCAATCCTCTTCCCGTTCATGCATCTATCGATCACGTGCTCTGCCATTTCAGGCTCCCCGTACTCACAGGGGCAGGGAACCTCCGAGCTCAGGTTGAATCTTGCCAGGTATCCTGGGAAGTTTCCATGCCCAGTAAGCAGTTGGACAGCCTTCCGCGACAAATTCAAGGATTCATATCCGACTGCTCTGCAGAACCTGTAGAGCAGCCGCCCAGTCGTGCCTCTCTCCCATTCCCTCTGCCATTTTCTCCTAATGTTCTCCTTTATTCTTTTCCTCTCATCCGTTTTTCTATATGCCTTTCTTACTTCCCAAGTGATATCTGCTCTATTCATGCCCTTTGTGGCTTCTTCGTGAGGCTTCGCATTTCCTATGTTGTTCCGATCGTGCCCCTCTTCCACGTAATCAGGGTACATACTCCCCTACCCTTCCTTTCCTCAAACATCCGCTGAATCATCGCTGCCCTTTTACTCCCCACTCTACCTGCTTTCACTATTTCTACCGCCATAGCAGAGTCACTGACTGATTGACTGACTACTTTCACGCTCTCATCCATGCCCCATATGCTGATCACTCGCTCGATCGCAATCAGCTCTGCAGACGGGACAGTGAGATTTTGTGTGAACTACCGGAAGTTGAATAATGCCACGAGGAAGTCAACATACCCCATACCAGACATAGAAAAACATAGACATTTTGACATATCTAAAAGGAGCAAAATACTTCAGTTGTTTGGACATGTTTAGCGGATATCATCAGGAAGATGTGGAGGAGACATTTAAACAATATACTGCATTCGTAGCACAAGGACATGGATCCTACGAATTCAACGTTTTAAGTTTTGGACTTTGTAATGCACCTGCTACTTTTCAATTCCTTGCTGACAAGGTATTCGAGGGAATGAAATGAAAGGATGTATTATCTATTTGGATGACATAGTGGTTTTCTCAAAAACAAAAGAGGAACATTTCCAAAAACTGGAGAAGGTTTTCAAACGCCTAGAGGTAGCTTCATTCGACTATGCAATTACTACCGAAAATTTATAAAAAAATTTTCAATAATTGCCAGACCACTCCATCAAGCTACCAAAAAGAACGAAAAATTCTATTGGGGACAGGAACAAGAAACTGCAAGAAAAATCAACAACAGCTCCAGTCCTCCAACATTTCAACCCCGATAAAGATTGCGAACTGAGAGTGGATGCTAGTACGGCCGGTATTGGAGCAATCAGAAGCTAATTATACTATAACCTAGTTAAAAGGTTTGGCAGATGTCTGGTCTCTAGAGTATCTGAGACAACTTATCTATGGCAGAAAAATAAAGATATTTTCGGATCACCATGCGTTGTGTTGGATCAATTCATTCAAAAATCCAAGAAGAAGAATAGCGCGTTGGGCTTTAAAGCTGGCGGAGTTTGATTATGTCATCGTTCACAAACAAGAATCTGCGCACAGGGACGCCTATAGTCTTTCGAGGAACCCGATAATAAAAACAAACATGAAGTCAGAACATAGAACTAGATGACATACCAACTTTTCTCCTCTCATCAGATGATTAAGAAAATGAACAACAGAAGGACAAAGAGCTACAGGAGCTCATGAAGGCAGCGAAGGATCCCGATAACCCTAGTATTCCGATGGGGCTACGTCTCAGGTCAAAGAATTTCAGGATTATTGATGGTACTTCATTCAAAGCAAATCCTAACCCTCACGATTTAGATAACTTATTAGTAATCCCCAAATCCTTAATATAAGAAATCCTTTATTCACACCACTCCAAACCATCCGCGGGTCATTCAGGGATAACGAAAACGTTGAATAAGATAGCACGTAGGTATTATTGGGCTGAACTACAGAAGAACGTGGAAAAGTACGTCAAGGGCTATCCGGACTGTCAAGCGCGAGAACGCCAAGAAAATAGAAAACTGGCAGGTCTACTTCAACCGATTTCAATAGGAATACCCTTCGAACGTGTGGGAATCGACTTGTTGGGCCCTTTCAAGCGCTGTAGAAATGGTAAAACAATGATAATTGTAGTCACCGACTATGCCACGAGATGGGTGGAAACAGCTGCTCTCACCGATGGCACAGCAACCCATGTTGCAAAATTCATTTTCAACAATATAATTAAAAGGCATGGTGCTCCAAGATATTTGTTGAGTGATCGAGGACAGACATTTCGTTCGGAAGTAGTCCAAGAGTTGCTTCTTATTATGGGCACAGTAAGCCAGTTCACTACTGCTTATCACCCAATGACAAACGGCTTGACAGAACGATTCAACAAAACCCTCGCACATATGCTCTCGATATTCACAAATACCCAACAAACTGATTGGGACGAAAGCCTCAGTCTTTTAACGTTTGCATATAATACCTCCATTCAGGACACAACACGTTTCTCTCCGTTCAATCTAGTTTACGGCCGTGAACCCATCCTCTCAACTGAGGCAAATCTATTACAGTCTGTGAAATCGGATGATGCGCTAAAACTTCGTGGTAGATCACTAGCCATCAGGAGTTTAGCAATGGACAATGTGAACAAACGCCAATAGCAAAAGATAAGAGAAGATTCGACAAAAGCCATAGACATGTGGAATATAACGTAGGGGATCAGAAAAGTGGAAATAAGCGAAACGTTTCTGCTAAAATGGTTTGGCCCTTATACTACCACGAAAGAGATAAGTGAGGTAACATACGAAATCAAGAAGGGGAATTCAGCAAATGCAAAAAGGAAAATTGTTCATGTTGCTAGAATCCTACCTTATAATGATCCTGGACACCTCCAGTGGATCCAGGGGATTAGTGTATGTGAATGTATATGTATGTATATATATATATATATATATATATATATATATATATATATATATATATATATATATATTTAGTCATTTTTTTATTATCGACGAGTTTTAATTATCGACTTTGGAGCCACACACTAACAATACTCCCCAATATTTTTAATCCAGTAAGGGCAGGAAAACAAGATATATTTTTTGGTACCTTATATCAATTTTTATGATCTTAGTTTAGATGTGCCTATAGCGCATGTGTAGCCAACAGCCTAGGTCCAAGAATGAAAATAATAATTCAAATTGAGTGAATAACCCTTCTTTACAGTTGAGTACTATTGAACTTGATCAAAGCATGTCTCTCAAACCAGGGCAAAGTGTGAGGTGTATGTTCAAAAGATAAGAAGATGACAGTGAGTTAACTATAGATGAGCCACAGCCGAATTATGATTTGTAGTCAAATATTTGAATTGATTAATTGAGTAATTTTTCGAGCACAAGTTCTGGGCCCGAACTGTGCGTGAAAAATCACTTGAAAGTATATTTTTAGACTGGCCAGTCTAAACTAAAATAGATTTGATAAGAATTCGAGTGAATATAAAAAGTAGAAATGATTAAGAATTTATGAAAATAAAATATTGAGTGAAATAAGTGTTGAAGAATTTATAAATTAAAAAAAAATATAGTTTTGATAGGAATAAGGGTGAATATAAAAAGGAGAAATGATTAAGAATTTATGAAAATAAAATATTTAATGAAATAAGTGTCGAAGAAATAAAAAAATTATATGAGGAAAAGTTGATTCAAGAGATACCAGGGATAGGTATACAAATGAGGAATTGAAAAAATTGGTTTAAGATATAATTTTGAAATAATGAGACTAGAAAAAATATATCTCAACAAATATATATATATATATATATATATATATATATATATCAATGTATTATTTATTATCTGAGTTTATGACATTAAAAATAAAATAAATACAACAATAAAAATTAATTGGCGCTCCGGGGCGACTTCATTGATTCCAGTGGCGCATTTGCTTTTTCAGCTGCAGGAAAACCCTGAAAAACCTGCAGCACCACATCATCTGAAGATCTTGATCCAACAATGTCCTCTCTCTCATAAAACAAAATGTAGGGTGTCTCCAGAGGCTCCAATAAATTCAATGCATCGCCAGAACACTTCGTGACACGACTATCGTCAAACTTAAACCAGTCCGTTTCTTCTTTGACCAAGGCGTAATAATGACCACGTTCAACGCCAGAACCACAGTGAACAATGACTGCATGAATATTATAACAGTGGTCTGCTAGGTTGAAATGTTCATCTATTTCGAACCTTCCAAAGAGTTTCTTGCTTCCGTTAGAGGTTGAGTCTTGTTTGAATATCATCAGTGTTATTATTAGATTGACTGGTGCCTCAGCTATACTTGTTTCCTTAATATATATATATATATATATATATATATATATATATATATATATATATATATATATATAGAAACAGAAGTTAATATCGGACATAGCACTCATGAAAGTGGCAAACCATAGACACGTGTTTCGGGCTTTTGGCCCATCATGGTCTATGGTTTGCCACTTTCATGAGTGCTATGTCCGATATTAACTTCTGTTTCTATATCAAGACACTCAATAACTTTCATATTTATATATATATATATATATATATATATATATATATATATATATATATATATATATATATATATATATATATATATATATATATATATTGTTATGTTATTTTAGAGATGTTGTTGTTTTGATAATTTATAATTTGTTTAATCAAATTTGATATTATTCCTCAGGTAGATACCTTATCTTAAAGATACTTCTTACCTTGATTAGCTCAGTCGGATTCCTCTAAGCATGCAGCGCCCTCTCTCTCTACAGGTAGAGTTCTTGGAAAGGTCTTGTTTGTTTTAAAAAATATTGTGCCAAATAAATTTTCAAAAAGGATAATAAATATAATATTGAATTCCAAAACTATGGCACTAATACAATCAACCTTAACCTACCTACACCTGCGAAAAATATCTTAAATTTTAAATCATGAACAGAATTACACCACAAAGTACCACTCGATAATAATATCTATTCTGTGGTATAACCTTGTTGAAATTAAATTGCTACAACGTTCTCTGCCTTATGACAGATTACTAAAATGGCTGCTCAGTGAATGTTTATAAATTAATAATTAATATCAATCTTACAAATGGTTATCGTTCACAAAGTGTTTTAAAATGGTAAATGAATGTTCAGTGAGTTTTCAACCACTGAGAAATTGAAATGTCTCTCCTGGATTCCTTCTATCAGCAAACAGGTTCAGTGATGGCGGGTTGAGTTTTATAAATGGTTTTTAAATACCTTGAATTTTTCCTTTTGGTGCAGTGAATTGATCTGGATGTTTCTTCTTTCTACTCCAATTTTTTCAATTTATACTATGGTTAGTTCAATTGTCTGCTTTCCACTATATTTTTATTTATAATTGATTCTATATGTATTTTAATAATTTAGATTTATCAATTCACAATTTTAATTCAATTTTCAAACTTTCAAAAATTGTACGTGCTTCTCGTTCCAGCGTTGATCATCGACTCCCTTGGCTTCACCTTTCAACAAACTCCCCATCTCCTTGGTAACCAATTTTTGGAAAATTCTAGATGCTGTCAAAACCTTCTGATTTGAAAATTTTGGCACTTCACTCAAACTACACTTAGTTTATTTACCATTTGTACTCATAAACAAACTCTAATATCTAATATTCACAATATTTGTTGTTTTATAACAATTCATGTTCTGTATTTTACAAAATTAATTTTTGAAATTTGCATTTGGCAAAATTCATGAGCTCCTTTCCAATTCTTTCACCTAGTAGGCTAGACAATATTTTAGCTACATGGTTTTTTCATATACTGAGTGTTTTTCCTTTCACAAATTGAAACTCTTTCAAAATATTGATTTAGATAATTTGAAAGAATTGTAATGTTGTTTTGTTTTCTAATATTGATTTAAATGGTTTTATTAATTTGTTTTGTGTTTCAGGAAAATATATATCTGCTGACTGATCTTTTCAATACTGGATTGTGACATTTGAATTTCAATGGAAACCAACTAAGGAATGATTTAGTTGTTACATTGTGTGCGTAACCATTTTACTGAGAACAAAATATAAGAAATTTCTAATTGAGGTAACGTATCTACCTATATTTTAAATGAACAAACTTATTAACTATTCTCCCATGAGACTAGTTCTTGGACAAGATTCTTATAAACAATAAATATCATAACAATATATATATATATATATATATATATATATATATATATATATATATATATATATAACAATCAATCAACTAATTGAAAATATACTGCTCTGTCGAAGTTTTCATCTACTTTACCAAGCAGCAGTACATGGCTGTTTTCTTTATTTTTTCTTTCTATATATTTTTTTGCAACAAATCAATATAGGCCAATATTTCTACAACACATTGTAACAAGTACAAGTATTTGTGTCTATTGTCTTTTGTATTTATTTCACGAAGTTACATTATTGTTGAAATAATCTTGTATGACTAGCCGGTAGCTAGTATATATGTACCGATATTATGAATTTTTAATTCCCAATCAAAAATTGTTATTTTGATTATTTTGTCCATTGACTCACATTCCATTATATTTAAGTAATCTTAAGTTGAATGTAATCTAAAGAACTTACTGGCGTTTTGTTTTATATTGTTTCATGTGGAGCCGATAGGGCGAACCATACCTAACCCAAACATGACAGAAAAATGGTCCCCCATGAAAATCCAGTGAAAACCCCAAGTATAGGAGTCCCTTTCCAGCGAGTACCGAATCCACAATGAACCCATTCGTAGAAGATGAGATGAACCATCCAAACTCCATGGCAAATTGGAAAAATTCAGACCAGAAATTTCAATGCTATATGGAACTCGGTCACTGGGTCATTGCACGACCCTAACAAAAGTAACATCGCATAAAGACCACATAATGAAGAGGCGAAAGTTACAAGACCGTCATCAATGGACTATTCACCGTAAATAACTGGCGATCCATGATCCACTATCGATCTGATTTACATGAAAGATCAACAAAAAATAGATGAAACGTGGGTATTGGAACCTCAAAATGTCAAAAGTAATCTGAATCGAGTAGGGTGACGGATGACATATTAGACAGAATCAGGCCTCAGCATTGTAGCGGCCAGTAGTACAGTTGCTGCGGAAGCGATTCGGCGCAGACTAGAAGATACCGTCTTCAGAATTTTCCAAACCGAATGGGTCATATACTTTTTAATGAAAAGTAAAGTGTTAGTGACTTCGCATGTGGTTGGACCTTATGTATAGACTCTTATCTTTGCAAATTGACTCATATTATTGTAACGAATTTCAGAATTAACTGTCTTAAACAAATTTATTTTAACAATACTTACTATCACAACTAATTTATATATACCACTTAGCAACTAACGCCTAATTTACCTTTACAGTTCGAACGATTCACTTTCTCGGAATTACTCCCTCTAGGGACGGGAGGCCGGCTTTATATAGCGGCAACGATCACTGCAGATGTCTCTCGTCATTTCGGCACTCATCTAGAATTATCGTTGCGGTTCTTCGACCGCATTTTTTTCGCGATGAGTCATATGTTTGGTCTCTGAGATATCGGTCAGGGCCGGCTTCAGATTCATTACATTGCCATCTTATTAAAGACGTTTCGCCCCGAAATGTCATCTTTGGCATGTATTGATACCTGCAAGACCCCATATCTGCACTGTGAAGTTAGATGGAAGTAACACTCCACAGTCTTTATACTCGGTCGTGGAAGATGGTTACCGCACACCGAAATCTGGATGCCGCTGGATCTGAAGATCGTTTCCAACATGCTTCTCACAATTCTCCAGTCAAGCCTGTCGAGCCCAGAGGCTAATTTCGGAATTGCCAAGTCCACGAGATTCTGGTCGAGCATCGTCACCTTCAGTCTAGTAAGACTCCTCCAGACATTTTCATAGGACGGTTTGTCTCGAGAATACTTTTTGGTCACCAAGTAGAAGATGTTTCTCTGACCCTTCTTCAACTGTAGCACTCCTCCGACTTCTGGATCCTGTTTTCGTAATATTTGAAGCTGACCGAATTTCTTGTTGAATACCACAGCGATACCCTTGGGCATTTGGAGATCCTCTGCCACACAGTGAGCTAGTGCGTAATCAACTGAAACTTTGAAAAGGCCTCGTGGCTCATTAATCTTTTTCATGATTTTGTACGGACCTTCCCACGAGTTCCGCAACTTCGGTGATAAATCACGGCGTTATTTAGGGTTGTACAGCCAAACTAGGTCCCCGATTTCGAATTCTCCAGCATTCGTCTTGATGTCATAGGCCTTCTTCATCCTATCGCTGGCACTCCGGATGTTCAGACGGACTCGTTCATGGATGTCGTCCATTCTCTGCCGAAGCTTGCTGACATAGTCTTCTCCCGCAGTGTCTTGTTCTGGCGGCGTCCCAAATTTCAGGTCGCAAGGAAGCCGCAGCTCTCGGCCCATTATAATATTGGCAGGGGTTTGACCGGTTGACTCGTGCACTGCCGAACGATAAGCCAGCAAGAACAGGTGGAGGTATTAGTCTCAGTCTCTTTGATGGTCAGAGACTACCTTGGACAAGTGGCGGTTTATAGTCTCATTCATTCGTTCAACCATTTCATCGGACTGTGGATGTAAGGCTGTGGTTCTGGTCTTTCGAATGTCCAACAGTTTACATATTTCTTGGAACAGGTTGGACTCAAAATTTCTGCCCTGGTCCGAATGCAGCTCCAATGGGACACCGAATTGACATATCCATTCCTTTACCAGGACGTCAGCGATGGTGAAGGCTTCCTGGTTGGGCAGGGCATAGGCTTCTGCCCACTTGCTGAAGTAGTCCATGGCTACCAGGATGTATTTGTTCCCATGGTCGGACTCTGGGAACGGGCCGGCGATGTCGATGGCGATTCTCTCAAATGGACTACCCACATTACACTGGCGCATTGGAGCTTTCGGTCGTATCCGAGGTCCGTTACTGGTAGCACATACAGCACATTTTCTGGACCATTCCTTGACGTCGGCTTGACAAATAACCCAGTAAAACCGTTATTTCTTTGAGCACCTCCTGTCGTCTGTTCCTGGGTACCACTGCCTGGCGCCTTTCTTCTCCATCGTCTTCAGACTCCAACACACGCTTCAGGACCCCGTTTTCCAAGGTAAGGGAGTTCCATTGTGCCCAGTAGGACTTAATCGCTGGCGAATAACCAGCTACCTCCTGCCATGATGGTTTTCGGTTACTTTTCTTCCATCCGATGACTAAACCAAGATCTGGGTCTTCTTCTTGGTCTTCCTTGATCTCATCATCCTTCCAGTTATCGTCTACAGCTCTAGTTCTACAAATGGCTGCTTCCTTCTCTTCTGCTCGTCGGCAATGTGAGCAGTCATCGGGGCATGGTCTCTGTGACAGGGCATCTGTATTTTTTACGGGGGCTTGCTGGATACAGGCTGACGAATGCCCTTTATCATGGAACCTCTCTGGTTTTATTGATTTGATTTTGGTTCCAGCATCTTATTTGTTTTCTTTCAGACAAAACTCCTTTTATCACCTTTCTAATAGTGGCCTCAATATCAGCAGAACCCTGTCCATCTTCCTTCATAGTTTGAACTTGGCTCTGGCCCTTGCAGGATTGTTTTACAGCCTCAAACTCCAGAGCTCTTGCCAGTGCATTCACGAGATTTTTGAGACGAGCTAGCGTCAAGGCCTGCCTTGTTTCTTGGTCGCGAAGTCCATCCAAGAATGCCTGAACTGCTAACCGCTCCATTACATTTTCGGGTGTGACAGGATATGCCAGACGGACCAATAGAACTATGTCGGCTTCAAACTCCTGTAGGGATTCTCCTAATTTCTGGCAGCGGTTTTTCAGCTGTGAGTGGTAAACGTGCTCTAGGTGGGCCTGTCCATACCGCAGCTCAAGATGCTTTATGAGTTGGTCATAGTCTTCCTGTTCTTGGGCCGTGAGGGTTTGCAGAATATTCGTTGCTTCTCCACGCAACGCCAATGTTAATGCTACCGCCTTTTCTCCTGCATTCCATCCATTCGCTCTGGCCGCAGCTTCAAATTGTCGACGATAATTTGCCCAAGGAGTTTTTCCGTCGAACAGGGGCGTCTTCATGGATAGCTTTCCTGGTTCAGAACTGAGTTTGACATATTTCAGTTCTGGAATTGAGTTTTCAGTAACCGTTTCTGTGGGGTGGGCAGAATGAACGATTTGGTTTTGCAACTTGCTAATTGTTTCCTTTATCTCGCTGATTTCTGCCTGAACTCCGCTTTTGATTTCCTCTACTTCTGTGGTCATTCCCTTCCTGATTTTATCTATCTCTGTCTCAATGGTTCCTATCCTTCCTTCGAGTAGGCTCGCCACACTACAAAGCTCTTTTTTCAAACCTTCTGCATTCTCAAGAAATTCTTCCTTCAAGCTATTCGAATTCTCTAGAAATTTATCTTCCAAACTTTTTGAATTTTCCAGAAGCTTGTCTTTCAAACTCTTCGAGTTTTCCAGAAGTTTTTCCTCCAGGCACTTCGAATTTTGTTGAAGTTCATCTTTCAAACTCTTCGAATTTTGTTGAAGTTCATCTTTCAGCGATTTGGTGTTTTCCTCGAGTTTGCTCATTATTGAACTCAAATCACCCCCAGAAACTTCGAATAAATATGTTTCGGGATCTTCTCCTGATTCAATTAAGTTATCCCATAGTCTATTCTGCAGTACTGATTTTTTTCCGGAAGAATCTAGTTCTCTCTCCTCCAATTCTTGCTTCAATTCGGCGACTTTCAAGTACACTAGGCGCACTTTTCTTGAATACATTTTATTTCTTACTGTCTATTTTACTCAAAACTGAATATGTCCACTTATTTAATGAAGTCCGAAACACTTATTTATTTTCACAAGTCTATTTTTCGCGAGAAAGGTCTATCAGTTTATTTTTCCGTCGTCCGGTACTGTCCACTTCGCGGAACACAATGAATCACCAGTCTATCTGCGCGAAAGTTTTATATAGTCAATTTCACTGTAATAAAAAGATTGTCCACCAAGCGTTCACAAATTTATTTTAAAAATCCCACTTCTCACACCAATTGTAACGAATTTTAGAATTAACTGTCTTGAACAAATTCATTTTAGCAATACTTCACTATCACAACTAATTTATATACACCACTTAGCAACTAACGCCTAATTTATTTTTACAGTTCGAACGATTCACTTTTTCGGTACAGACTGACTCCCTCTAGGGACGGGAGGCCGGCTTTATATAGCGGCCACGATCACTGCAGATCTCTCTCGTTATTTCGGCACTCATCTAGAATTGTCGTTGCGGTTCGTCGACCGCATTCTTTTCGCGATGAGTCATATGTTTGGTCGCTGAGATATCGGTCAGGGCCTGCTTCAGATTCATTACATTATTGATGTGAAGTATTTTACTTTTTTGTTTATATCTACGAGTTTAGGTAAGAACTATAATTTTTTTCTTAATTTTTTTTCCATTGATTCTCTCACTACATTCAGTTCATTTTTCTTATATATAGGATATACAGGGTATATCATATAGCATTTTGCACTAATAACTTCAAACATGTTAACTTCATTATTTCACTAAGGTTGTTTTAGATAAGTATTTAGGTGAAGAGTTTTTCAAAAGCGGGGTCCGCTTTTTACGGGTGGTGGAGATGTGTCAAAAGCCAAAGACAAAAATACTAATTTCTGAAAATATTTAATTTTCCAAATTTATAGCCACAGTGCACCGCACTGTATTGATCTATCCAATAAAAGTTCATTCACCTAAATATAGTTATGATATTCGGCAATTAGCGATAATGCAGTAATTCTGATTGGCAATATTAGACTTCGACTTGAAATCGGGGACAAGAGTGTGTGGACATATAGCAGAATATAACAGATTCATCACCCCTGAAAATGTACCTTCGATAAGTGTATCTTTTGATTTGTATTATTGGCTTGTTGGACCATATTTTTGAAAAAAAAGCGTAACATTGTTGAGGGATATGTTGTACCTTCATTTCGAAAAACTTCAGTATTTTCTATGATTATTATTTTTATATAAATCCTACCATCTGAGTTAACCCCCAAGACGCGAGCCATTTGGGCCGCGACAATATTTTTTTCGATTTGTACTCTTTTCTCTCATTTTATCATTCATCAAACCTATTTTTTGCCTCCACTAGTCCCCTGTTTCTATTTAATTCTTGGTTGGGTGGGTTCATCTGTTGATTTATTCGATTTCGATTCATCTATTTCAGTTATTCAGTTTATTTCTATACATGTTATTTTATTTTCTCTATCAGCCATGATTTGCATGCATGTTAATGTTGGATCATGAACCTGGTTTTACTAGTTCGTTTGTTTCTTTTTTTTTTCAATATTTCAAGAACAGGATGCGTTGACTGCTTTCTAACTTCTATTTGGTATACTGAGATATATTTTCTATGTTTTCTAAGTATAGTAACCAAGTAATCATATATCTCTTCTATTTTCAGTTCTTTATAACTTTTTCTTCTATAGTTTGTTTTGAAAATCAGAACCCAAACACAACGCATTTTTGATTGAGCATAAGACAGTGCTGTTTCGACCCGTCATAATAGGTCTTCATCAGTGAACCACAAATGCATTGCTAGAGTCAACTGTCCTGAATATTCGAGGATTTAGTTCTTTGTCAATCCCACAAATGAGGTCTTCGTGAGAAAAGATGTCGTTGCCCTCAGTGCCTAGTACCACTGATGAGACCTATAGCGGGTCGAAACACAGCTATCCAATATTGAATCACAAATTAGTGACGAGACAAAATTTTATCAAACAGTCCAATGGGCTAAAATGAATATTTGAGGCTCTAAACATTTCATATGGTTCACGTCCATTTGGCACGAGAAAAATATTTGGTGATTTTTATTTTCATTCATGTAAAATGCAGCGGACAGGATTCTGAAGTCAAAACGTGGTGCTGTCTCTTCATTCCAAAATAATGGCTCTCCAAAGATCAGATTGAAGGCCATATTCCAGTTTTTTTTCTACTCAAATAACGATAAGAATGTTAATGATTTTATTAACCACGTCACCTTTACAAATTGCTCTACATTTTTTCATACTTTTTTCACAAATTAACCTTTTTTCAAGGAGCGGTTTTTTAGTAATTCATTGTGCTATTTGAGGCTGAAAACTTACCAAGTAGTTATCATGATTAATTTTCTGGAGAAGTGTAGAACAATAACTTGGAATTACTATTTGACATTACTGTTCACTCTACGAGAAAATATAAAGAGTAGACGCCTGTCGACAATGCCACTGCAAACAAATCGTATTCAAATAATCATTCACAAGATCTAGCATCATTCGACTATCATGGCTTTACGCAACTGAAAAATGCCTAAAAGGCCAATTTTTTTAAAGATCTAGAGACATCGCAGGTTGACTGTAATGAATGTATCCAATTAAGAGAGTGACGACGTAAAAAGTCCTTCCTCCCTTAACTTTTGAACGGAACAAGCTATCGAGGTCGGGTAAAATTCAGGTAAAATGGTACTACTTTTTGGCATAAAAATGATTGTTGTCACGTGGCCTAGTCTCAAGAGGACACCATCAATTTTTTTATGTAAAGGGGATTCATGTGGCTTCTTGGAGGTCACGTGGCTCCTTTAATTCTCTATCTAACACCGCTGTGTTTGTGTAAATCGGCCAAGCCGTTTAAAATTTGCTACAAATATTTAACAAATAAATTATTTTAACTATTAATTGCAGCAGAATTATAACTCTGTTTCTGATTCTGGTCGAAAAGTCAATTTTTTGTGGTAAAACAGGTGCGCATATTATTGTCATTTTAAATTGTGGTTTTTATTCCACTTTTATATACCTCACTTATTTTGCTGGAGACTCCAAATAGTATTTCATTTCGATGTCAGTCTTATATTGACGTTAATCATATCGATACTTTTGACAGTTTTTATAGGTTTCAGCATTTCATTATAAGTTTTAAAATCCCTCGTCCCCGTCATTTAGAAGAAAAAACCGAAGGAATTTCAATTAACACAAAAAGTTGCTGGTGCCCTCTTGACACTAGACCACGTGACCACAATCATTTTATGCCAAAACGTAGTGAAAGTAGTACCTTTTGACCTGAATTTTACCCGACCTTGATAGCTTGTTCCCTTCAAAAGTTAAGGGGGGGAAGGACTTTTTACGTATTTGTTGTAGGTATATATAATAATTCACTTGTTTGCTTCTACGAATGGCCGAGAATTCATGTCACTATTATTACCGGTGTGAACTTGGCAGCTAAAAGGTAGCAGCCAAAATCCCGAAAACACCCGAGCGCACATAGACGTACGTCGAAAAATTATTACGGAGAAATAAACATTAAAAAGATGAAAGATGATTAGAAGCTCTATTATTATCGCTGAACGAACACCTCGGGCAACTCTTTCGAATGTGCCTACTAAAAAAGCAGAATGAAAAAAAATTATAAATAGGGGATGAGTACATTTGTAAGAAATTATCTATCACTGAAAACATGTTTTGTTATCAGACGTAGTAGATGAGACCAGCAGTTAGAAGGGCTCAAATAGTGAAATAATTGAAGGGGGTCACATGGAGACATACCTATAAAAAGTAATCGAAACTCCTAGAAAAAAAAAGCCTGTCAAATGGGGATAAAATTCAAAACTGAATCGAAAGTCATAAAAGGAAAAATCCTCTCACCATAATTTTATGTTAGAAAAATCGATTTTGAAAATGATATTATACTGTGAGAAGCAAAAGATAAAACCGCCCAGGGATACAAATACAAAAATAATTTGAAACTCATGGAAGGAAATATCCTGTCAAAATAATTTCATATTGAAAGAATCGAATTCAATCATAATAACAATCTGTGGAAATCACAATATGAGACCGCCCGTCGAAGGGGGTCAAATGGGGTTATGAATACAAAAATAAATCGAAACTCATAGAAGGAAAAATCCTGTCACGACAATTTCATGCCGGAAAAAGCGAATTCGATCATAATAACAATCTGTTGAAATCACAACATGGGACCGCCCGTCGAAGGGGGTCAAATGATGTAATGAATACAAAAATAAATCGAAACTCATAGAAGGAAAAATCCTGTCACGACAATTTCATGCCTGAAAAATCGAATTCGATCATAATAACAATCTGTTGAAATCACAACATGAGACCGCCCGTCGAAGGGGGTCAAATGGGGTAATGAATACAAAAATAAATCGAAACTCATTGAAGGAAAAATCCTGTCACGACAATTTCATGCCGGAAAAATCGAATTCGATCAAAATAACAATCTGTGAAAATCACAACATGAGACCGCCCGTCGAAGGGGGTCAAATGGGGTTATAAATACAAAAATAAATCGAAACTCATAGAAGGAAAAATCCTGTCACAACAATTTCATCCTGGAAAAATCGATTCCTATCCATAATAACAATCTGTGAGAATCACAACATGAGACCGCCCGTCGAAGGGGGTCAAATGGGGTAATGAATACAAAAATAAATCGAAACTCATAGAAGGAAAAATCCTGTCACGACAATTTCATGCCGGAAAAATCGAATTCGATCATAATAACAATCTGTGGAAATCACAACATGAGACCGCCCGTCGAAGGGGGTCAAATGGGGTTATGAATACAAAAATAAATCGAAACTCATAGAAGGAAAAATCCTGTCACAACAATTTCATCCTGGAAAAATCGATTCCTATCATAATAACAATCTGTGAGAATCACAACATGAGACCGCCCGTCGAAGGGGGTCAAATGGGGTTATGAATACAAAAATAAATCGAAACTCATAGAAGGAAAAATCCTGTCACAACAATTTCATGCCGGAAAAATCGAATTCGATCATAATAACAATCTGTGGAAATCACAACATGAGACCGCCCGTCGAAGGGGGTCAAATGGGGTTATGAATACAAAAATAAATCGAAACTCATAGAAGGAAAAATCCTGTCACAACAATTTCATGCTAGAAAAATTAATTTCTATCATAATAACAATCTGTGTAAATCACAATATGAGACCGCCCGTGGAAGGGGGTCAAATGGTGTAATGAATACAAAAATAAATCGAAACTCATAGAAGGAAAAATCCTGTCACAACAATTTCATCCTGGAAAAATCGATTCCTATCATAATAACAATCTGTGAGAATCACAACATGAGACCGCCCGTCGAAGGGGGTCAAATGGGGTAATGAATACAAAAATAAATCGAAACTCATAGAAGGAAAAATCCTGTCACGACAATTTCATGCCGGAAAAATCGAATTCGATCAAAATAACAATCTGTGGAAATCACAACATGAGACCGCCCGTCGAAGGGGGTCAAATGGGGTTATGAATACAAAAATAAATCGAAACTCATAGAAGGAAAAATCCTGTCACAACAATTTCATGCCGGAAAAATCGAATTCGATCATAATAACAATCTGTGGAAATCACAACATGAGACCGCCCGTCGAAGGGGGTCAAATGGGGTTATGAATACAAAAATAAATCGAAACTCATAGAAGGAAAAATCCTGTCACAACAATTTCATCCTGGAAAAATCGATTCCTATCATAATAACAATCTGTGGAAATCACAACATGAGACCGCCCGTCGAAGGGGGTCAAATGGTGTAATGAATACAAAAATAAATCGAAACTCATAGAAGGAAAAATCCTGTCACAACAATTTCATCCTGGAAAAATCGATTCCTATCATAATAACAATCTGTGAGAATCACAAAATGAGACCGCCCGTCGAAGGGGGTCAAATGGGGTAATGAATACAAAAATAAATCGAAACTCATAGAAGGAAAAATCCTGTCACGACAATTTCATGCCGGAAAAATCGAATTCGATCATAATAACAATCTGTGGAAATCACAACATGAGACCGCCCGTCGAAGGGGGTCAAATGGGGTAATGAATACAAAAATAAATCGAAACTCATAGAAGGAAAAATCCTGTCACAACAATTTCATCCTGGAAAAATCGATTCCTATCATAATAACAATCTGTGAGAATCACAACATGAGACCGCCCGTCGAAGGGGGTCAAATGGGGTAATGAATACAAAAATAAATCGAAACTCATAGAAGGAAAAATCCTGTCACGACAATTTCATGCCGGAAAAATCGAATTCGATCATAATAACAATCTGTGGAAATCACAACATGAGACCGCCCGTCGAAGGGGGTCAAATGGGGTTATGAATACAAAAATAAATCGAAACTCATAGAAGGAAAAATCCTGTCACAACAATTTCATCCTGGAAAAATCGATTCCTATCATAATAACAATCTGTGAGAATCACAACATGAGACCGCCCGTCGAAGGGGGTCAAATGGGGTAATGAATACAAAAATAAATCGAAACTCATAGAAGGAAAAATCCTGTCACAACAATTTCATGCTAGAAAAATGAATTTCTATCATAATAACAATCTGTGGAAATCACAATATGAGACAGCCCGTCGAAGGGGGTCAAATGGGGTTATGAATACAAAAATAAATCGAAACTCATAGAAGGAAAAATCCTGTCACGACAATTTCATGCCGGAAAAATCGAATTCGATCATAATAACAATCTGTGGAAATCACAACATGAGACCGCCCGTCGAAGGGGGTCAAATGGGGTAATGAATACAAAAATAAATCGAAACTCATAGAAGGAAAAATCCTGTCACAACAATTTCATGCTAGAAAAATAAATTTCTATCATAATAACAATCTGTGGAAATCACAATATGAGACAGCCCGTCGAAGGGGGTCAAATGGGGTTATGAATACAAAAATAAATCGAAACTCATAGAAGGAAAAATCCTGTCACGACAATTTCATGCCGGAAAAATCGAATTCGATCATAATAACAATCTGTGGAAATCACAACATGAGACCGCCCGTCGAAGGGGGTCAAATGGGGTTATGAATACAAAAATAAATCGAAACTCATAGAAGGAAAAATCCTGTCACAACAATTTCATGCTGGAAAAATCGATTCCTATCATAATAACAATCTGTGGAAATCACAATATGAGAAAAATTCTATCAATAAAATTTAGAGTTAGAAAAACCAAATAAAGATATAAACATGTTATTGAATGCAACAGATGTAGGTTTGTCAAATACTGAAATGAAATGAATCATTGATCAGATATTATTCGAAATTTTTTTTGATAGAAGTCTTGTCTCTTTGATTCGTGAAATAGTAGACCTAATGAGTTCAAAAAAAAATTCAGTTTAAAAAATTTTGAATCAATATAATCTACACAGTTCACACATTCCATTTATTGTTTTCTCTGTAATTTTCAATCCATAATTTATATCAAAAATTGTTAAAAGGCATTTTTTATGTATATATCTCAGACAAGTTCTACACTTGAATGAAAACTGTATGTCGCTAACGATTTTTCCACAGAAAAGACAGATATTGTGCATTTGTTTACTGTTTTTCAGTAGAAGCAGTTTCAGATCATTGCGGAATACTGAAGCATCAAAATATTCTAATAAACTTTTTTGCTTCGCAATTTTCATGAAAAAATATATGACATATACACCCAATTGAAGCTGTCCTTTTGTATCACATGTACCAATGTATTATAAGTCCAATTTTGACTTTCTAGTTGTTTTAATCTAAGAAAATATTTAAATCGTTCTAACAATTCGTCTCCAAGTAATATTTCCTTTCCCAACGGATCTATGACAGTTATTAATTTTTCGGAAAAACATACTTTCAATAAAATAAAGTGTTGGTGATTCGCAACTGGAAATATAACTGTATTTTTATGAAAATTTACAGAGTCTAAAAATTTTTTGTCAGTACTTCTTCACCAAAAATTATTGACGATTTGGCTACTGAAATTATCTGGTATCTCTGTTCCGAATTAAAAATATGCAAACAATAATCCATTATGAAACTACTTAGCCATTTTCTTCCGTTAAGAGTTAAATAGTCTTCTACTAATATCTCTTTTATTGAAAAATCAATTTTCGAAATAGATGTTACTATGTAGCCACGATTGTCGCCAAGTTGTTTATAATAATTTATATCGGATACAAGTCCGTTTTCTAAGAAACTAACTGGTTTTGTGGTAGTCCATTTCTTCTCGGTGGGTGATAAATTCCTTTCCGGCAATACCAGTTGAGGTAACATATGAAAATAATAAAAATCCTTTCACTTTAAAAACATCATTTCCCAGAAGTGTGTTGATCTATAAACTCCCACGATTTTTATTTTAGTGAAAGTGAAGATTACCAAATCACACCATGATCCATCTGTTATTTCCAGAAGACCTTGAATTTGATAGTGGTAGTTATGCTCAGACTTTATAGATGAATTGTTTTCCAAAAAATCAAATTTATGGATATAAGGGTCAACATTTCGCGAATTACAGGGACACTTCTATAATACCATCTGTATCAATAAGCCCGTCTGGAGAACCAGCTATGAACGGATATTTTCTATGGATAATGAGTCCAGATGGTAGATATGTCGAGTTGGTCTCTTTTATACAGGGTGTCCCTGGACTTCCATATAGGTACTGTACTTTTTTTTACGACTTCATTTTAGCATACTTTGTATTATTCCTGTTATAAATGTTGTTGAATTAACGTTATCATTATTATTTCTGCTTTGATAATTATTCATTTCAAATAATGGTGGACGAGCGGGTTTGATGTCGTCGAGTGAAACTACATTTTTATCAAGACTCGTTGCTCCGATCGACTTTCCACACGAGTACTTTTATTCATAAAATTGTCCAAGTAACCTTAATTTGTTGAAAAATATTGAAAAATATCTGTCATTTCAAAGTTTTGGGGTGTGGACCATCGGGGGTAGTCCGTTCCTGACTTTATAGCAAAACAACTGACTCCCTCATGAAAGCTCATCGAAGGAATTCATTTGTTTAGTCAATTACCAAAATTTGAATGATTTTGAATATTCACTTGAAAAGTTATCAAAGAAAAACATTTTTCATTTTGTAACTTCGAGGGCCCGTTACTTGGTAACGAAGGATTTTAGGAAAAAAAAGTTATATGAAGTACTGGTGATATTTTGACCCCATCTATACATTCCCGAGAGGAAAAGAGGAAGTCCAGGGACACCCTGTATAAAGAGCAATTGCCTTTTGTTCATATTCAATGCCGTGTTTTGTTGCCGCTCTATTTATTTGTTTTCCAGATTTTATGTCTGATATTATATTTGGGTACGATAATATATTTCTTAGTTTGCAAATTCGACCGAAATTGGAAGCGGTTAACCGTATTTTTCGTTCTTCAAACCTTTGTGGACATAATCTCTGAGTTCGTGTCATTTTTTCCAGTTGTTTCATCTGAACTTCCGACAAAGATAGGTTTCTCAAAAATTTTTCACACTTTGTATACAAATTTTCAGGAATATTTTCTTCTTTATTTAATGAAATATTGAGCTCACATATTTTACATATAAAATTTATTGAAGAATATGACCGGTCTCCTTCTGAGTTATCACATAATTGATGAATCCAACGCTCACATTGATCGCATTTCACCCAACAAGTTTTTTCCTCAAGCATTCCGTGGCCGCAGTATGCACACTGAGCTAATTCTTGATCATCTTCCGGAAATAATACACTCTGTTCATTACTTTGACTACTAGTCTGATTTCTTAAAAATCTAGCATCAAAGTGAGTAGTACTCCTTTTTTTAGATTTGCGCATCCAACTCTCTCGAGATCCTTTCTCTTGAGCCCAATCCTTGTATTTCGTTAATCGAGACTTTTCAATTCCTAAATCGCATTCAATTTTCAATGATAAAATGTCCTCTCTCAACTTTCTAATGAATTGCGAGCACTTTAAATTTTTTCGAGATTCGAGTTTGTTATACTTCAGTGAACCAAAATAATTTTCCACAATTGAATTACTGACTGATTTCCTATCAAACAATAATAATCCACTCCATAAAGGACAAAATGGCAAATATTTGGTGATAATTATACTGAAAAATTCTTTATTATAATATATGTTTTTCTCTTTAAATACTGTTTCTTTGACAATAATTGTTTCGATTTTTTTCAAAAATCTAATATAAAAAGGACTGGAACTGTAAATACTTTCATTTTTATTTTCTTTTTCGGCATATTCAGTATGTACTCTAAAGCCGTCGTCTTTTAATGTCTCTTGAAATGTTTCTACTGCGTATTCAACTTTTTCTCTAGCCAGTTGTGTCAGTTTCCTAAAAGCACATTCCGTTTTTTCGTTGCGGTATTCATAATTCAAAAGTATGAAAATATTTTCGACGAATGTGTCAAATTTATCAATTTCTTTGATTAAAATGGCAGATGCGATAATATCTTTTAAAATATTTCTTTGGTCTATATTTATGCATAGGTCATTCACATCCTTGGAAACCATTTTCATGAAATGAGCACAGCATAGGTAGATTCCCACCAAGCAATGATTTTCCAGACTGGTGAAACCTTTTTCTATTAACACATAGCATTTATGTAGATACTCTTTCAAAGTACATCTGTTGAATGCTTTACAAATTGCATGTATATTAGCGAATGAAAAGTCTGTTACAACACCTGAAAATGCTGGCCAGTACCTGTTGTCTTCGCAAAAATATCTAAAGTCATTCAACAATTTGAAAATAGAATTTGAATCGTGTGTCGAAGAAATCATAGAAAATATGGGATATATTCTTTTAGGTTTCTCAATCTTGATTACCGCTGTATACAAATAAACCGTTTTAGAATTTGATGTTGGTTTCCTTACGACTCCCCCTGTTGCATCAAAATAAATGATTCCTAACGATTTTTTATTCTGTGCTTTCAAAACACTCAACTGTTCAACGCTATAAATTTTTACGCTGAACGGGAGACATATCTCTTTAATATACTCTGGGTGATCATTCTGCATTAATATTAAATCAAAGAGATCGTCTTTGTCACGATCCAAATGTGCCATTGCTTGGGACCTTATCTTCCTCAAGGTTGAATCAGATTTGATTTGTTGCAGATTTTTACCTTTATTTAAAATATTTTCGTTAGCTTTCAGAAAGGTTTTTTTGTTGTAAGAGAATGACTTTTCATTCAATAATCTCTTCTTTATCAATCGTCTTTCCACCCCTTTCACGTGATTAGTTAAATGAAATGGATGGTTGTAATTTGAAGATGTACTAAACACTTGAACAGTTCTATCAATAATATTCAATCTGAATTTTTTACATCCATAATTATTATGTTTACAAATACCATATACGTTAATGATATTATTTTTCTTGAGATATTTAATGTATTTGAACGCTATAATGCAAACATTGTTCACATATTTAGCAATTCGATTTCGAAATACATATGGATAATATTTTACATCTAATCTTCCATCGGTAAATATCTTTCTCCAGATTTTTTCCTCAACCACAAATACTCCTTCTAGAAAATTGCAGCTTTTATAAGCCGTTTTAACCGATTTCCCGATGATATTGATTGAACTTATGGGTAAAATTTCAGAGCAGTTCCTGGGACTGGATAAATTCAATAGTTCTTCTGGAATTTCAAAATTTTCCGGTGAAACGTTTTTATGATTTCCATCTATAGCTTTTGCTCCGGGCATTACCTCGGTACAATTCTCTGAACTTCCCGAGTTTTCCATTTCTGAACGCTGACTCTGTTCAACAATGTCACAGTTTGTAATCGGTACCTTGATTTCCCCTTCGACGGTACAATCTACTGAATATTTCAGTTCTTTCTTTGGAGTAGAACAGTATTCAATCGAAACATCATTAAATTGATTATCGTCCATTATACTACAATTACCGCAATTTTCATCCAAAATTCTTTTTTTTAATATTCTCCACATGTAATTAATTCTTTTTCTATTTTTAATCGAATTTTTCATACCAAATTTTTTACATAGTATAGCGTAAACAGAAACATCACTTCGATATGAATTACACAATTCAACTGGATCAATGTTCATTGAAAATAGCATTTTCTTCAAATTATCTTCATTCAAGGTACTACAAACTTTCGTGGTGGGAACATGAGAATTCATAAAATTCCTCATAAAATAATTTCTGAAATTGTTATTACCATTTACAATTCTCTGAATTCGACTACAAACGCCAAATGATGTTCCTTTCAGAGAATCAGCAATTTCTCGACAAATATCTTTTTCAACTATATTTAGGTTATATGAAGGAATTTTGTCTTTTAAGGCTATTGATATAGCTTCGAAAGCCTTTTCAACGGGAAGGTAACGTTTCTTCATAATAAAAGAGTAAAGAACCAAAAATTAAAATTTGAAACACAGAAAATAAAATCTAGTAAAACAGCGTGAACAAGAATAAATTCAAATACAATCCAACAAAGCTCTCTCAGGCAAACGCACGGCAAGTATCTTCTATAACTTGATCGCTGGTAGAAAGCCAATAAAATTTGCGTTCGGTTAACGCGATATAAGGTAGGACGCGTATCTCATGGGACTAGAAATAGTTCCCATATCTCACTTAATTCACATGATAGACAAATAATTCTGAGAATGAAACTTGTTTTAAATTTTCTTCTCTACAATTTTTATTTGAAACATTTTTTCCTAAATACCTCTTTTCTTGTAATAGTACAATACAATATCATTTATATCCCCATTTCATCCCCTTCGACGGCCTGTCTCATCTTGTGATTCTCACAGATGATTATTATGATCGAATTCAATTTTTTCTACGTGAAATTATTGTGACAGGATTTTTCCTTCTACGAGTTTCGATTTATTTTTGTATTCATAACCCCATTTGACCCCTTTCGACGGGCGGTCTCATGTTGTGATTTTCACAGATTGTTATTATGATCGAATTGGATTTTTCCAGCATGAAATTGTTGTGACAGGATTTTTCCTTCTATGAGTTTCGATTTATTTTTGTATTCATAACCCCATTTGACCCCCTTCGACGGGCGGTCTCATGTTGTGATTTCCACAGATTGTTATTATGATCGAATTCGATTTTTCCAGTATGAAATTGTTGTGACAGGATTTTTCCTTCTACGAGTTTCGATTTATTTTTGTATTCATAACCCCATTTGACCCCCTTCGACGGGCGGTCTCATGTTGTGATTTCCACAGATTGTTATTATGATCGAATTCGATTTTTCCAGTATGAAATTGTTGTGACAGGATTTTTCCTTCTATGAGTTTCGATTTATTTTTGTATTCATAACCCCATTTGACCCCCTTCGACGGGCGGTCTCATGTTGTGATTTCCACAGATTGTTATTATGATTGAATTCGATTTTTTCAATATGAAATTATTTTGACAGGATATTTCCTTCCATGAGTTTCAAATTATTTTTGTATTTGTATCCCTGGGCGGTTTTGCTTCTCACAGTATAATATCATTTTCAAAATCGATTTTTCTAACATAAAATTATGGTGAAAGGATTTTTCCTTTTATGACTTCCGATTCAGTTTTGAATTTTATCCCCATTTGACAGGCCTTTTTCTTCTAGGAGTTTCGATTACTTTTTATAGGTATGTCTCCATGTGACCCCCTTCAATTATTTCACTATTTGAGCCCTTCTAACTGCTGGTCTCATCTACTACGTCTGATAACAAAACATGTTTTCAGTGATAGATAATTTCTTACAAATGTACCCATCCCCTATTTATAATTTTTTTTCATTCAGCTTTTTTAGTAGGCACATTCGAAAGAGTTGCCCGAGGTGTTCGTTCAGCGATAATAATAGAGCTTCTAACCATTTTTCATCTTTTTAATGTTTATTTCTCAGTAATAATTTTTCGACGTACGTCTATGTGCGCTCGGGTGTTTTCGGGATTTTGGCTGCTACCTTTTAGCTGCCAAGTTCACACCGGTCGTATCAATGGCCTTATCTCCCTCGCGCTAATTGATATATGATGTACAGTTGTGACTCTGGGTCATGAAAAAACATGGAAACCTTGCAAGGTGCGAACAAATAGATATGCAGGTGGACTAGCCAATGCTGTGGGAAAGTCAAGGTGACCTTGCAGTTGATTCAGTTGAAGCCGAAATTGAAGTAATCATTGTACCGGGTGAAATTCAAGAGATACCAATAATAATCGGACATACGTTATTCAATATGGATGGTGTTGCTATGGTCACGGCGGAGTGCACCTTTTCAACTCAGATACACCTGAGCTGCCCCAACTCTATCGGCTTCCATTAAGTAAAATCGATACGATTGTTGCCGCTGATGTAGAAATCCTTCGGAACACATAGGGTTGCTCAAGGAGAATATAGTCAAAGACTGAAGCCAGTTCATGAGTGTATAATAAAATAATTAAAAAGGGGGGTTTTGTGACACATCATTTTGAAGCTCCTGACGAATACTTCATAACCCTAGAATATGAAGTCAATATCTTCACCTACTACAAAATGGCGAAACATTTAATAATTACCTGAAGACAAACACATTGAAATGGATATTTCAAGAAATATTCCTTTATATCTGCCATTTGTCAATTCTAACAACCACAACCCAATAAGGTTTGTTGAGTTATTTTTTGTTGCCGTTATTGGGGGGACACCAACCCTCACGTTTTCTGGGAAACACATTCTCAATATCCAGAAAAAATTAACGTTTGGGCAAGAATATTGGGACCTCTATTTATTGATCAAAATTTAACAGGGGAACTGTATATGAATATGCTGGAAACTATTGTTGACCATCTCATCACTGAAATCGTCGAAGCAAATCCTAATGAATTCGATATGTATATTGTATTCCAACAAGATGGAGCACCATCACATTACTCCAGAGAAATGAGAAACTATTTGGATACTACTTCTCCCGGTCGTTGGATTGGCCGTCGAGGTTCTACAGAATGGCCAGCCCACTCGCTAGATTTGACACCTTCGGACTTTTTTTATGAAGGTATTCGAAACAAAAGGTGTATGAAACCGAACCTGCTTCAATATTGGGTATACGACAGAGAATAATGAATATTTGTAGAGATATTGATTTTATTATGTTCGAAAATGTTCGGCGTGAAATATCAGATAGGCTGTTCATATATCAAGAAGTTCAAGGCAAATATTTCGAGCATCTTCTGAACTAACCTCAAGCTTATTACCTCATATTATATAGTTAAATGTCAATGTATTCAGGAAATTATTGAAAGTTCCGCCATTTTGTAGTAGTTGAAGATATTGCCATTATATTCTCGGGTTGTGAAGCATTTATCAGGAGCTTCAAAATGATGTGTCGCCATCTTGAAAGTTTCATCTGTCAATTTCACTTCAGAATAAAGTATTCATGCACTAATTTCATTATCTCAAATTATGTATTCATGCATTAATTTCATTATCACAAATACTTTTTTTCGAGTTAACCCGTTCAAAAAATAAAAGGGGGCACATTAAAAAAATGCACTGTATATTTTGTTACCTATAACTAGTCTATATTAACTTATTATTGGGGTTGGTTCGTTGTTTTCTTGAGACATTGGATCAACAATGGTAAATCAGAATCCCTTTTCAGATTCCGAATAAATGACAACCACGTCCTCAATTTCAACCCGTATTGCCAAGCGATAACGAAGCCCATTAGAGAAATTTCGCTTAAAAAAAGCACAAGGTCGGTTCAAAGGCCTTGAAGTTGCATGTCTCCAATAAATTAATTTAATAGTGCTGGTTGAACCTGGTTCAACAAAAAGTAATGGTAAGAGTCATGACTGGGGTATGAATACAGAGAATTGGAGAATATACATATGTTCTCTTGGAAAGATCAACTTCTTCTAAACATTATATTTTTTGTCACTATTTCTGTATGATTCCACTGGAAAAAGCAATCAGCAAAATATTTTGCAAAGGTTTTTTGAAATATGGAATGGAAAATTGGGTTCATATATAATAAGTGCATCAATAAAATATTTTCAATCAATTTATCTTCAAGAAACTCGCTCATGTCGTTTTTGTACATTATTTTGTTTTTATTCCTCAGTTATCAACTAGTCAGTAATATGCTTGATAGTTCGAATGGTCATAAAGCTAAAAAATCGTTTCTCATCAACTTATCAATAACCTTCATCAATTAAATTAGATAATTTGAAAATGGAGTACACGCTATTCGAATACCTCCTGATCATCATTCAGGAACTAGCAGTTTTGAAAGGATTCAATGTTATCGCTCAAATTTTATCAATTCACATTTTATTATCTGAGTTTCTTGAAAAATATATCAACTTGTTATTAACAGTCAGCAACCGACCTACTCTTTCATCCATTATGACACTTCAATATGGTCATTCTAGCTCTAGGGTCTATCAGAAAAATTGGCAAAAATGTTTCTAACTGACTTCACGCTACAGCGTCCTGTCGTTAGGTCAGAATTTTTTGTTCATTTTTATCAACCATGTGGCCATCAGCTTCATACAATGGCAGAATTGCAAGTATAGTATTTCCAATACCAATTGGAACAGCACAGAGAAGGAATTCCCGCCTCATTATTTTTCAGTGGTAGTTTTTCAGTTACTTATTCTTACAATCATAGCAATTGATCACCCCATGAAAAATTTATCTCAACCACCATGGGTAATTATGAAAAACTTCGAAATTTAAGGTAGTTGATTTCCGAGTCGAAAACTCTAAAATATAATGAAAACACAAATAATCACACCGAATTCTCGTCAAACATATATTTACAAAATAATAGAAGCCAACACAAAAAAGAAAGAAAAACCAAAATTCTTCTTCGCTATATTCGGATGAGGTGGAATCATCATCGGGTTGAATAACGATCGGATTTATGGAACTTTGCACATAATATTTGTTCTCTTCTTTCATAACGTGGGCCACACAGTTCTTCCACACATCACTATTACCTACTTCATTCACCACTCGCCTTATATTGTCAAGCACTACAGCATTCAAAGTCGGTGACTGACTACATTTCCGCTAGCTTTCTTTCATTGTGTCTCAAACCATTTCAATTGGATTGAACACACAATAGTATGGAGACAAACGTAAGAGAATATGACCACGTGTTTCAGACATCGAATCAATAATATACTCTGTTTTGAAATGACGTTGTTTTATGGTCGCCAGTAATACCTTTTTCATTGGAATCTTTTCGGTAATTTCGATGATTTCGCATGAAATCAAAAATATCTGCTTTTTTGTGTTATTGTTTGGTATTGTAGTCAATAACCGGGAATGATACAAAGCGTTATCCATAACAATAACGATGAGATTGGAACCTTTGGTGTAAAAGTTAAAAACTTTTCTAGAGATCAATTACCCTAACACCAAACTGATATTTTTGTACTCGACGCGCGTTTCGCTAACAAGGTTAGCATCTTCAGGAGAAGCAAATTGATACTGAATCTAAAGAGTGTTTATATACCTGAAGTTTTTTGGTCCGATGTGGACCTAGTCTACCTACCTAGTCTGGTTAGTCCTTATATACTATTTCTTCTTGATAATTAACTACCTGCAAGTTCTTAGTGATTATTTTCTTCCTAACAGAAGATTGAAAAGCGGGCTAAACGGGATGGGTCCCTTATCGCCATGCATGCTGTTTTTACATTTTGCTATTTCTAGACTCCCACATGCATCGAGTAGCCTGGTGTTATGAACATGCTTAATCAGTTTCAGATTGTTTTCACCAATTCTGTGGTCCTTGTCTAGAGCATGTTGGGCGACACTGGATTCTTCTATCCTTCCGTATTTCATGTGTGCACAATGTTCCTTGAAGCGGGTTTTAATCGCTCGTTGGCTCTGGCCGATGAATTTGCGGTTGCAATCTTGACAACTGATTTCGTAAATCCCCGACCTTTCTGTGTTTTCTAGTCTATCTTTTGAATTACCAAGAAGTTGTTGCAATTTTTGAGAAGTTTTATATGCAACTTTCATATTTACTTTATCGAATATCTGTTGAAGCCCTCTCGTGTGTTGGGGTTCATACGGGATTACTTTAAACTTGTTATTACTCTCCTCTTTTTGAAAAGTCGAAGATTTACGAAGTGCTTCCCTAAACTTGCATTTTCTAATTATCTTGACAACTATATCAGCTACATACCGAATCACTCTCTTTTTATTGTCGTACTTATCTTTCTTTAAAGGAAAAGTTATTAACCTGTGTACCAGAAATTGCCGTGCCGCCATTTTGTGTTGTGGACAATGATTCGAGTCATTGGGAATGTATCTGAAAGTGCCTGTGTCTTTCCTGTAAATGTCAAATTCTATTTCGTTCTGTTCGTTCCTTATGACCAATACATCTAAAAACGGCAACTTTCGTTCTTTTCTACTTCATGTGTGAATTTTATACTCTTACACCTGTTGTTTAGTGCTGAAAGGACTAAAAATTGGCAGGAATTCGACGATTCCCGAATATCATCAATTTAACCAAAATCTTTTGTGAGTGAAGAAGGGTATATTCTCTTCTACAAGGAATAGGGAAATAAATTGTATCTGTGGGTGTTATAGAACCATTTATATATCATATGCAATTCAATACAGTTGAAATTTACTATTGGCAATGAATGTGAAAAAGCTACTGATGAGAACCTTTCTATTTCAAATGATAAGAATCGAAATATAGTTTTTCTAGAACTACTATATTCTCACAGAACAAATATTATAAGTTTTTACAAATGAAATTAATTGTATCACAGTACTCAGGTTAATTGCCTCACGAATATTTCCTACTGAAATAATGTACTTTCTCTCCTTTTTATATCAGACCAAATGTTTCCGAAATGAAATACTGTTGTTTAGTATCAGACATTTATGTTAGGAGCCATTAAATTGATGTTGTTTATTTATTTTCCTTCCCAGGGCTTAATGTTTCCGTATGCATTATCTGCATGCTCAGAAAAGTTTTTATCCTTATCCATTGCAGTGCTTTTTAAAGAGATATTCCTCAACTTCACCAGAAAAACCTTTTCGAGATCATCCGACAGGATGAATGAAATACCTACTTGTATGTTTCATTGAAAATTATATTAAAATTGAATATGGTGTTAGATTGTCTTTAACTTGTTTTGAATGAAATTAGTTTCTTGAATATGTTTTATGTTTGCAGTTTTCCTTGTAATTGATTTTCAATAAATAAAAACACATTCGAAAATTCGTGGCTAATAAAAATATTTCAAAATTAAACTTATGGGGGCTGAAGGGGATGAAATCTCTCTTATGTGTGAGGAGGTATGTACTCATTGGAAAGTGATTTCATTTATTTTCGTTCATCAATAGAGATTATTCCATCAAAAAAACCCATTGACTTCCTCTCATAGAAAACGCGGATTTCCGGAAAAAATTAAGAAAGTAATGAAATTTATCAATAAAAAACTTTTTTAGTTTATGCATAGAATATTATTTCAGACACCGACTATTGAACAATTTTTCATAAACGACCACTTTCTAATATATGTACATCGAATTCTATTTATGCATTCAATCGCTTTGTTTTTTCGCAGGTTTCTAATTTTCTATATAATAATAGTTACATATAATACAGTTAGATGTCATTATAACTAGGTGATATTGTATAAAAAAAAGGCGATGACATGTGTCCTCACGAAGACGCCATGTAAATGCAGTGAAAACTGTAGTTGGGGACAGAGATCATTCGAAAACTTGGTATTGCAACGGTCCGCCTTGGAGAGCCTTGCTTATCTTTGATATCCATGGTTGACTTCTCTGTCCATTTCATGAAAGTTGTCTCTACTCTTTACTCACTCAAGCATATTCTTTGAAATAGTTGTGTTTCCGTGATTCGACTTAAGGAACCCATTCATTTACAGGCCGCCTTCAGGCCGTTGCCTCAAGGCGCGCCGCCTTAGGGCCAATTTTCACCACAGACACACCGTCCTATGACAGGTTCAGACCTGCAGGCGATCGAAACTCATTGAATTCGCATCGTGTGTGTTCATTTATCGTCAGTCCATGACTGAAGATCTGAACTTCAATTCAGTTTGAAATTTGTGCCTCATTCGCAATATTTCAATCCAAATGAGTGAAAAGGGATGCAACAAACCTGAATTTATTACAGGTTTCATCGATATTTATAGGAGTCATCCATGTTTATGGAAAATAAAATCAAAATTTTATTCAAACAGACAATTGCGCGATAAAGCATATGCGTCGTTGTTACAATATTATAAAAGTGTTGATAAAAATGCAACAATAGACACGGTGAAAAACAAAATCAATAATCTCAGAAGTTCTTTTAGAAAGGAATTGAAAAAAGTTAGTAAAAGTAAAAAATCCGGAAGTGGTACTGACGAAATATATGTACCTACTCTTTGGTACTATAAACTACTGTTATTCACATCCGATCAAGAAGAACCCATACAACCAATTTCAAATGACGAAGACGCCGAAACAGAAAACTCGGAGAATGAGGTGAGTTTATATATACCTATCTAGTAAATAATAATAGGAATGCTATTCCGATAGTTATTAAAACACGAATATATACGTTTAATGATATTTATTTATGGAACAATTTTGCAGTTGTTGTATACAAAATTGTACTATTTTATATGAACCTATCTTGCCAAGATACCTTTCCGTCGTTCATGAAATAGCTTTTGTAAGTGTCGCGAGTTTCCTTTGCTGCATTTGATGGATTGCGTCCATATCCATGTTGTAAGTTTCCTAATGTGTGATCACTTCTCCAGTCTCCCATTATTATGTCCCCTGTATCAAGTACTTCAGTATCGATGCTATTTTTGGGCAAGTAAGAGTTTGATGAATGTCGTCGTAAAAAGTTATGCAAAGCACAAGATGCAAGAAGTAATTGATTTTTTCAGGTTTCATGTTGATTGACGTATGAAAAACTCTGAATCGGTTAGATAGAATTCCGAATGCATTTTCAACAGTACGCCGGGCTCGGCTCAATCTATAATTGAAAATCCGCTCGTCTGGTGTTAAGTTTTTTTGAGGAAAGGGTTTAACTATGTGTTCATGTAATGCGAAAGCATCATCTGCTACAAATACAAAAGTCATGTTTTCTTTCGTCGATTCCTTACTTGGCAGACCCAGTGTTCCCTGCATCAGTTTATCATAGAAAGTTGTCTTCTCCAAAACACCTCCATCAGATACTCTTCCGTTACACCCAACACTGACATAAATGAATTCATAATCGGTATTAACAATTGCCATTAGGACGATGCTATTGTAACCTTTGTAGTTATAAAAATACGATCCACTTTTAGCAGGTTGGATAATTCTGATATGCTTGCCATCAATAGATCCTCCGCAATTGGGAAAATTCCATCTACTCTCAAAGTTTCTCGCAATGACTTGCCAGTCTTCGGATGTACTTGGAAACTGAAATAATAATGATAATAAAATGAGTACTGTTAGCATAAAATGTGTTTATTAAGTACGTGTACAAATTAAAAGTACCCTTTTTTAAACATTTCAGACAGACAATGAGAATATCAACAGTCCGGCATCAATGGTTCACGAAGAGCTTGAAGACTCGAATATCACGCCAGTTAATTCTTCAGAAACTCCAATCGAGACCGGGTGTAGTAGGACCCATTCTCGAACATATATAACTTCCTCTAGAAAAATGCCTGCTTCAAAAAGAATGCTAACAGAGCAACGGGAAATTATTGACAAGATTTGCGGTACATTGACCGAGAAGGACAAGTCTGATGAATTTGATACAATAGGAGAAAACGTCGGCCACAAGTTTCGTCGACTAAATGAAGAACAGAGACTGTACGCGGAACATTTGATTATTAAAACCCTTTTTTACGTCATTCAAAATAGACTAACTAGTGAGTCTGATATTGTACTGAGCCAATCTGTTAACGAGACTGTTTATAATGTATCCTACTCATCGTATCTAAACAACCATCAGATACCAGTCCCAAATCAGCCATGCGTTTTCGAACGACAATATCAGCCACCCGTCCAAGATGTCCCGTCAGAGTTAACGGAGTTGATCAGTTTCAAGAAATGAAAAGAAATATGTGTACACTCCTATTCACATCAAACGTCTTTTATTTTTATGTTATAATTTAAGAAATTAATTTATTTTTCCCTACTTTCAAATATTCTCTTTTCAATACTTTGTAAATTATTTTGCAGGTTTCTGGAATAATGACTCCTAGTGCCTGTGGAGAAATGAGCGTTGAAAACTTTAAATTCTCAAAGATGCGTCCTGTGGCAAGAAACCGTAGTGTTGCAATTAATCTTTCCTCTGCACTAATTGCTCTCCTCATTCTCGTGTTTCTCTTCGATATAAAAGGTTTCACTAGTTTTAATAACCTTTGAAAAGTGACATCACCCATACGAAGATAATTCTTTAAATCATCTGTACTAGACATATGGAGTTTTTCAATTAGTTGCATGTGTGACAAATGTTCTCTTTCAAGAAGCCAATCCTTCACCCAAAATCGCTTTCTTTGTCGAGGTGGTCTCTCTAATGGTAATAACACTATTAATAAACACGCTATTTTTCTTCTTTTTTCGAAGTTAATCATATTTGATACTTTTTGGTATATTTTGTGTCGCCGTCTTCGCCTGCTTCGGATCAACTGGACTGACGTGTGTAGTGAAATATGAGGCCGCCTGCAGTCTGCGACCTGTCCGGCCGAAACCTGAAGGCTTCATCTCTCAGGCGGCCTGAGTAATGTGTGGCCTCAATAAGGTCGCCGACGGCCGACTTGAAAGACAGTCCACGGCCTGAAGGCGGCCTGTAAATGAATGGGTGCCTTTAACACCACTGATGAGACCTAGACGAGTCGAAACAGTGTTATCTGGTCTTGTATCAAGAATGCTTTGAATTTGGGGTCCCGTTTCAACTGAAATAAATGAAGGGCGTCCGAGACCCTAAAGCATTTGCTGTCAGCATGTCAGCATATGCGGTCTCGGCCTATATCCATCGACACAACCCGGCCCTAAAAGTGCTTCATCACCATCTACGGCACTATTGCGGTATTGCCCTACGCTCCGGGGAATATCATTGAATCCCTTGCGGTTACGGGAAGTGTCGAATTCATTGGAACTATTGTTGCCCCACCCCTAGACTCATACAAGCTAATAAGCCTGATGTAGTTCTTCTCGACCATCAGAGCAAGACGATATTTGTCGTGGAATTTTTAGCTCCTGACGAGACGAATTTCATCCAAAAAGAGAGAGAAAAGCGGATAAAACATCGAAATTTACTCTTCGAACTTCGCAGATGGTTGTTCTGATTATTAGAGTCCTTGGTAGAGTCCCGGCGAGACGAATATCGTCGGAACCACTCTGTCAAGAAGGTTGTTCTGATTATTGGAGTCCTTGGTGGAATTATACCCTCTCTATTCTCGAATCTCAGAATATACCGGCTTACCGCACTGAGGCAGGAATCTTAGCCGAACAGATGCAGAAGGCTGTCATTCCTGGTTCATTGCGCTTACTCAAGGCACATGATTCTAGGTCGCAATGATCACTTACCCTTCGGTGTGGCGAGTGGTCGTTGGTTGATAATGCTGGCGCGCCTTCCCGAATGTATCGGTGCTTCGGGGGATAAGAGGATATGGAGCTTTATTACAATCAACGGCACTTTCACGGTATTTTTTCAAGAACAAAACACAAGCACTACCAAAAAACCCTTAAGGCGCTTTAAGAGCGTTGCCTGTGCGATAGTAGCGATTCCTATTGGATTTGAATCGCTGGAGATCAAATCCACGGAAAAACGTTCTCAGGAAGTTTATACCTCTCGAGCGCGGTTCTCCAAATGAAAGAGTTCTTGAACAGTGAAGTGCCAGGCGTACTAAGTTGAACCTCTGAACGATGAGCAGTCACAGTTCGTCTTGTATTTCTGATATGTACCGCTGTTGGTGGAATCAAATGTGCCAAGTCACTTGAATACCTTCCGTGAAAGTATCTATTGAAGAGAGACAATTACCCAATCTTTCTTCGATAATTGTATGATGTTCGCGTCTCCAATTATGCGGATGGCTCTTTCCTGGATGGAATCTAGCAGCATCAAAGTATGCTTAGGGGAGGGGCTCCATACATGAGAACAATACTCCAAAGAAGGTCTGATCCGAGCTTCATGAAGCATCAAAAGTTGCTGAGGTGTGTACAGTTTTCTGGTTCAGTATTGATAAGACATCAGTGTTGTCCTATGCTCCAAAAGAGCAAGATGGTATCCGGCATGGAGTTCCCAGCTTCCGGTAAAGGAAGTATCGTTCAAAAAGAGGAGAAAAAACGAAAGAAGTATCGAGATTTTCCGTTCGAACTTCGCAGACCATTCTGTTTAAATTGTTGTTTTTATTTTTAGAGGGCAAGGCCTTTCAGACCCAAATATTTCTCACCCCACGGTATGTAATTCAATGACCGATTAATGACAGCTCTTTCAGTAAGGGTCTGGTTGTGTATGGAAAAATTGAGCTGATTTTTTTCTCCTAGTCAAGTGACTATGATTTATAGTATATTCTTTAAATTTCAGACAAATATTGGGCATTTCAGTATGTTGATTTCAATTGTTTCTAAATATTTCCCTACAAGATTGATTGCATTTCAAATGAAAAAAAGTTATCGTCTCTTCGTTTTGGATTTTGAATACTCTGCCAAATTGATGAGAATTTCTCCAGACTAAAATTCTATACCCAATGACAGATACAGAGTATACAGTGAGTAAAACACTTCTGTTGAGATATTTCAAAAAGAACTATAATGCCCTACTTCAGAAGAGACATATTCAATGTGGGAGTCCCATTACACATTTACATCAAGTTTTATTCCTAAGAGTTCACACTCATTAGTAATGGGCACTTTCATATCTCCGAGAGTTATGTCTTTGGGCATGAAAGCCACATTTATATTTGTTTTGGAAACCACACTTTGAGTTTTGCTCAGCTTTAGAATTGGTGGGTTGTTTCGGAATGACATCTCGACATTTATAATTTATGGTTTGATGATTATCGTCATTTCGTGGACCGTTTTTCTTAATATGAGTAGGTTGTTTTCATCTGATTAAATTATGAATTGGAATTATTGTTATTGACCATCCTGAGACGTTCATTCAGGGAAATAAGGGAAATCATAGCCAGGATGAAGGTGTCTTCATGATATGGAACCATGGGAATACAGAACCAGACACCTTCCCAAAGTATAACAACAACGTAAGACCTTCCATTACTTCCACAATGGAGAAGGAAGTCTACAACGAATTGCCATTCTTAGACGTATTGGTGAAGAGGACTGACACTGAATGGGACACATCCGTATATAAAAGAATCACTCACACGGGACAGTATCTAAACAAGGAATTCAACCACCATCAATAGACTAAGAGAGGAATCATCAAAAATCTAGTAGACCGTTCTGTCGGCCTCTGTAATACGAAGAAAGGTCTCGAGAAGGAACTAGTTATCTGCATAAATCACCTTCAATGAAACGGTTACTCCAAAGTGATCGTGGAACAGACTTTGGCTAGGCTAGAAGTCAGCAAGAGCCTCACAAGGAAAATAAGCCATCACAACCGGTGCTTGTACTTTCCTACATCAGAGGATGGTCGGAAAGAATAATTGGGTCGAAGTATAATATCAGAACATGCTTCTAATCTGGGAACACTATCCGTAACAGCCTCACGAAAACCAGGCCACCAAACGTGCACTGTGATTCCAAGAATTACATTTACGGGATACCCTGCGAGTGCAGAGTATCCTACATCAGTGAGACTAAGAGGCCATTGAAAATTCGTATTGCCGAGCACAACAAACAAAGCCAGCGAGGATAAATCAGCAAATCATTATTAGCAGAGCATGTTTGGACTCATCAACATAACATCAAGTGGTCTCAAGCTGAAATTATCCAAAAGGAGAAACACTGGTTTAGGAGAAAATTCAAAGAAGCCGCATATATATTGTCCAACAACGCATTTAGCCAAGCTAGCGTAGAGATACGCAACATATGGAAACCTCTAATCAAGCGGAAAACGGCCCGTTCCCGTCAAACAGTCAGCTCCCGCTAAAACCAATGAAGCGGAGAGAGGAAAGAGGGGATATTCGAAAGCACTCGTCCCACCATCAGTCATGACGAATAAGTCCCAACCTATTCGAAATTAAGAGGGCTGTGGGAATAAGTCCTAAAAATCAAAACGTCGTGAAGTAACTTGGCTTGAAATCTTATAATTCTAATTTTCATTTCTTTCTAATTGTTCAATATTTTATTTCATTGTAATTTCAGTTTTTTTGCCTTATATAATTGTTATTGTTTTCAGCTAATCTTTTAATTTTATTGATTATTTTAGATATTTTAATAGCCAAGTGTTCATTTTCAACGGGAATATCCGTGTCGACAATTGAACGCATTGTACGTGAAAAAAAGGTGACTGGGATTGTGCAAGCTCCAAAAGTACATTGTCGTGGTAGAAAAAAAATTGAATTGGACGAGTACCAGAACAATTTTGTACGCTATACCATTCATTCTTTCTTTTTTGAGAATAAAGCGCCAACCCTTGAATCCATTAGGACAAAGGTAATGGATAATGATCTCATTCCAAAAATGAGCAAAGAGAAGTTAAGGAAAATAATAAAAGAAGATTTAAAATCTATATATGCCAAACGATCCCGTAAATCTGTCTTAATAGAAAGAGAAGATATAGTCTCATGGCGACGGAGATATCTTCGCTTTATTAGAGAAAGGCGTTCTGCTTACAAAAAGATTTATTATCTGGATAAAACGTGGGTGAATGCTGGTCACACAGTATCTAAGATCTGGCAAGATACTACTGTAACTAGTTATCGTCAAGCATTTGTGGACGGTTTATCAACAGGGTTACGCGGACCAACGGGTAAAGGGCAACGACTAATTGTCGCCCATATAGGTAGCGATAGTGGCTTTTTAGACGATAGTGCACTAATTTTTTTGTCCAAAAAACTGGGGGAATATCACGAAGACATGGACGCCCAACGCTTTGAAGGATGGTTTGAATCCCTTCTTTCACGAGTCGAGCCAAATTCGGTAAACGCTTCTTATCACAGCCGATTAGTAGAACAGCTACCAACTATGACCACCAGCAGACATGCAGAGTTGGTTAGGACAAAAAGGAATTCTATTTTCCGAGAACATGGTTAAGGCTTAGCTTATGAGTGTCATTACTCAAAACAGCTGTTAAACAATTTAACAGAAATTTTGGTGAATTTTAGAAATAACGGTACATTTTTTAATAATATTTTCGAATCGATTGATTTAACTTTCGAACCGCCGGCGCCGAAAAAAAGAAAAACCAATTTAGACTTACTCGATTTGAGACATAATTATAAACAGATTTATAGTGAAATATTGGACACCTTTTTGATAATGCAAATCAAAGTTAGATTTGAAGATTTACTTAAATTAAACTACTTGTTTGAAAAATTTTCGTCCTATACCAAAGATTTTCCCCAAAAACTTTATAACGACTTAATAGCTCAGTATCCATTTTTCGATGTTATTCAAAATTACAAGTCTCCTCCAGATTTATAAAATTTTATGTTTAAAAATGATTTGAGAGATTGCATGCCTGAGTTATATAAACTTATATCTATAATTGTGGCAATTCCCATAATATCAGCGTCAGTTGAGAGAAATTTTTCAGCATTGAAAAGAATTGAATTCTTTAGTAGAAATTCGATGACTCAAAATAGATTAAGTAATATATCTCTTCTTTCAATTGGAAAAGAGTACATAAAAGAAGTGACAGGCAACCTCCGATTTTATGACGAAGTAATTAACTACTTCGCCAATTTTAAAAAAAGAAGGATTCCTCTCATGTTTGAAGCAGAGTAGGTAATTCAAAAAGTCTGTATATATTATATACAGACTTTATATACTATACTATATACTGTATATAAAAATGCATATTTTATTTATTCAAGTTAAGCACTCAACAAAAGATATCACCAAATATTAGAGTTATGTTTTATTTATTACAGTTTGTAACTCAAGCAAATAATTTTATTTTTATGTTTTTATTTTTAATTGGAAATTTGTTTTTTTGAGTTTGTGTTCGTCTTGGTTAAGAACGAATGTTATATTTACTTTTAGTTTATTTTTTTATTTTTTTCCTTCCTATCCAAAATTACAAAATACACCTTTCAATTCACCTTTCAAAATACGGGACCCTCGCAGATTATATTGAACTTGTATGACCGCCGATTAAAAGTAGTCTGCGGGTGCCTTGTGAATTCACTTAAACAAAGCAGATTTAACCTTCCTTCCTACCCCATCCTTCCTTTCCTTTCCTGGCAAGACACGACTCTCACCTCGCCGTTGGTTCTTGCTGGACAATAAAATTTACTTTTAGACCTGTTTCTATAAACATCATTAAGTAAGTAATGAAATATTTGTAGCAATTTTCAACAAAATTGTTACATTAGACGAGAAAAGTATTATTTATAGATTGAGAAGAGTTCATTTATATTAAATAACTCAAAGACAACCCTTTTTCTTTGTTTTTGTTTTTTTAATGGTCAGTTTAATACGTATAATTTTCGGTAATACACAATTTTTGTTTGCATTTATGCAACTATTACGTATTTTGCTTCAAACAGGTGCGGTATCCCAAAACATTTTCGCGCCTCCTGCAGCCTTTTCTGTGTGTATATAGGTGTCTTATCGTGGTGCAAAAGCCATGAATTGTTTTTCCACAATACTGGATTATTTCTTCGTATTGTTTCTCGCATGCGTTGCATAACTTCAGTATAATACTCCTTATTGACCGGACGACCATTTGGCAAAAACTCATGATGCACTACGCCACGGTAATCGAAAAAAACCTTGACTGTTGATCGAACTTGGGACGCTTGTTTTGGTCTGGCCTCACCTGTGTCCTTCCATTGGGACGATTGAACATTGGTTTTGATGTCAACATTATATAGGTACCCATGATTCATCACCAGTTATGACCCTTTTAAGCAAATTTGGATCGCCGTTGACGGCATTCAACAATTCCTAAGCGATGCTCATGCGACCGACAGTTTTTTGTCAAAATTCAGCAATTTTGAAATGAACTTCGCTGCTAAATGCTTCATTCCCAAAATTCACGAAAAAATTTCATGATATGAGCCAACCGATATGCCGACATACTCAGCAACTTCTCTCTTAGTGATTCGACAATTTTTCATAACAATTTTCTTCAGTTCCTCAATATTTTCATCGGTTGTTGATGTGCTGGGCGAGCATAGTCATTCACATCTTCACGACTCTCTGTGAAAAGTTTGTACCACCGGATGCTACTGTCAATATTCCTAATTTTTTTGAGCACTTGATTCTGTTTTTTAGACAAAATTTGATGCAAATTCTTTGATCCATTTTTTTTATAGTGGAAAATTGCCGAACACGCAAAACACTTCTAACTTGTATGCCTTTCAATAACAAACTAAAAATGCTAAACAACAGAAACTTTCAATATTTGTTTCAGATGAGTGTACCGACATAGAAAATCGCTACTCGAATGTTTTATTTGTGAAATTATGAAACAACGATAAGAATAAAAACAACAATTATTAGATGCTTACATTACAGTAATACATCGTAAGTAAACCAATGTCACCGAGCATTCGAGACTGGAATGGTCGGTAAAAAACCGGTGAGTATGCAAGAGTGTATTTAGTCATGTACGCCCGGTACTGCCGGCGATACAGTGGCAATGGACGGCTGCTCACCGGTATTTTACCGGCGACGCTCCCCGGTCGGCGTGTGTGCCAGGTCCCGTTCCCACATGTGGTTCACTATTGGAATTTGGACGACCGGTACAAAGTCGGCCGTCCAAAATCGGTGTGTGTGACCGGTGATCGATGCCGATCACCGGTCGGCGTGTGTTCGAGGTACCGTACCCACATGTGGTTCACTACTGGAATTTGGACGACCGGTATGAAATCGGCCGTCCGAAATCGGTGTGTGTGCATTTAGCGTTACGCTAATTGCACACATACTGATTTTGGACGGCCGACATTGTACCGGTTGTCCAAATTCCAATAGTGAACCACATGTGGGAACGGGACCTGGCACACACGCCGACTGATGATGGTCGCCGGTAAAATACCGGTGAGCAGCCGTCCACTGCCACTGTATCGCCGGCAGTACCGGGAAGTAGTGGCGTACATGACTAAATACACTCTACCATTCCAGTCTCGAATGCTCGGTGAAATTGTAGTTACTACGCATTAACTTCGTTTTGGTAGTGCGTGCTAATTACGACAACAAAGCAACTGATTGTTTGACCGATAAAAATCCGGTGAGTGTGCAAGCACCCGCTACCAACAAAATATCGGCCGATTTTATACTGGCCGTCCAAAATCAGTGTGTGTGCAACTAGCGTTACTTCTATTCTTCCATCTTTTATGGTAACAAGTTACTCAAATAAGAGATACATTTTCACTCATGAAAACTGATTATGATTGTGAAAAAAATTAATAATAATACATTTTAACGTTGAAATCCATTCTAGATCAGCCCCGTTTTTACAGTTCAACTGATATCTTGATTATAGATCTTTCGTACGAATGCTTGAAGCCAATTTCTTTGCCCATTTTGAAGGTTTCCTATACTGCCGGAAAGAAACATGAAAAATTTCTCTTGGTATTCTGCGAAATGGTCTTGCATACTCAGATCTTTATACAAATTTTTGATTATCATAATAGATTCATTTCTGCTTTTTCCGTAGTTGTCGTAAAATATTTTTCGCTGTCGGAGGTTGAGTTTATCCAAAGCTTCCACTGCCAACCAAGTACATTTACCATCCTCAATATCATTATAAGGTTCTTCTTCAGTTTTAACAAACCAGTTATGAAAATTTTTCTGCAAAAAATAAGTAAAAGAAATGGGAAAATATTATGAAACATGTATGTGAAAATGGATACATTTTGTAAAATGTGATTGTAAAAATGATTGAATGATTTATACAAACCATTTTCAAACAATCACATGACAGCTGTCAGTGTCAACTGTTTTGTTATCTCTCTCTCTCTATGTAGTCTGCAGCCACATGGCTTTTGCCAGTTATAATTTCAAATCATATAACGATTTGGATAATCTTCCTTTTATCAGTGAGGAGTCAAACCTTTTTAATATGGTGACTTGTTTTATTTTATTGACAGGTTTCAACTGTTTAAATGTAACATTTTTTTCGTGACAGCCATCCTTACTAACAGTAACTTGAGCCTTTTTGTAACAAATTTATATTTGAATCGAAGGGGTTATATTTTTAGGAGTGATTAATTTTTGGGAAAGAAAGTTTCTGGCTTTCTATCAAGATGGAGTAGTAGAAAGCCAGGAACTTTCTTTCCCAAAAATGTATATTATTGTATCACTTCTTGTAGCTCTTCCTTAATAATGATAATGAGAGTACACTTCCGTTCTGCTGATAACCCAAAGATACTTGAATAAAGTAAAATAACTTGGAAGTTATTATAAAAGGAAATAAGGCCATTTATATTTACTGCCAAATATATCAACTATGTCAGTTGCCTCCAGTTTGAAAAATGTGATGATTCAATTCTTAGGCTCACTTGTTTTTATCAAGGTACAGGGTAATATATTCACAACTTCTTATAAAAAATAATTACCTCAGCTTGGTGAAACTTTTCCATCTGCAACAATATCGGAACTATCTCTTTACTCAACTCTTCGGTATACTTTTTCGATAAATAAAGAGCCAGAATGAAAGGAAAACAAAAAGTATAGCCGGCTTGATACCTCAAAAAAACTTCGTATTGTTCCTTAGACATTTCTCCAGGAGTGCACTTACAAAATTTTAAAGCTTGACCCAGTACTTGGTTCATCATAACGCTGTGAAACTGATTCAAGATCGATATGTAAAATGGGTGAGAAGAAAAGTTCTTCCTAAGTAAGACATAAACAGAGCTGTTCAATGAAACCATGTCTGCAATGGCGGCTAGACCAATTTCTTCATGTTTGTACCAAGCAAGCCGGTTTTGACGAAAACTTCTGTTGTTTATCATGTCGCAGTAAACATTAATCGCTGCTTCCATCTGAAAAAATTAAAATTATCTGATTCTATTTTGATTTTCATTTTGAATATTCATCAATAACGCAAATATTCATTCCCTCGTATATTTGACAAAAAATTGCAATTACGGTTTCACAGCACTTAAAATTAGGCATATCTTACGACCAGAACGCGTTTCAACTATGACCGATGAAGAAACCGCTGAATCCCTGTAAATGATCCACTGACAGTGGCGGCATTATATAAGAAGGAAAAATCGGTAGCTACTGTTATTCTAGTTATGATTTCTCTTCGCAATACAATAGATAAAAGTGATGAAAGTATTATAACTCCTATCAACATAATTTGAAATATAACATGGATTAGCTCTTATTGATCAAACAAAAAAATTAGATTTCGGGTTTGTTGGATCTGATCTGCGTTACGTCGATGGCACGTTCATGATATGGCAGTATTAAAAAAAAACTAAATGAATTGCTGACATATTTGAACTCCCTTAACCAAAATATTCAATTCACTATGGAACAAAAAAGGAATTATCGCTTTCTTGGATATAATACTGAATAGACGTGAAGATGGGACGTTGAGAAATAGAATATACAAGAGAATCAACGCATACCAATAAGTATAGTAGAAGTAACTGGTATTGTGAATAGTTAAAGCTATTGGCGAACTCAAAGGTAAAAAAAAACCAATACAAAGAAATGTTGCCGCTACCAGCTAGTCCACGTGGACTGAATAATTAGCGGTTCGTATTGGATAATTTTTACTAACCTAGTTTTATGATTGGCTGAAGAGTCATAAAATTAAATTTGAAGTCATGTTACGGTGATGAATATAATGCGAGGATGTTTATACACTTCGTGTTGTCACTGTTCAGATCAGGAACTGATCGCGATTTGAGTGTTGTGATTCGATATTGGTGCAGTTATAATTACTTAAAATTGTTGTTACTTGTTTAAAATGTGGCGTCCTTGGACAAGTACTAATAGTAATAACGAGTGTGATAACAAGGCAGACTTTTTTCTGTGCAGTGATTCCAATAGCGATGGTAAACAATGCAAAAAAGAGATACCAGTGAATAAGATTCGGATGCATTTAAATATTGAAACACGTAGAGTATGTTTCAATGTCAGTCAGTCGGTAGCCAAGCGGTTCGGCGTGGGTGCTTTGTTCACTCACTCGAATTGACTGCCGTGTTGGTCGGTGGTTCAAGCCCTAGTCTGAACGATCGATCTTCACTTGCTACCGTCCAACCCGTGTTAGGAATCACACGTTAAAAGGTAAGACCTCGTTAATCCTTAGCTCGCACAAGTTTCGACTTCTGAGGGTTGTCGTTCGTAGGGGTGCGACAGCTGGTTAACGGAAAAACAGATTTTTTTTTTTAAAACAGATATAAGAATCTACATCTCCAAGTGTGGTTTCGAGGGAAACAAACTGTTACAAACAACATCAGATTTGACTGAAATTCCTTTCTCAACTGTACGTAAACCATATGAATGCAAGACGCGAAGTGATACGGGATTACCAAAACCTTTAAATGTCCATCTAATAAAATCATTAAAAAAACAATATACGATTGTTACAAAAGCAATAAGATTCCTACAACTGAAATCATAAGGAAGAAATTGGATACTTCCGGCCATAACGTGAGCTGCTGTGACAAAACTCCTCAGAAACTAAGATTTAGATTTAAACTAATAAACAAACAAGAAGTTATGGAAAGCATAAGAATAGTGGAATTGCGTAACAAATACTTAGAACAAATGAATAAATATAGACAAGAACAACGGCAAATTTGGATAAAACTTGGTATGACACTCACGACACAGTTACGAAATGGTGGACTGATGGTTCGAGAATGTATACGCCTAACATTCCTGCAAACAAAGGATCGCAACTAATCATTGTGCATTGCGGAGGAAGTGAAGGATGGGTTCCGAATTCTTTGAAATTATGTGGAAAAGACTTGAGGACTGCAATGTTGACTATCATAAGAACATGGAAGCCAATATTTTCGAAGAATGGTTTGAAAACACATTGATCCCAAAATCAACAAAACAAAATGAGAAAAAACCAAGAAAGTACTTGATAAAAATAGCTGCGTAAACGCAAGCGAAACATAAGTGGAACCAACTATTGGTGTGACACCCAAGTCAACTTGCCAAGTTTTTATGTCAGTGTTGGTAGTTTGACCAATCAACCGACAACTGCGGTAGCAGAAATTTTGAAAGCTAACCTGAAATGCCATCGGAAAACGAATCCACATGTTTCTAGAAATGATATGAAATCTAGAAAGGTTAATGCAGTCAAGCTGCTGGAAAATAATTCCATGAAAATCAAAAAATAAATAGATAAGTTCTCTTTGATCATTCCCATATTGATTTCAATTCAAAAGTCACCGGTATACAGCTGTTTCAGCCTATTGGGCATCGTCAGTACCGGGCAGGTGGTCCTCGATTGAAGACTAAATGAGAAAAAACCAAGAAAGTACTTGATTAAAATAGCTGCGTAAACGCAAGCGAAACATAAGTGGAACCACCTATTGGTGTGACACCCAAGTCAACTTGCCAAGTTTTCATGTCAGTGTTGGTGGTTTGACCAATCAACCGACAACTGCGGCAAGTTGACTTGGGTGTCACACCAATAGGTGGTTCCACTTATGTTTCGCTTGCGTTTACGCAGCTATTTTTATCGAGTACTTTCTTGGTTGTTTCTCATTTTGTCTTCAATCGAGGACCGCCTGCCCGGTACTGACGATGCCCAATAGGCTGAAACAGCTGTATACCGGTGGCTTTTAAATTGAAATCAATATATGAATGATCAAAGAGTACTTATCTATTTATTTTTTGATTTTCATGGAATTATTTTCCAGCAGCTTGACTGCATTAACCTTTCTAGATTTCATATCATTTCTAGAAACATGTGGATTCGTTTTCCGATGGCATTTCAGGTTAGCTTCCCAAATTTCTGCTACCGCAGTTGTCGGTTGATTGGTCAAACCACCAACAGTGACATAAAAACTTGGCAAGTTGACTTGGGTGTCACACCAATAGTTGGTTCCACTTATGTTTCGCTTGCGTTTACGCAGCTATTTTTATCAAGTACTTTCTTGGTTTTTTCTCATTTTGTCTTCAATCGAGGACCGCCTACCTGGTACACGATGCCCAATAGGCTGAAACAGCTGTATACCGGTGGCTTTTAAATTGAAATCAATATGGGAATGATCAAAGAGTACTTATCTATTTATTTTTTGATTTTCATGGAATTATTTTCCAGCAGCTTGACTGTATTAACCTTTCTAGATTTCATAGCATTTCTATATATATATATATATATATATATATATATATATATATATATATATATATATATATATATATTGTTATAATAACCTCACAAAGGAAATGAGGCAAATTCAAGCGAACGAGCTATACGAATCAGAAAAAAAACCCAAAGTATCTCCAGTCAAACACATCAATAGTAAAACAAAGGTTACACCTATTGACAACAATGCTTTATGACGTCCATGACAATAGTATTTCAAGTGTTGAATTTGAAATAAGCATAAGATGATTTTATAGAAGTTGATGCTGAATCTGATATTTTAATTGAATATTATAACTTTTCATTAAAGATAATTTCAATAAGTTTGCCACCTACTTCCCAATTGTTTGTGTTGCTACTAGTAGCAATCATTCAAATTCTAACGAAAGGCCAGTTACTACGAATACCCTTTATCCTAACGTTATTTCGAGGAGTCTAGAAAACCCAAGAAGTTAATTGCTGATATTGGCATGATCCCCAGTTTCATCAATGAGGATTGTATTCTTGCCTTATGTGAACCACTGCGGTATATTCGGTATTTTCGATCTTATTACAACTTTTTCCAGATTTCTGTTGTAATAGAAAACTGCTCGTATCTGCTCCATTCTTTAAAAAGGAGATCATAGTGTGTTTTAAAATTACCGAGCAATTTCGATACTGCCCAATTTCTCAAACTTATTTGAAATTTGCATTTAAAACATATTTTTCTGTTTGCATAAATGATTCATCTCTATCGAATCATACATACACACACGTGATCGAAATTATTCTTAACAATCTGGTATTGACTTTGATTATAATTGGTGCTAGCGAAAGATGTTAGATTTGAATACTCCGAAATGCTACGTTACATCTTACAATAGAAAAACTAACATCGTGTCTCGTAACTACTCTATTGACGATTGGGAGAACTGAAGGAATTACGTTTTTATTGGTGTCAGCGGCATCGACTCATGTTCTGGATAGGCAATATTAATAACTCCCCGAGCTACCCAGGGAGCAAAATGGCTATTCGTAGTGCGTCAGCCATGTAACGTTGCAGAATCATCTCAACTCCAACATATATGATATTTTTTTATTAATGCAAATTGATAAAACCGTCCGACATGTTTGGATTTATTTGCAGAACTCTGGAAGCTTCAGGAACAGTTATATTCTGAAATTACTATTTAACTCATACGCGGAATCCTATATACGACTATCAAATCAATAATAACGAATTGGTAGACACTTCTTGTATTTTAAAGTAGATGGTATTTATCCAAATTGTGTTCATTCTAATACAAGGAGGAAAAACTAACTCCCTAGCTCTGAGCAGGTCAGCAAACGGTTACGCTTAAAAGATGTTCCTAAGCCAAATATTTGTGTTGCCTACCTACCTGACTAAGATAGTCGTAGACTGACCGCCGATCAGGTTCTCAATAGATTGAGAAAGATGTACCTTTGTCTTGTCAACTTGTCTCTCTCAACTGTCTCTTCACAAGGCGATGGTAGTAGAGTTAATACTCTGTGACTGACCGACCGCGAACCGTTTCAAGTTTTTAACGTTTCCTATTTCTCCTAGCTGACCTGAAAGATCACTCACCAAAACAAAATAATCGCATTCATTGAGACGCCATGTTTATTTGGCCGAGTTTGAATAGGTGTGTGCCACAATAAACCCTCGAGGGTTACAGTGAAACGTCAAAAAGACCCAGTTATTTTGGATTTCATACTTAGGTGTGTCCTTCAAGGAGAGTTGAGTCCGATGATGCGTTTGCGGTTCAATATAGCACCACTGGTAAGATCTTCAGTAGGTTGGACATCGCTGTTCGGTGATGAATAACGACTGCTTTGTTCCGAGCTCTGGTTTCATCTAGTCATCTTGTAGTTGAAGTTATAGATGAAGACAGAAAGAAATTTCTCATTTGGAATCGAAGTCGAATCATGCTGCCGTGGAGACCCTTATTCATTTTGGCCGAGCTGAGAAGTCGTATCTAGTTCTCCCTGAATTGAAACAATGTTTGTAAGAGGTACGAATCTGTTAATGTGGAAACAAGTCGTTATTCAATAAATCCACCATCACAATTTTAAAAAATTAGGGTATCCTGGTGAATTTTGACCGTTCTTTGGATATTTGATGTTCACCCGTATTTAAGTTTTTATATTTTTCATTCCAGGTTTTCAAGTTTTCTTTTTACAGTTTTAGTCTGATATCAGTCATAATTATTCATGAAAACTGGAAAGATTTAGACAACGTTTATGCTTTCCTAAATCGCTCAGACTCACATAACGGACAGAAGGTTTCTCTTGGATCATCGAGATTCTGATTCTGATATTCAATTTGTTATTCAACATCTCAACAAAAATTATGAAAAATTCAGTTCATAATCTTTTTTGTAATCATTTCTTGATAATAATTCCAACAAAAGTTGAAACGGTCAAATTATTTGATACGAAATTTCAAATAACTATTTTCGTCGAAGAAATTTTCAGAAATGCAAACATAACACATAGCGTTTTTCAGTAACACTTTATTGTAAGATTTCCACTGGATAGTTTACAGAACCACAACACTTGTTTTACTATAATTATTGTGTTTCACGCTTCTTTAGGTGTGTTACTAACTATAAGTATCGAACACACGTGTTGTGTTTCGCTTAACAAAAGTGTTAAATTGTTGGGGATCTCAGAAACTTTGTACTTAAATTAGTGTATTTGAAATTCACTGTAGTACTATGTTGTATGTAATAACTTCAGATAACACTTTTACAAAATCGCATCTTTTGATATGAGGGAATATGAATGGATTCAAATCATTATCATAAGTAGAACTCAGTAAATAACAAACTAACATTTGCATAAACATCAGCATTGTCATTACGGAGTATGTAGCATCTGATAAAATGATATGGATTCAGTGATTATAACCAGGGTTTTCCTTTTATTGATACAATTTTGATTCGAACCAAAGTATACGTCCCCCACATAACTTGAGATAGTAGTAGAGTAGAATGCACATTGAACATCTTCTATGATAATTTGAAAAATGTACCAAACTTTATATTGGTCAAACTCGAAAAACCCAACAGTGATATCGCTCGTTGAAAAAAAAAAGATTGCTTAGACTTGGAAAATTTATTAAAAACAATAAAGACAAAACTTCAGTATCAGATAGGTCAGCAGTATAAAAGTGGATTTGTGGCTCTTGCCCTAAACTTTATATTGGTCAAACGGGGAGAAATTTTTTCCAAAGAATTAAAGACATGAAAGAAGTTTCTTGAATAGAAGGACCAATTCCACAGTTGCACACCATCTGTTTGCGGAAGGACCTGAGTTTAATCACGACAATGACGTGTTATATTAAGAAAAGAATAGTTTGAAACTCAATATTTCAGAATGTTAACAAATAAATAGATTTAGGAATGCGAGTCAATAAGTGAATGACGAAATAGAATTAAATAACTCCCCGTAACTGAATATTTTTTCAAAGCTCAGGTAATTCCATTAAATACATGTTTATTTGAATGAGTTTGTATAGTTTATTCTCTTATATTGAAGTTATTTGATTCATTCTCCACTACAGTTACACATTTTGAACACAAATTGGGTAGGTAAAACCCAGGTACCTCAAATCGTAAAAGCATATACAGTTTGTAAAAGCCAAATGGAATAAATTCATTATTTCAGTTACGGTACATATTTTAACAAAATCACAAAACACATCAAATTTTGATTGTAACTTGACATACTTCAACGGAAAATGCTAACAATTGGGGGTTGTACCGTCGAATGACAGGTACAACCCCCAATTTTTTAAATAGGAAGTATAGGCTGATGATATATTGTTTGAAAGGTCATTTCATTCTCGATTCAAAAATGTTATTGCATTCAAGTTTATTGCAACAATTGAGATAAAATAAATTAAAATCATGTGGTTACCGAAATTCGATAAAATACACCCAAAACTTATTTCATAATAAGAAAGTAAGCAAGAAGCATAGCAATGTTCTTGTAAATAATTTCCGTGGCAACATTAGTTTAAAACGCCTTCTCAATTTGTTTTGTGTGTTAAAATAGTTGTCAGTATTTTGATTTAAGTTTGGAGTTCGTTAACTTCAAGTCTGACAAAAAGTTAGATTAACGGAAATACAAAAAATAACAGTTTAACAAATGATTAGTTACCAAGATAAAAACACAACAGGAAGTAGCTCGCCTATTCCATGAGAAATTTCCTAATTTACCGCCCATATCTCAAGGAACAATAAGCAAAATAGAGAAGCTGTTTTGCGAGCTTGATCATGTGGGGTAGATAAAAAAAGCAGCTGCCAATGCCATGAGTGATGAACTCAAATGAGATGTGACGCTTGAATTTGAGGAAAACCCACATGCATCTAGTAGACAGGCATCCACTACATTCAATGTTAGCCATACATTGATAGTAAACATATTAAAAGAAAATAAAATGCATCCCTATAAAATGGTACCTACTCAGGAGCTCATGAAAAACGATTTTGATAGAAGAACTTATTTTTGTGAGCAAACAATGGACGTGTTGGATAACAATTAGAAGACGTTATGTTTTCTGATGAGTGTACTTTGTCTCTCAACGGTCATGCTAATTGGCAAATTTGCCGCCACTGGTCAACGAAGAATCCTCACTGGATGAGAGAAGAACACACGCAATACCCTCAAAAGGTTAATGTTTGACCTTTTTCATCCAGGGCATCTTGAAGGGCATCTTGAATGGCGATAATTATTTGGCACTACTTCAAAATGATATCATTCCAAGTTTAGCAAATGTATATCCTAGAAACCTTCGAGTTCCAGTGAATACGATATGGTTTCAGCAGGATGCAGCATCACCACATTACCATCCGGCAATATCTCAATACAACATTTCCCAATCAGTGGATAGCGAGGCGAGGATCGATTGAATGTCCAGCGCGATCACCTGATATTTCATCATTAGATTTTTTTTTATGGGAATATGTAAAGAGCAATGTGTACAAAACTAAACCTTCAGATTCAAATGACTCAAAAGAACGAATAACGCTGGCGATTGGGTGGGTCACGCCTGATATGTTAAATAATGTTAGAAGACAGTTTTATTTGAAATCAGGATGTTGCCGAGACGTTCACAGTGAACATTCTGAACATCTACTTCGTTAACATCCATAGTTCTATTTCGTATTCTACATTTCATTACGTTCGGCATTACATTTTAGTTTTTGAGTGTATTTTATGGAATTTCGGTAATCACATGATTTTAATTTATTTTCATTAGTTATTGCAATTGACTTGAAAGCCATAACATCTTTGAATAGAGAATGAAGAACCTTTCAAATGATATATCACAAACTTATACCTCCCATTTAAAAAATTGGCGGTTGTACCTGTCATTCGAAGGGGGTTGAAGGTAGGGATGACATTTTTACTTTGAAGAATGTTAAATTATAATTTAAATTTGACGTGTTTCGGGTTATTTTATGTACAGTAACCGAAATAATGAATTTGGCTTTTATATACTGTATGAAGCATTGAATATGTAGATTTCAGTTAGTCTAGACACGGACATACCTGAATAAGCTATTGTAACTGTTTATTGAAAATATGTTTCTTGAATACACAAAAGTTGAGAGGGAATTTAATTTTCCAACTATGGAAAAAATTTATTTGGAATGGGTAGATCTTTGATGTCGATGCTGAATAAATTCCACTAACTCTATTGTTGGGGACTCTCTTTGAGCTTCAGTAAAGGTTATTGATTAATATTTATCATTTCTCTCTTTTACCGACACAGTTTATATTTACCTACCAATTCAATCGCCCAGCCCAAAATATTGGCAAGTTTCAAATTTTCTTCTGTTAGGTTATGTGGTTCTTCGATTATTTTATATGCAAATACTGAAGTGAGTCCTTTGATCTTCTCTCCATTTTCTACGTTGTACTTTAAGCAGTCTTCAAATCGACTAGTACTCTCTTCAATATCGAGAAGATGTTTATCTCTAGTAATATCTCTCAGAATGAATGGAAAATAGCTAGTAAACTCATCGGTTTCTTCCTTAGAAAATGGAAAAGGGTTAGACTTGACTTTTTGAGATTGGAATGTACTGAAAATAAATGAATATTACATAATAAATGAATTGAAAAATTTTGTATACTAGTGTATAATTGAAATATCTTATTGTAAAGCGTTTTCGACTTTCGTCATCATCAGTGTTCACCTGAAAGTAAATACTCTAATTGAAAAGAAAGTTATGTGAAAATTTGAATTTTGAGGTTATGAAATTTGGAAATTGTTAATGAGTATTTACTCGTCAGGCAACAGGAAGTATCGAAGAATGAAGATATAATACCTTTGTAAAATTTGATTTGTATAAAACTGATTAGCCTAACATCCAACGAAATATATGTTGGAAATTTAGGCCATGAGGTTAGGTCAATATGTGATGACAATGAATAATATTTTAGGATACCTACATCTTTTAGAACTCGACTGAATCATTCATTTACTAGGTAACATATATTTTAAAAAATCAATCCTTTTAGTTGTCATGCGGAACCAAAACCACTCAGATTCGATATTTTTTTGGAAAAATATTTTCAAGCCAATTTTCAACTTTGTCACCTCCACCTCCATCAGGGCAGGATGATATCCAACCGTTGAAAATTAAATATGATTGATGGGGTCAAGCGATCACTGTTTAAAAGTTATTCGATTTTCCTGCTCAACTCTTTCTATTCTTCAATTTGATGTGGTAAATAGCGACAAAAAATTTTATGTTGAAAATTTGCCTTCATTACATTTTTTCACTTTCAAGACTAATTCTTCATTGTGCAGTTAGCACAGTATTTATGAAGAATTGTTTAGTTGTTTGTTTACAATGTAGGAATTGAAATTCGATACTTGTAATGAACAAATGAAATCAGTCTTTATCTTCCGTTAAAACTAGAAATTATTCCTGCAGGGTCACCTGAATCAGATCTATTATTTTTTGTGAGGTTACTTAATCACTACAAAAATCGACCAGCATCTTCGAATGTTTAAAAACGCTGTTATTAACATTACCTGAAGAAACGGGTTATTCAATTCGCAAACTGTTGTAGTGAATTTTCATCTGCAATAGTAAAAATAATAAAGAGATTGGAATCACTACTTAACTTGTTTCTCTTTTTTAAATTTATTTCATTTGTGCTTAGTCGGGTTACAAATTTTCAACTTTTTCTATTTAACAGACAGATACATTATTCATATCTATGATATCCCTACTATCCCTAATGAATATAGTTTCGTACATTGACTCGAGGACCTATTTTCATTTCAGATATATTAAACTATCTTACCCATACGTTTTCCACTTAGTACAATTGACATAATTTTTCAAGTTTCGAATTGCAGATCTTCGTGGACACTGGAAATTAGATAATCTTCTGAGTTGAAACATCATTCAACTATGTTCATTTGCAATTTTCAACCTTCGTTCATAATAACAACAAAAATATAATTAATGAATAGCATAATTAGGAATCGGAAAGTTCATGATGACAGGCATTTTAGCAAATTATATTAATCAACAGCCTATAAATAATTTTCAAAAAAGTCAAGGTTATCGGGTAAAACATATCAAGTAAAATACAAAAAATATTTCAAAACTCATTTTAATTATGGGGTTATTGTTTAATTTTCATGAGTTTTAATTACTGGGTTCTGAAAATCATGATAGGTTATGATTTTTTTTTATCAACAGAACATTTGTTGGCCACGCGATATTAAGGGATATGGAATATAGAATATGTATCTAGATAAAAATAGAGTCGAAGTCTGTAAAGATTTTTTTTTAGAAGTCAGTAGTCAACGTCGAAGAAAATAAAAAATATCAAGAATCGGTTGAGATTTCAAAAACCAATGGCGAAAAATCGATATCAGAGAGTTCAAAGAGACGTCAAAAAATTATGAAACTGACATATTTAATATTGATAACTCCCGAAACGATAAAACGAGTGAAAGTCAGCCAAATATGAAATATCCACTGCCGAAAAGATCTAATCTTTTATCACTTTTCAGCTATTGCAATGATTTTGTGACAATGCCCGTAGTTGCCATTGTTGCTAATAAATGTGAACCGAATACTCTAGGAGAAGCTATGAACTTTGAATTTTGCAGTTGATGAAAAGATGTGATGGATGAGGAAATAAGTTCACTTTTACAGAAGGGCAACTGGAAGTTGATAATTTACCTTAAAATCTACGGTGTATCAATTATCTATGGGTTTATCAAATGAAGAGAAAATCGAATAAATCAATAAAGATTCAAACCATAGTTGATGATAAGTGGATACTCGCAACACAATGGCATAGAATGTGAACAAATTTTTATCTCCGTTGTTCGATTCGATACCATTATAATTATATTGGCTATCGCTGTAACTCATGGCATGATGGTGATACTGATTTTTCATGGGGTGAATCGAAGGCAGATATATTCATATTAACTACAGCAAACTTCTCATAATTATGGCTGTAAACAGGCCCTCCAGATATAGAATGAGAAGTTAAAGAAGTTTCTCCTGAAATTCGGTTTTGAGAACAAACTGCAAAAAAAAACAAAAACCGTTATGAAATTTCAACATGGAACATAATGATATTTCGAAATCAACATATACATAAGTAGTGATTTATTTTGTTGAAAATTGAGAAAAACTTGCTGGGACACCGTTAGGAAACAAAAAAATATTTTTTAGGTGGATAGTCTTGCAGAAAAACAAAATACATTTTGATAACATATTTGAGATGGAAGATTCACGTTTGTAGTTCTTTCAACAAAGTTTGTATTTGCTTCTATTCAGAATACGTTACATCGAAAATGTTGGAATTGGATAAAGAGATAAGTCTGCAGTCTATCTTCGATGTTTCTGGTTAATATAGTTGCTTGTGATGTTTGTTACTTCAGTAAGGCAGTGGGCTCTTCTCCATGTAGAATTTAGCAGTCTTAGGGGATTATTGAAAAAGGAGAAAATTCTCAAGCGATGCTTCTTTTGACCATTGCAAAGCGTTGCTTTCTTAGTAGTGTATTGTTTGACAGGTCGGAAGAGTGCTGTCTGTTGACAGATCAGGATTGCTTTATTTTTGAACTATGGTTTCTTGAAAACAAATCAACGGAAAACTTTTAGGAAATATTTGGAGGTGGTTTTTAAAAGAATAGACGTCTGCCACTGTTCATAGTTTTGATGATACACTTTTCTAGCACAAGAATTTTGAATGCATCCAGGATCATATAACGTTTTCAACAATTTCGTTATGATCCTTTGAAAGCTACTTTTTGGTTGGCTAGAATAATGTTATATACATACACTTAAAAGTTGCTTACTCGTTCTTCATCTAAGATTTCATTCAATATGTGAGCGAAGTAACATTGGACGGGATGGAAAACTGGTCTTTGAACTGATTTTCGGTGCCTTGTCTCAGACCGTGCTACGAATCATATGTTGGAACGTGAGACTTCGTCTAGACTTCAAGATTCAACCTTCGTCCTCGCACATACCACTGACGATGTCTGCCGCAGTGGCAGACAAAACGTTTGGTACTTCAAGTTTCGTTAGAACACAGCCTACTAGCCCAGATTTTGTATGCAGACGACTTCATTTTGAAGTCATAACAAATATATCATAATGAATATGATATATTCATTATGTCATGTATTTTGCAAATTTGCATATTTTTGATAATCCAAATTGTAAAATGACTTTTTGAAAACTGTAAAACCGATTTTGATGAAATTTGGTGGGATTGTATATGGAAATCACAAAATTTTCAATTACTTTCTCTGAAAATTCAACATTGAATTTAAAAAATTACACCATAATTTTTGCTATATTGTGCAGGAGGTTTCAGGATCAACTATTCGAAATTATTTTGATTATATGACTTTCAAATGGTTAGTTGTTTTCCCTGAGCATTGGGCAGTAGGTACATATTTCATTTTGAGATACATGAGATATTCATCTGTATATTGTATCTATTGAGACTTGAATATCTATGTATCTATTTATATAGTATAATATATAATATAATTTCAACCATCATAAATTCCTTGATTATTCCAGATTTTTCAGAAGGAGGGGTATGACACATATCATTTCATTTCAAATTATCTTTTCAAGAACCATGAAGGCGACATTACGACATTTTATATCGTCCTTTATTTTCTGTTATCAGTCATACAAAAGTACAGTATACAGTATCAAATTCAAAATCAACCAGTATTTCAAAAATACAACTTAAGTACATTAAGTTAAACAAAAATTGATAACTATTATTTACAAACAATATCCATGCTACTATCTTGCTACATATTTATGATTGACTTGCTGGCCTAGTACACTTTTGAATTGGATTCGAAATAAAATTTATTATCAAAATTAACAATATTCACCGGAAAAAATCTATGAATCTCGTTTATAAATTTTCTTCATTATCTTGAAAAACAAGTCATGGGGTAGCCCTTTCGAAATCTGATGTACGTGAGTTCGAATAATGTTGAAACTCTCCTCTTCGTAAACTGCATACGTCGCTGGTAGACTTAGTTCTTCGTAAAGGTTCTTGATGATTCGAGTTGACTCTGCTTCGGGCCTTCCGTAATGTTCCTCCATGATTTTTCGTTGAGCAGAAGTAGCTCGCTGGAGAGCTACAACGGCTAACCAAGTGCATTTTCCTTCCCTGATATCAGTACCAATTTTTCCTGTTACTTCGGAATCACCAAAACAATCCAAGAAATCATCCTGAAATGAAAATATTTCGATATAACTGAAGACTCACTTGATTTCTACATATATCAATAAGAATTTTTCATAACAATGAATGTATACTCAGTGATTTTAACGCATTTTGTTTGACTCATCGATCTCTGGAGAGCTCAGTAATTTTTTAATTAAAGGGTATTTCAAATCGACTACAAATACTTTAACGGATTCACCCTATTTTTGTATCGTAAACAAAAGATTTAAGTGAACGCTCAGGTCGTTTTCTACCTGTAGTGTCGTGCGTTTGGCTGTCTAATCAAAAATACTTGTTAAAATTAATGAATATGGTTATATATTCATATACAAGTAATATTATTATAAACTTTTTAAAATATTCACATAATGAATAGGTTTGTTCATTCAAGAATATATGTAGTGAAAGCAAAAATGATGGTGCGTTACCATCAGACGGATCTCCGTCGAATTTTATGATTAAAGGTTCTACAATTTCTTCAAATGAATGGTCTACATTCCACATTTGTCCTCTTTTTTCATAACATCCTCATTGCTCAATAAGTATTCGTAGATAAGTACTCTTTGATCATTCCCATATTGATTTCAATTCAAGAGCCATCGGTATATATATATATATATATATATATATATATATATATATATATATATATATATAAATATATATATATATATATATATATATATATATATATATATATATATATATATATATGCCGCGGGGCAAACCGCGGACACGTGTTTCTGGCTATTGGCCTCATCAGCGCGGTTGGCTCCTGTTGTTGACTCCGTGCGTTTGTGTTGTTTCCTGATTTCGGCAAACAAGTGTTTCCCATCTTTACACTTGGCTGCACCGCGCTGATGAGGCCAATAGCCAGAAACACGTGTCCGCGGTTGTGTCCACGAATTATTTCTTTCTTGATTTATAATTATATAATAATATAATAAATATAATTTTTATTTTCTAAAGACCAGTTAAGATCTTCGGCTCCACATGCACGTGAACATTTCGTTACTAACCTGAATCTGAAAAAACTCCCCAATTTCCAGGAGAATTGTCTTGGCTTGACGATGTTGTTCAGCATCGTACATATTAGCCAAATACATGGCCAACGCCACAGGTAATTGGAAGCTGTAATATGCAGTCTTGTATTTTACTATAGAATTATATCTCTTCATTGTGAACATGTCCAGTTTGGGTTTTCCGTTCAACATGCACTGAGAATCGAGTGATTGTCCCATAGCTGTCTTGAGAGTGACTTCATGGAATAAGTCTACTATTGGTACGTATTGGGATTTGTTGGAGAAGTATTTTCTAAGGATTGAATAGAGGCTATTCTCTACCAGAAGTCCGTCGTTGATAGCCAAAAGTCCGACACCCTCATTTCTGTACCAGCTTGGCTGTCCTCTTCGTGTTTCGGATTTATCCATAAGATCGTCCAAAATGAGGAAATGGGCTTGCAACTGAAAAAAATGGATCATTTTAGAAAATCAGACCACTGCAGAGCTCAACAGGAAAACCAAAAAAACTAATTAGAGGTGTCAAATTTTGAACACAGTGTGATTATTTGAAATATAGCTGATCCCCAATATTTCAAAGACAATAGATTGATACAAAATAGTGTCAAATCGGTTTATTTTGAAGCAGATGCGCCATGATCCACACGGGATGAAATATCAACTCACTTTCCTCTTTTCTATCCAATTTTCGAAACAGTAAGAAAAATCTCGCTGAAGGGCTTTTTAAAAATTTTCCAACCATTAGTTCATTCCACTCATTTATACCTTCCGTGTACGAGCATACAATGATTATTTTCAAACTACTTTCGGAATTTTTGTGAAAATTATAATTCTGCATTTCGAAGTCATTCTATTTTTCAAATTTTTAAAAAAGGTGGGTTTTTATATACCGCAGACCTAAAATTTATAAATTATTATGAAACGCCATCTAGCCGGTAAATTGAAGAGCTTTCTCGTTCATTCAGTTAGTTCACAGATCAAATAGTGGCACTTACTAAGAACCAAAGGAGTCACAACGAATAGTTATATTGATAAAACGACTTGAAACTGATAATTTATTTACAAGTATTTACAGGTTACAGCAAGATATTATGATATGTTTCGTCTTGGCTACCCAGAGTCAGAATTCACAAGGATAAACCATCTACGCTACGCTACAATCGGTAGCTACAATTAGTAACTGACATTACTACTCGAAATTGGAAAAGTTAGGGCCAACGCCCACCTACCAACGACAGTCCTCAAAAGTCGAAACTTGTGCGAGATAAGGATTGACGAGGGCTCACCTTCTAACGTGCGATTTTTAGCACGGATTGGACGATAGACAGTAAAAATTGATCGTCTGGAATCTCAGTTTGAGCTAACGTTTCATTTGACGGTCGAATGAGTGGAACAAACCATCTACGCCAACCCAACCGGATACCGCCCCAAAGTTAAAAGAAATAATAAAACAAATGATTGATGTCTATCAACATTGTAGGTCTTGAGTTATGCCATGCTTGCATATGGTATGATTTATGTAACTTTGATAAGATTGTATGATAGAAGTGACTCAAGGCAAACAAAGAAAATGCCAATATGTCGTTTAGCATTTTTTTTATGTTTCAACAATTCCAATATATCACAATAACATCAACAGAACATAAATGTGAAAATGTTAAATAACTGAATGACGTCGTGTACAATGATATCGTTGTCACCGTATAATAAAATGACGTCACTCTGAATTCAACAAAGCGGACTCCCAAAGATGGTGGGCTGGACTAAATTATTCATGTGCGCCAATGACATGAATATTGAATCAAATGAAAAAAAAATGGCGAAAAACAAGACGGCCTCCAAAACAATATCAAAGATTTTTCTGATTCAGTTCAAAGTTTAATTTCTCCTTTCCAGAACACATGAAATAAGGCTTCTTTTTGAAAATGTTTCTTCACTATTAATTTATTTTTTCAATGAATTTATCGAATTCAAGTAGGTTCATGTGGATGTATTTGGGTACTGCACCCAATCATAGAATTAAGTTGCAGTAACTAGTTTGAGATTTCACCAGTAAATTATTTAACAGTCCGTGAATTGATGAACTAGGGCAAATTAAATTGACAGGTATCACCCTGTTAGATTATTTTCACCAACGCTAATAATGACAACCCTTTTTCTGGTATATTCAGTATGAAAAATCTGTCAATCGAGTTTTCGCTAGGTGTATTTTTTCTGTTCACTATAACTGAATGTCATAACAGTTGTAATAGTATCAGTTGAATATGATGCCAAAGTAGGTCAGATGTATCATGTTTCAAAGAAGTCTTGAAAAGAGATGAGAGCATGAAAGGTCATTGATATAACTTTTTATTTAGATTAAATATAATTCTTCTGTCAGTTTGATATCCATTATAAACAAAATTCAGGAGTATATACGCGGTTCAATAAATCTTTTTCAACTAAGCATATATTTGCTAACCAACTCATTCCCAAGAAATAAAAAAATCTCGTGACTGTGTTAATATAACTGAATTAACTTTGTTTTCCCTATCTTTCTGAATGAAAGAAATAAAAAAAAATCTCGTGACTGTGTTAATATAACTGAATTAACTTTGTTTTCCCTATCTTTCTGAATGAATTTCTTGTCGACAACGAGAAACGAAAATCCATTTCAACAATGAGACTGTAAACATGATAATATTACGAAAATAGAACTGAAATCGAATACTGCCCGAAGTTATCTTGCTAAATACAATATTTGTCCTAAAAACTTATCAATTTTATCATAGTTTGAAAACGAAACAGATCGTGAAAAAAATTGTGTCATGCGTTTGAAAACTTGTTATTGATTTCATAACAGTACTCGTACAATGTGTAGGTACAGGCGTAGATACAAATAAATTGATAGTAAAAAATATTTTTTAAAACAAGCTTTCATGCTCCAAAAAATCAATTTACATTATACCCGTTATTTTTATTATACTTCACAATTTATATTATTAAAAGCTTGTCGCGAGATTTACTCATTTGTTTCTTGGAATTACTGATGTGAAGATCAATTCACATCAATTTACAATTACCATCCAATCAATTATTTTGAATTATTTTCAAAATTGTATGTATGTATGTGTGTATGATATGGCATTTATTCGTTACTTTTTAAATATAAATTTCCTTTTCGAACGAGGAAATTTGACTTCGCAGTTAGTTTGTGCTTGAAAAATTAGTGAAAAACAGCCTCTTTCCTTTTGTCATGTGCTACTCTGAACCTGTCAAATTTGACATTTTTTTGTAAAATCCTCAAAAAATCAGTTTTTTGTAAATTTCGAAAAATGTCAAATGAAAAAGTTGATCAGTTTCCAATTTTACACCATTGCTCGAAGTTTGGACTCTCTACTGTCACTTCGACAAGAGCGGAAAAACTGGTATAGAGTATTAAGGAAACTTTGACAAAAATTTTGCATAAAAATAAATTCTATCCTTATAAGCCAAAGTTCATACACACTCTTAAAGAAAGAGATTTCGATATTTTAGTAGGTGAGAGAGAAAATGATATCGCATTTTTCTACAGGATTTCATGGAAAGACGAGGCAACTTTTTCGTCGATCAAAACAGTTACTTCCAAAATTGTTGTTGGTGGTCCAACAATAATCCAAGTACACAACGAATTGCCATTCTTAGAAGTATTGGTGATGAGGACCGACGACACTAAGTGGGAAACATCTGTATATCGAAAACCTACTCACACGGGACAATATCTGAATCACGAATCCACCACCATCAATCTACCAAAAGTGGAATCATCAGGAATCTAGTGGATCTGTAATACGAGCTCTGTAATACGAAGGAAGGTTTCGAGAAGAATCCAGGTATCATCAAAAAAAAATCTTCAGCGGAATGGTTACACTAAAGTGATGGTCGAACAGATTTTGGCTGAAAGGCAGCAAACACCTCACAAGGAAGGGAAACCGTCACAACCAGTGCTTGCCCATCCCTACGTCAGAGATAAGAAGATTGGGTCTAAATACAATAACAGAACCTGCACTGGTTTAAGAGAATGTTCAAAGAAGCTGCATATATGTTGTCCCACGACGCATTCAGACAAGCTGTCGTAGAAATACGCAACATATGGAAACCTTTAATCAAGCAGAAAAACGGTCAACTTTCACTAAACCGGTGAAGCGGAGAGAGGAAAGATGGGATAGGTGGAAGCGTTCCTATGACCTCTCGGAGGAATAGTCCAGTCATCACCCGAAAACGATTGTGGTTACTTCGTGAAGTAACTTGGTTTGATTTTTTTAGTTTTGTTAATTGCAATTTCCTTTTTGTTTGTTCAATTTTGAATCTTCTGCTTATTTTCATTTCCATTTTACATTATTTCTTTTTACTCTATGCCTAATAGAATCATATCAGACAATGAAAGTTCGAACGAGTGAAATTCACCTTGAAATCTTGTCGATCACTTTCAAATGAAGTACATATGAATCAGTATGTTCCAAACTCTTGAATGTTCTATATGTATATATTTCTAGTCAGCGAAACTTCAAACGTGAACTTGATGGAAACATCAAACATTCTAGACTGTTTCGAGATGTTCTGGAATGTTGCCGAATGCTATCGAATATTCTCGAATGTTCTGGACTGTTCCTGAAGTTACTAAAAGGTGAAAATTTGAGATCTTATATTTTCAGGTAAAAACAAGAACCCTATTCGTGAATGGAAGAAAGAGGGTTTCGCAACATATAAGTCTCTTGACCGTTCAACAATGATCCGGAATGTTCCAGGATGGTCCCGAATGTTCCAGATTATTCTCTAACATTTCATCACATTCCAGCATATTCCGGATTGTTCGACTGTTCTGGAACTTTCATATCCCCATATCTTCAAAAGCACGCCCTTCAGGTCAAAACGAAAACATTTTTCATAGATGGAGGATAGGGAGCTACCACATCATGGGATATTTCAGAATTGTCCCCAACGATCCGAACTATTCCTGAACAATCCACGAAATATCTTCCAGGATATTCTGGAATGTTGTGGCATGCTTTCGAATACTATTGATTAATCTGGAATGTTCTAGAACGTTTTTGGGCGAAACGTCAGCCGTTAAATCTTCGTAAGAACCTCTTTCAGGTAAAAACGATACGATACTTTAGGATTGCTGATCTTATTTGCATTAAACAGTTCTGTATCACTCATGATCCCCTTTTTGGGGAATTGGTTGAGAAATATAGATTTGAAATTATAACTATTAGTATGAAGGCAAGGTATTTAAAAACGTATAATCTAATATATATTTTATTATTAACAAATAATATAAACCCTCTATATAAAATTGGTATAAAAATTTACCAAATTCAATACCAAAGCTTCACTTAATTATTTATCAGATTATATCCTAACACAATTTGTAAAGCACAATATATGGCATGAATAAAATTTATCACATAAAAGTTAGTTTTTATCTCGCCCTTCGTCCATTTTATCAAAGGTTTATTCAAGATTGAACAGAGTTCAAAGAGACCATGGAATCACTGATTCTCAAACAATTTATCCAAAAGGGTGAAGAATAATTTGTGGGGCAATCCTTTAGATATTTGTTGAATATGTGTATGAATTAATTTGTAACTTTCTTCTTCATAACAAGCGTAGGTAGCCGGCAGTCCCAATTCTATATACAAATTCTTTATGACTTCTACAGATTCTTCACCCGGTTGCCCGTAATATTTCTCCATTATTTTCCTCTGAGAGGGATTCGCTCTCTGTAGGGCAACTACTGCCAACCACGAGCATTTTCCTTCATTGATGTGGGAGCCAAGTTTCCATGTTACTTGGCTGTCTCCAAAACAGTTCAAGAAGTCTTTCTGAAAAAAAAGGAAAAATGTTAGCAATCATTCGCAATGATAATAATAGTGCGAAATGTTATTATATGAGTCATTTATATCTGAATTCAGCAAAAATGTTTAAACTTATTTGTATAAGATATGTTAGTCTTGTAAAGATTACAATTTAATTTATGGATTTCATGGTAGGTGATTTCTTATAGGTCATTAATGGCATTGTTTTGAAACATGGAAAACTGTAGAAAGATGAAACGGAATACCACTGATTTCGAAATAAGTGAGTAGTTATAATTGGAAGTATCAATGATGCAAATGCTTTAAGAGAAGTAGCTCCACCCAATAATTTTCAAAAAATTCAGCAAAACGTTTATCAGTACCAGTACTATCCAATATAACCCTTACTTGGAAAATGCTATCAATACGGAACCTCTATTATGAATCTCAAAATACTTTTGTCAATTATTTTGATTTACTAAGAGGACTTCGAAGCTGAGATAACCTAATTAAAAAAAATTATAGAACACAAACACTATTGTAGCGTTGGTTTTTTTTTAATTAAGTCTACAATAACTACTGAGAAGTTTCTAAGACAAATATGGACAAAAATAGAAAATAACGGGCCAATAATGCAGAAAGTAAGCAAGTAATTTGCACTTATACTAAAAAGGTTCCCTCCGAACCTCAACATCAGTGTAAATAAATATTCGATATCAATGTTCCATGTTTGCCATATCTTCCAATATCTGGTTAATTCGCAAGATACAACAAGTTCGTTTGAAAATCCTAAACCGATCGGCTATCATTCCATGGCAAATAGAAGTCATACAAAATATTTATTTATTTATTTACTTTTAATACGTGCAATGAAAGTGTGAATTACTTTTCTATATCCCCAAAAAGTTTATCTATATTGTTGTTAATAAATGATATAGAGATGTATTCAAAAAGAATATTTATTTGTTACTAAAATATTGGATTATTACGATGATATGAAATTGATATGTAAGAAACTCTTATTAGGCTAGCCGCACACTAGCAATACGCAAGCGCATAGTGCCAATTAAATAGCTGCGAAACATTAGTTTCAAAAAGGATTTCGTTGTTTTTTGGGTGCCATCGGCATCGACTGCATTGGTCATTAGCCTCATGTCCTGGGTAGGCAATGTTAATAACTCCCCGAGCCACCTAGGGAGCATCATGGCAGTCCGTCAGCCATGTAACGTTGCAGAATCATAAACTTATTAACAGTTTGGAAAATATAAATTTTTTCATAACATACGCATAGGGGACAAAAGTGTGCGGATACAAGTTATAACATTTGCGTTAAATTTTGCCAATAATAATTCAGTTGCTAGGAAAATCAAACGTTTTAGCATTTTTCGAATGCCAAACTAAATATATAAATGTATTGAGGAAAATATCACAAGTTTATTCACACAATGCTTGGATTTCAAAAAAATGTTATTGAATTACATTACAAATTTGATGAAAGGTTCTGATTAAGTGTGAAAAATGAAAAAATATTCACCGCAGAATGATTACTAGTTGTCAGAGAAAACAAAGTAAGGTCAAACGACGCCGAAATCCATCTTGATTTTCTTCAGGTTGAAGCCTGGCTCCCTTCCCCTTTTAACTGATGTTAAGGTCAAACGACAACTAAATACTGTCAATTTATATGAAATGGGTATTCAACTCAAAACGTATTATAATATACTTGAATTTACAATTACACAGATGAGGGTATGAAACGGCTAGGATCTTTAGAGCCTCATTTAATATGTGAGCCTTATTAATGTCTTGCGCCACATCTAAGGCATCATGCTTATTTGAATAATCGAGGTAATAGTCAACATTTCGAGATGTGTTTCACTAGGATATGACAGTGACGAAAAAGAATAGGTTTGTGACTCTAAACGCTATTTTAGATTATTTTAAATTTGAGAATCATGTCAAATATCTGATCAAATTAAGTAGCAATGGAGACTATATGACCAAATAGTCTTGGAGTTTGAAGAGAATCTAAACAGTTATAAAAAAAATTATGAAATGATACATCTTTCAAGATGATATTCTGAAAAAGTACAGCTATATTCAACAGGTGAGAGAACTGAAAGCACCATTATACCACACAGGCTCAATGAAGAAGTCGCGGACCGAAATGTTCTGCCTGACGAACAGTTCGGCTTTAGGAGAGAACACTCCATTGAATTACAGGCTCTGAGACTGGTCGAAAACACTATCTGTGTTTTCGACCAGTCTGAACCATAATAAAAAGTCCATGTTGTTTTATAAGACATCTCGAAGGCCTTTGACCGTGTATGGTACGAAGGCCTTCTGCATAAACTAATCGCGTTCGACCTGCCACGGGGCCTGATCCGGTGGATTGGGTCTTTTCTGAAAGACAGAACATTTCAGGTTAGAGTAGAGGGCTCTCTGTCTGACAATACAGATATCCTCACTGGAGTGCCACAGGGGGCCGTGCTCTCCCCTACGCTGTACTCACTTCACACCAGTGACCTTCCGAGGTCTGAGCGTGTGAAGCTATCTCTGTACGCCGATGATACGGCTCCCCTCTCATCTTCCATGGGTCGAGAGCTCGGGATTGTCTACATGCAACGTGCATTGGACGACCTCGAGCGCTGGTACCTCGAATGGACGATCCGAGTGAACCCGGACAAAACTCAGGCAATAACCATGGGATATCTCCATTCTGGAGAGATTGCAAAATAAGTTACTACCGATGAAAGTGAATGTTCCGAGGCTCGTACCGAACGAAGCCATCCGCAGATATTTGCAGCTGCCTTCCATTAAGCAGTCCATCCAGTCGAGGAATCGGCAAGTCTTTGATTGCACAGAAACCCACGATAATCCGTTAGTTAGGAAAGCTATATATTGAGCTGTATGTATGTAGTTAGGGAAGCTTCAGATTATGCTGTAGATGACCCCTCCCTCCGTTAAAAGATGAACAATATCTTTATCCAAACACCCCAGCCAGGTAGGGGTTCACGTAAAGGACGGTACTGATATCTGAGGACATTCATGTCGGCATCCCATAAATCAGTCTTGACCCGTTTGTCTCTCCGACGAACACCAGTCGAAAGGGTAAGGGAGCCAGGCTCCATCCTGTTTAAGGCAAGATGACACGAACAACAACCATTATACCAAGAAGAAGAAACTTTTTTGCATTTCAAGCTTTTTTATAATTCATCGATTCTTCATGACATGTAGAGTACGGCATCTCTCAGATAGAAAATGAATAGTACCAAGTAACCAATTAGTCACTTGATATTTTATCGTTTTTCATTTTATTTATTTTCACTTGAGCAATGTAAAAGTTTCTATCGAAAAAATAGTTTGTGTGATAATGTATCAAATCTTTCAATACAATAGTAATGCTCATCTAAATTGGTTGATTTCTCATTTTCATGGATAACCTAAATGAAAAAAAAATCTATTAATTTGAATGAAGTTTGAAGAGAAGGTTCATCTGAAAAACGAGTTGATGTCCATACCGAAAAAGAAGAATCGAAGACAATAATGATTGTACGTAAATCGAGTTCAAGAAAGCTGTCATACTATTTCTTGTGAGAAAATCCTGAATTTTCAATGAATCATATTAGATTGCAAATAAATATGCATTTTGTTAGATAACTCTGGCTAATAATGTGTGTAACCCAGTAGTTGAAAATTCTGACTCTAGTAATACACAAAAGTAACAATTAACAAACATAATAGTTATATCAAAATTGGCATAAAAATATGGCATTATTCGAGATAAAAACTTTTAGCAATACTAACCTGTATTTGATAAAACTGCCCCAGTTCCAAAAGGATCGTCTTCGCTTGTCTGTGTTGTTCGGGGTCATACATTTGGGCTAGGTACATAGCTGCTCCGACGGGCAATTGGAAGCTGTGGTAGCCGGTCCTGTATTTCATGATCAAATTATAATTTTTCATCGTGAACCTGCTCAAATCGGAACCTGCGTTGTTCATGATAACGCCGTCAAGAGATTTTCCCATTGAACACTTTAGCGTGACATCATGGAACAACTCTAATATCGGAACATACGAGGGGTGATCGAAAAAATATTTCCTCAGTATGGAGTAAATGCTGCTTTCTAGTAATGTGCCGTCGATAACTGCGTTCATACCGACATTTTCATTTCTATACCAACAAGGGTTGTTGCGTCTCACCTCTGAATTGTCGATCACGTCATCTACAACAACACCAAAGCCTCTAAGCTGCAACAAAGAAACAGTGAATTTCACGTTTGGTAAAACTATACCTCAGTAATTGGCAAGCAAGCAAGCACTTCTAATATAACAGCACAAACACTGACACCAAAACTACGGAACATGCACTTGTGATTACGGCGTTGTCGAAGTTATGAAAAATAGAATAATTTTCGTATTGGATGAATCTGAAATCATAATTATCTAAAAATTTTTTTTTACCTGATATTAACTGGATGAAGTCATCCAAGTAATCTACTTTTTTCTATTGACAATAATAGATGGGATTAAATCATCTGTTGAACTATTTCTAGGGAGCTTCTCAACTACAATGATAGAACAACAAATCATTCGAAACAGTCTTTGTTGAAATTTGAGGGTTATACCAGTTCAATGCCAGGTGCAATGACAGAAAAAACGCACTCACTACAATATCAGTTGAAAAATAAAAACTTAGTATTTCTTATACGAGACAATCCCCCGATTTCAAAGATGGGTGAATGGCATATCAAAAACTACTTCAAAAATCAAAATTAAACTTGTGAATATGATAAAAATTCAGAACAGTGTTGCAAATGTTCGAAGGAAATTTCATAATCAAAAAGAAAGTGAAAAAGCCTGTTATCATACGAAATAAAATAGTTTAGTCAGTTTAGATGGAACACATGCTGTTGACTAGATTAGAAGGAGTTATAGGTTGAGTGAAATATTATTGAGTTTATCATGGTTGTTATATTATATAATAAACGCACATTCAATGAACAAAAAAACTCACCCCTGAATTGTGAAATACTCTTCCATATTTCATTATACTTATCATGAAGTACCTTTTAATAAAATAACACAGTAAACCTCCCTCATTGAAAAAAACCTTCTTCTAATCACATATTATATGGCAAAGTTTTGATCTAAGTAGATTTGATCAAAGTAAATCAGTTTTTATTTTCCACATACATGTTTCTCTCGAATTTCCAAAGAGTAAGAGTTGAAGTAGTAATTTTCATTAGAAGTGTCAACCGAAAATATATTAGGATCAAGATGGTAATCCGAAAGTTTTCCAAAAATTTAATCCATACGTATTGACAATGTTTTTTCATGGGATAGTAGATCATTGACACTCTCTACATCAAAATGAAATAGCATTATATCACTTTCAGAAAATATATTTCACTGGTCGCCCTATTGTGAAATGGATCTGATAAAAATAAAACACTTTCTTCAGAAGCTAGTTTTGTCAACCAAGTTAGCAGTTCTGATGTTTTGATAAATTACTATCTCCATTCGGGTTTGAAGGCCGTCGTAGTTTGGAACTGCATCCTAACGTTTCGCCAGCACAAGTGGCTGGCTTATTCAGATGTTTATTCATCTTGAATCATCAATATGAATAAACCTCTGAAGAAGCCAGCATTTTGTGCTGGCGAAACGTTGGGATGCAGTTCCAAACTACGACGGCCTTAAAACCCGAATGGAGGTAGTAACACTGTCTACAGAGGAGATGGATGTCAAGCCTACGACTCCAACTGACCTCCCTGCAAATTTAGAGCGAGGGCTTCTCAACTGTCCAACTCCTGATCCGATAACTGAATCTAAAAAAAAAAGGTTTGGTGGTGCAGCCAGGAAACGACTGAACAGTCTCCTCAAGAGCGGGGTTCTTTATGAAACCGCCTTGCACCAAAATCTTGAGTGGCGTACGCAGAATCTGTCTCAGGTGGAGGAACAAACCCGCCATGAGCAGGTTAGCAAACGTTTGCGCTCAAGTGACGATTCACCAAAACCAGAGGCGAAAAAGCCCTGCACGGATGAATCTAAGGCATCGTCAGGTGTAGATGACGTGCAAAAACCCTCATATGGAAGGTTGTCGCGGGTATCAAGGGGGGAATCTTGCACCTTGAGTATCCGACTACCTCATTAACAATGAAACAGCAGAGCATATACTTTGTGCCTGCCTCGCTGGGGACCGAATAAGGTTTTTAGAGTTTTGCAGAGCCGTACGCTTACCATCTGACCTGAAAGACCACTCACCATACAAACTAATCAGCTTCGTTAATAAGCTGGGTTTATTTGGTCGAGTGTGAATAGGTGTGAGCCACAATGAACCCTTGCGGGTTGCGGTAGAGGGTCGAATAGACCCACTCACTTTGGACCTAACCTAACCTAGTAACACTGAGATCTGATGTTGCTAACTCAGATAGAGAAACGTGCTACAGTTCTGTTGTGAAAGAAGTGTTTTTATAACATCCACTATTCCTCATCATCATCACGAACTATTGATGCGACCTATTTCCATTTCTTGACTTCGACTTCGAGAGTTTTTCCCAATACTTCAGAAAAAATGTCTCTTAAAAATACCGGATCCTTTTATGGTTGAATCTTCTTCACTCATTCAAGTAGAACTTCATTGTGAGATTTCCACTGGACAGTTCTTCACAAAACCGCAACACGTGTTTCATTATACGATAGCTTACTCAGGCTTATTCATACTTGCACGCCATTGATGAACGCACATGAGGAGCCATAGTACAGCAAAACACGTGATGCGGTTTTGTTAACTGTTCAGTGACAATCTCAAAATAAATTATTACTTGAATACGTTATGGATTTTCATCAAGTATCGGTTAAGCCACATTCATATTTAATGTTGCGGTAAATGATTTTTCGAATTAAAGTGATAGAGATTTAAATTATAGCTACGATGGCCACCTTATGAATACGTTTTGAAATTGAACATGTTATTATATCATTTTTTTGTCAGAAACTGTTACCTTACATATCCTCATTTTTTAGACATACGAGTATATTCTTTATATTTATTAGATCTCCAATTTTTATCGATATTCATTTCAAACCGTTTCATTTGTTTTACAATTTTCACTTCAAAATCGGATTTTTTTCATTTTTATTAAAGTATAACTTGATGGTGTGAATATTTTCTTCTACAGATGTACCACGATACTGATTGATTAAATGTCATTGAAATATTTGGACATAATTTTGTTACTTTTTGAACACCACTGTCATAATTGCTCTTTCTGGAGCATTTTCTATTTCAAGTTGCACATCGTATAGATACTTATTTAGCATATGTCTTCACAATTATTTCTATTTCTCGATTTCGTTTTGATAATCAAGTATTGTTTACCATTCAACAAAAATCAGATCATCCCAAGAAACCAACTATCAGAAATTTTGTTTTGTTTTCTTGTTGTTGTTTTGTTTAGCTTTGTTTTTTGTTACATTTTTCAAAAGTCGTGAACTATACAGTCAATCAGGAATACTAAGTAAAAAAACAAATTTATGGAGAACGCTATTATAAAACGTCATTAGAAAATCTCGAATATAACTTAGATATTTTAGAACTTTTAGATATTTTACATATTATCCTGTTCAACTTTGCCATCTTGTAACTTGGTACATAAATATCTATTTCATTAACCCAATTTTCGATTCAGTTGTAATAGTTCAGCAAAGTACACATCTTGAATTTTGGTTACGGTTTCCAGATGTTCGTTACATAAAAGGGGAAAACATTTTTAACGAAAGTATAGTGGCTCCAGTAATCGTACATTAGACAAGTTAAATGTCAAATTTAGCTATTGTAGAAACTTTAACATATTTTGAAACAAATAATTCTTTACGCAATGCAATATGCAAATCCCACCCACACAACGCTTTGATATTCTTCGAAAGAAATCTTATATTACTATCCAATTATTATAATCCACTTAAGAAACCCCATCGAACCATTTAAATACACCTACCGATCTGGTCGTCTCCACTTCTGGTGGTGGAATATCAGAAAATAGACTCGAAACTTCAACGTTCACCGCGAAAAAAGTTTAATCGTACTTTTCTAATCAACCACAAATGGTGGTTGCAGTTAAAGTTTTCAAAAAGACAACTCCCAATGGTAAAGTCACCGTTTATCTGAGCAAGAGAGACTTCATTGACCATCTCACCCGAACTGATCCAATAGATGGCGTGGTCGTTGTTGAAGATGGCTACCTTCAGGGCAGAAAGGTATTTGGACAGGTTAGTAGACTTTTAAAAAGAGTTGCTAGACATGTATACAGATTGTCTAGTATTATTCTATTATCATACAAGGCGTTCTATTGAGAAAATTGTGAAATGAATGCATGCTAGGGAGGCAAAGAAATATTCTTGTGCATCTGTTATATATTTAATAATATAATAATGATCATTCGACTGATCTATTAAAACTGTTAGTATTTCTTAATGATATTGAACATTTCTGTAAGTTGTACTGGAAGGAAAGTTTTTTCCAGCATCTACAGATACTGTTATAATGTTACCAATCCAGTCGCTGACTATCTCTGAATTATCAACATCTCCAGGAAAAGAGTAAGTTATGGTTGCTTACCAAACAGTGAAGGTAGAATTGTTCTGGTGTGAGGAAAGTATCTTTATTAGATATCTTAGCACTGTCATATTTTTGAGGTACTCGAAAACTGTTTCAATTCACTGATGAGTCCAACGTTAATAAGCTAGAACTGTTGGGAGTAAAGACGACATTTCTCAAAAATTAACGGATTTTGGTTTAATATTTCAAAAGTTACTGAAAAAAAGAATCTTATAGAAAAAAGATCATGGATTGAATTGTGTAAAATTTTGCTAGTTCATGATGTTGAACGACATAGTGGCAAAGATCGGATAATTCAGTGAAAACAGAAGCATGTGTCCAGAACATTTCGAGCAAAACAGCTACTCCGTGCCAAAACACAGCTTGTGAAAATTGATAATTTGTCGAACAATCAAGATGATCATCAATATGGCTTTTGGAAACAAAGATCAAGAGGCGACCTTCTATCGTATGTCACCCACATTTGGAATAACGCAATCGAGGAACATGGAGTATCAATAGCTGTTGCGCTTCATATTTCTGAGGCCTTTGACCGTGTATGGCATGTGGGTTTGCTGGCCAAACTTGGATGCAATGACTTGTCGGATCATTTCTGAGTATGGCTTTCCAGCTTCCTGAAAAAACGTTTCCTGCAAGTGGCCGTCGATGGATATCTCTCGAATACTGTTAGCATCAACGCTGGTGTTCCCCAAGGATCCATATTGTCTCCAACCTTCTTTTTATTGTATATTATCGACTTATTATCTAATATATTGCTTTGCTGACGACAGCACACTTGTCTCGTTATTCCATTTGAATTCCAGGACATCGGCTGCGGATGCACATCTCCACCAGCAGCAGGAGGTTGCATATCTTAATGAGGACCTAGAAGTGATTTCAAATTGAGGTGAAAGTTCAATAGCAAAAAAACCCAGGCATCGGTTTGATCGCTTTCTGCTTCCATGAGTTTTTTTGGGGTTTAGAATGGACACCAATCTGTCTTCGCACTGTACACACCTTAGCAACTTTTGATGCTTTATAAAGCTCAGATCAGACCTTCTTTGGAGTATTGTTCTCATGTATGGAGCTCCGTCTCTTACCATGAAGCTACTGGATTCTATCCAGAAAATAGCCATCCGCCTGAGTGGAAACGCGAACATCACTCGCAACCTTGATAGTCTGGAACATCGAAGAAAGGTTTGCCTTTCTTCTATAGATACTTTCACGGGAAGTGTTCCAGTGACTTGATATATTTGATTCCACCAAGAGCGGTTCATATCAGAAATTCGCGACGGACCGGCTGCTCATCGTAACTCACTATACCTCGAACTTCACTGTTCAAGAACTTTTTCATTTGGAGAACTTGGTTTTTGTGGAAAAAACAATGTAAATTGCTACTTTCGCACAGACATCGCTCTTGAAGCGCCTTAAGGACTTTCAATGCTTGTGTTTTTGTCCTTAAAAAAATTGATTATGCTATACCTCTGGACTGGTTCTCTGTTATATATTCAGAAATGGTGAAAGATGATGAGTATCCAAAACATGCACTCGTAGGTAGTCCTAATAATATATTACAACAGCGCCAACAATTTTTTTATTTTATTGATACAACTTTACTTTATGATAAGACACTTTAGAAATAATATAATCTGTCGCTACCCGACAAAGGTTCTTTATCCTCCATCTCAATTTCGCATAGATGATGAGGGATATATGGCTTAAATCAAAGTTAATTCAAAGGTAAAGAAGATGAAGAAGAAAACATTTTTTAAAAACCACATTCCGTACCAGAATGGACTTTTTTCCTTCGGAAATATCGACAATCCATCGTTTGTAACTCCTGGTACAGAAAAGTATCTTTTCTAGATTCTATATTAACACCGATTTTATTCACAAAGATACTTCAATACGAAAGTAATTGTACAATATCCAGGGCGTCAAATACACCCGAACATCTTGAATTGCGGTTATTACCACACCTGAGACGTAGATGAGCAATATGTTTCGCCGGAAATATCGAAAACAACTAGAGTAATGGTTTGTTGTCAGTAGAATCAATATTGAAAAGCTTTTTAATGTTTTACCAGAAAAATTAAGTACTCGTTTTCATGTCATTCAATTACCAACTGATAAAAAACAAGTTTTCTATGAATTCCAATTCTGCGAAACCAATTTGTTCACTTACATTGAAATGGAAATTGAAATTCAACTGCTTCAAACCAAATTTGTTTGCAATTGATAAATGATTTCCTCTTCACCAGGTGCTTACCCTCTACCGATATGGTCGAGAAGAAGACGAGGTTATGGGTGTCAAGTTCAGCAAAGAAATGGTCATAGACTGCGACCAAATAGTACCATGTAAAAAAGAGAAGCAACAGTTGACGCCTATCCAGGAGAAGTTGACCAAGAAGCTGGGGCCCAATGCTCATCCATTCACTTTCACTTTCCCCGAAATGTCTCCCTGCTCTGTCACCCTTCAACCCGGTAAGGATACGATTTTAATTTGTCAATTATAGTAGTTTAGTCCCAACAAAGGTGTCATCGTTTCGTTTAGCGATTTATCGTGAAGGTTTGGACGTTCTTTTACAGTGAGTGTTTATGACATTTCAGAGAATATACAGGGCGTTTCAAAGAAAACTTAACTTCCCTTGTAAGTCAGAAACGTTCAGAAACGTTCGTGTAATCGTGTCGTGATAGTTGCTGACCCCCCTGGGGTCAGCAACTATCCCCCCGATCTTTTTCAATGGCATGAATGGTCGAGTGATACATCATTTGAAAGTTTTTGTGTCCTTCTATAACTTCTGAATTTTTTTCGAATTTGGTTCATTCGTTATTGAGAAATTAAATGTAGAACCTTTCATTTAGGGAAAAACAGAAAATTCGCTCATTTCATTGAGGGAATCAACAAAAGTAATATCAATGGCAATACAATCAGCGGATAAAATGTTCTAGCTCCATACAATAATACAGTCTACTTTCGAAAGTGTTCCTTGCATTATTGAAGATGTCCGGAGTTAAAAATCGGCATTCCTGAACAATTTTCCGTCGCAGGTCTTCTAGATTTGTTGAATTTATTTATTTAGTAGTAACCGTTTTGAAATGGACGACACTGTTAGTTTTTTTTTCACTGGTAGTTTTATTGAATCTAGTTGTCGCAGAACAAAAAGTAGATAGTTGGCCACTGTCACTTCTTCACGAATTATTATTCAGTCATCCTTGTTCACTGTGTTCCAACATGATTTATTCTACTGAAGAGAGAATAGAAAGTGTTGCAACTTATTATCGAAATAATGAATGTGCTAAAGCGGCTGCAAGAATACAAATTATCCAGACCACAACGTGCGCCATCAATACGTTGAACAGTTAATGGATAAGTTTCGAACTTCAGGTTCTGTTCACAACAGAAAACATGAAGTATTCCGTCCTGTCAGAAATGACGGAGTTGAAGTTGCAGTTTTAGGACATGTATAAATGGATAATCGACAATCTATCAGACAAGAAGCTAGAGCGTCTGCTGTATCAGCTACTAGTGTTTTTGAATTTTGAAAGCCTACAAATTCCATCCTTTCAAAATGAGGCTAGTTCAGGAATTAAACGAAGATGATCCTGATAGTCGACTTCAGTTTTGTTAGGTGTTCAGTGAAAAATTGACCAATAACCCAAACCTATTATACAATACATGTTTTTCAGACGAAAGTTCTTTCATGTTGAATGGTGAAGTGAATAGACATAATTGTCGTTACTGAAGCGATGTGAATCCTCATTTGGTGATGGAAACACATTCACAAACTCCACAAAAATTGAATGTCTGGGCCGGCATTCTTGATAATCATGCTGTTGAACCATTCTTTATTGAAGGTAATCTCAATGGAGACACATACTTAAATCTATTACAAGACTGTGTAGATACTATGATTACATACATTTTGGAAAATGATGACAATTTAGTAGAAAATGAAATAAAATTTCAGCAAAATGGTGCTACCCCACATTTTTACAGTTTTTGAACGAACGTTTTCCAAGGCGTTGAATCGGCAGAAGGGGTCCAGTAAAGTGGTCAGCTAGATCACCTGATCTCACACCGATGGACTTCTTTCTGTGGGGACACCTGAAGTTGAAAGTGTACTCTACTAAGCCTACAAATCTAGAAGACCTGCGAAGACCTGAATCGGAAATGCCGATTGCTGACTCCGGAAATCTTGAATAATGTACGAAAACCTTTCGAGAGTAGACTGTATTATTGTATGGAGCCAGGTGGAGGTCATTTTGAACAATTTAACCGTTGATTTTGTTCCACTAATATTATTATTTTGATTATCTCATAAAAATGAACGACAGCGAATTTTCTGTTTTTTCTTGAATAAAACGTTCAACATTTAATTTTTCAATAACGAATGATTCAATTTCGAAAAAAATTACAAAAGTAATAGAGGGACAAAATGCCTTTCAAATGATGTATCACTCGACCCCCCATGCCATTGAAAAAAATAGGGGGTAGTTGCTGACCGCAGGAGGTGAAGTTTCGGGTATGATTTTCATATTAGAATTAGTTCCCTAGAAATAAAAATTGACATGTTTTTTGACATTTTCGATTACACGTCCGTTTCTGACTTACAGGGGGGGTCAAGTTTTCGTTGGAATGCCATGTAGATATATTTTTTGAATAAAGAGAAAGCTGTTTAATTTAAAATGAACGGCGGTAAATAACTCCGAAAAAAATAGAAACTAAGTGAACATTCAATTGAGGAAGCTGCACCTCAGTTTCTCGTGAGACGAGAAGCTTCAAATTGTGTCCTAAATCGAGCATCGTCAAAACCCAACCATAAGCAGTATTTCATCACACAAGCTTTATAAATAAGAAAACAAATTCAGCATATTCATATCAACTTTTTGAAAAAAAAAATTATCTTCAACAGAGCTCTCAAAGTTTTACACAAAGAAAATGAAGGTTTATAGCTAAATCATTTGGAAGCAATGAAAATTAATAAACATAAAAATACAAACAGTTTACTTAGTGACCAACTGGATTTAAATCAATTACCATTACTGTTGAGTTGGGTAGATGCTCTAGGTACATATGATAGAGGAAGTACCTCAGTAGGTAGTTTTTCACTGGTGGTGGGGGTATATAAAAATTTAGTAAATAATTAACTTTTAGTATTTTATTCACTATGAAAAACTATTGTGATAGCGTTAGGTTTAGTTTGTGAAACTACTATGGATCTTTAGGCCGAGTTAATCAGAAAAAAATATTAACATTGATTACTTTCATTAGGCGAGGATGACCAAGGCAAACCCCTTGGAGTCGAATACTTCGTGAAATGCTACGTCGGTTCCAACGAAGAGGACAAAGGAAGTAAACGCAGCACCGTCCAGCTGGCGATCAAGAAACTGCAATTCGCTCCCCCAGCGAAGGGAGCCAGTCGTCTTCCTAGTTCTCTGATATCCAAAGGCTTTACTTTCTCCAGCGGAAAGATCAACCTGGAAGTGACCCTTGACAAGGACATCTACTATCATGGCGAAAAGATAGGCGCTAATGTGATGATCAGCAATAACTCCAGGAAGCAAGTGCGCAATATTAAGGTCTACGTTGTCCAGCACTGCGAGGTGAGTCAATGACTGAAGTACTCTATTAAACACACTTTTCCCACACCAGAACAAAAATACTTTCCCTTGAGGCGCGTTTCGCTATCCAAGCTAGCATAACCAGAACAAAAAAAAACAAAAAAGCCGATGTAATTATTTTATAGTAGAGAAACTAGTTTTTGCATACGAGTACATATTTTTTAAGGTGTGAAACTTTGCCGAGCTACATTACGGGGGATGATATTTATACAAATACTATTCGTAATAACAAACTAACAAATACATGATAGTCCACTACAATTTAAACAGCTGCTATTGAAAAATTCTGTTTGATTTGTTACGAATATTCGAACGGTGAATCCAATGATATCTTATGAGAAGATGGTAACGAGTCGGTCTCCATTGAAACATCGCATAGTTCAACGTTTGTTTGAAGGTGATTGACAATGTTTCGTGATGAATTTCACTAGTTCGGACTTCCATTGTCTATAAAATGATTTGAAATCCCTGAAACAAGTAAAAAAGAATAATTAAAAAAGAATAGTTGAAAATAACAATTATATTAAGCAACAATAAACCTGAAATGAAATGATAGTAAAATAACCTACAAGTAAAAATATAATAATTGAATAAATAAAAATTAAAGGAATGCAAAAAGAAAATAATAAAAATAAAAAAGTGTAGAGATTCCAAGTCACGTTAGTTCACGACGTTTCGATTGTTGGTATCTACAATCGTCTTCGGGTGATGACTGGACTGATTCCTCCGAGAGATGACTATTTTATAGGTCGTTGAAATACTTTCACTTTCTCTACTTTCCATTTTCCGCTTCACTGATTCCGTGAGAGATGACCGATTTGGCGGGAGTTGGTCATTTCTCGTTTGATGATGGGTTTCCATATGTTTCGTATATCTACGCTGGCCTGGCTGAATACGTTGTTGGACAACATGTATGCGGCTTCCTTAAATTTTCTCCTGAACCAATGTTCCTCTCTGTGCAAGATCTCAGCTTGGGACCACTCGATGTTGTGTTGATGGGTCCAAACATGGTCTGCTATTCCTGATTTGCTGGTTTCTCCTCGCTGTGTGTGCTTCTTGTGCTCGGCAATGCGAATATTCAATGGCCTCTTAGTTTCACCAATATAGGATTTTCCGCACTCACAGGGTATCCGGTAAATGCAATTCTTGGAATCGCAGTCCGCGTTTGGGGGCCTGGTTTTCGTGAGGCTGCTACGGATAGTGTTACCGGATCTAAAACAGGTTCTAATGTTGTACTTGGAACCAATTCTTCTTATCCTCTCCGATAATCCTCTGATGTAGGGAAGTGAAAGCACTGGTTGTGACGGCTTCTCTTCCTTGCGAGGCTCCTGCTGTCTTTTGGCCAAAGTCTTTTCTACCATCGCTTTGGAGTATCCATTCCGCTGAAGATCACTTTTGATGATGTCTAGTTCCTTCTCGAGACCTTCCTTTGTATTACAAAGCCCAAAAGCACGGTCTAATAGAGTCTTGATGATTCCTCTTTTTGTCGATTGATGGTGGTTGGATTCGTGGTTCAGATACTGTCCCGTATGAGTGGGTTTTCGGTATACAGATGTTTCCCACTTAGTGTCGGTCCTCTTTACCAAAACGTCTAAGAATGGCAATTCATTGTGGATTTCCTTCTCCATTGTGAAAGTGATGGAAGGTCTCACGCTGTTGATGTGTTTCAGAAAGGCCTTTCTGAAACACATCAACAGCGTGAGACCTTCCATCACTTTCACAATGGAGAAGGAAATCCACAATGAATTGCCATTCTTAGACGTTTTGGTAAAGAGGACCGACACTAAGTGGGAAACATCTGTATACCGAAAACCCACTCATACGGGACAGTATCTGAACCACGAATCCAACCACCATCAATCGACAAAAAGAGGAATCATCAAGACTCTATTAGACCGTGCTTTTGGGCTTTGTAATACAAAGGAAGGTCTCGAGAAGGAACTAGACATCATCAAAAGTGATCTTCAGCGGAATGGATACTCCAAAGCGATGGTAGAAAAGACTTTGGCCAAAAGACAGCAGGAGCCTCGCAAGGAAGAGAAGCCGTCACAACCAGTGCTTTCACTTCCCTACATCAGAGGATTATCGGAGAGGATAAGAAGAATTGGTTCCAAGTACAACATTAGAACCTGTTTTAGATCCGGTAACACTATCCGTAGCAGCCTCACGAAAACCAGGCCCCCAAACGCGGACTGCGATTCCAAGAATTGCATTTACCGGATACCCTGTGAGTGCGGAAAATCCTATATTGGTGAAACTAAGAGGCCATTGAATATTCGCATTGCCGAGCACAAGAAGCACACACAGCGAGGAGAAACCAGCAAATCAGGAATAGCAGACCATGTTTGGACCCATCAACACAACATCGAGTGGTCCCAAGCTGAGATCTTGCACAGAGAGGAACATTGGTTCAGGAGAAAATTTAAGGAAGCCGCATACATGTTGTCCAACAACGTATTCAGCCAGGCCAGCGTAGATATACGAAACATATGGAAACCCATCATCAAACGAGAAATGACCAACTCCCGCCAAATCGGTCATCTCTCACGGAATCAGTGAAGCGGAAAATGGAAAGTAGAGAAAGTGAAAGTATTTCAACGACCTATAAAATAGTCATCTCTCGGAGGAATCAGTCCAGTCATCACCCGAAGACGATTGTAGATACCAACAATCGAAACGTCGTGAACTAACGTGACTTGGAATCTCTACACTTTTTTATTTTTATTATTTTCTTTTTGCATTCCTTTAATTTTTATTTATTCAATTATTATATTTTTACTTGTAGGTTATTTTACTATCATTTCATTTCAGGTTTATTGTTGCTTAATATAATTGTTATTTTCAACTATTCTTTTTTAATTATTCTTTTTTACTTGTTTCAGGGATTTCAAATCATTTTATAGACAATGGAAGTCCGAACTAGTGAAATTCATCGCATAGTTCAATTATCATTTTCATGGCCGGTAAAAAAGTAAGTTCCATAACTGGTACCGAACTTAAGCTTTGAAGAAAAAAAATGCTACTCACTAGTATCACTTCGGGAATATCAAATCGATCAGTGACTTATTGATAATAATAATAATTATTTTATTTTGCATCTTCAGATGCAAAGGTTTATCAATTACTTTTTCACATAATTAGTAGTAACATTTTGAAAGAGTTTTTTAATTATTGGATATAAATAGAAAAAAAAATTCAAATCTAATGCAGGCAGTTCTTGGTTATTATGTCAGTTATAAATATTTACTGAAATCAGTATAACGCTAGGCCTTGAAATTTTCGAATACAATACTAATTATCTGGTTGCTGACTGATGAATAAATTAGATTTGACTTTGACTTAGAAAAGAGAAAGAGATATGATCAGTCAAATTCATTTCATATTTATTTGGATTATAATGATGAAAGAATAATGATGTTATCAGTATTCGGCTCCTCCTAAATAGCTTCACCATTAAAGTAGGTTCCACAATCTGGAAAATTGGGTGATCAAGTGGGATTATTTTCAAAACTCACCCACAAAAAAAACAAATTATTCTTTGTACTGTTATTTGAGTTTTTGGAGAGGTTGTACCCTGTTTCAACGGGTGGTATTAGTTCATTTTGCAATCCCACATTTGGCTTCAAACTCAACACGCTCAATAAATGGATTTGAAAAAGTAGGGTGAAAATAGATTTTTTCTGTATGAAAGACAAACCTCAGAAGCGGAATCTTATGCGCATCAATGACTCTAATTTTTTGATATGCGATTTCTAGCAAAGTTAAATCTTAAATACATGGCTGCATTTTCGCCCCAGGAAGTTGCTATTGTTAATGTTAGGAATACCTCACCGATATAAATATTACAACTCGTCTCGTTCAATTCACCTACAGAAAAGGGATCGGATCCGAAATAGATCTCCACAATAGAATATTTCGAACAGAACTCGGTTACAGGCGATACAGGGTCCGTTTAGGTTGTAGTTCAACACGCTCAAAAACGCATAAATGAAATAGTTGTCAAGTGGTATCGTTTTTCTGAGGCATGTAAAATAAAGCCAATCCGTCAATTTCCCACAGTAGTGAGTACGTTGATTTGGATCATTTCTCAGGGGAGAAATGCTTCGATGTAAAGTGATCATTATGCAACTTTAAATACTCCAAAAGTGGCTTTTTTCAATTTCTTTTTATCTTTAACCATCCATATCTTTGACGTAATTCGCGTTTGAATCGGCTATCCAAAAAACTGGTAATATATGGAGCCTCTAGTGATACTAGCATGTTAACAAAAAGAAATCAGACAGAGATGTGTCAGAATGACCTAGAAATTCCAATATGACCAATCCAATATTGAGGTTAACGAGTGCGATAATAAATCTGACCCGTTACTTAATTAAATTCAATCCAGTATTTATGATGATAATTATAGAATTTCCACATTAAATTTTATTTAAAACGCGTTTCGCTACACAGTAGCTTCGTCAGTCACTGACTACACGAGTGGATCTATGTTAAAATGTTCTGAGTGGTTGCATTATCCATCAAACTTTCAAACTCGTGTTCCTGATAATTATTGGTGTGAAATTAAGAGAAGCACGATACAAAAAATCCAGCCTGCTAAATGGCAGAATGAAACAAATAATTAGACGGGTCGCATGAACAATTTACGTATACATATTCGTTTTGAATGTTCATTTGAATATATACTATTTGAAAAAATATCTTCAATGTTTTGCTAATTGTGAACCACGCTTATGAATGTCGGTTATTCAAATGAAACATTCTACATTCCCATGCACAAATAATTATGTGCATATATTCAAATAAGATGTTCACATCATTGAATTCCAATAGATCATTTGGAACATTATAACAAATGAAAAGTGAGATTAGAGAGAAGAATTTGAAACGTCTCCGTACTGCAAAATGGAACTGATACATTGGGGGTACTACGGGTTTAGAAACGATAGCCATGAATCGTTTTTTAACCTCATTCTTAATTTTTTTTAATTGTGAAGAAAGTCATAATCGACAAAAAAAATAACAGAATTTATGTTTTGAAGATTTATTTATTGAATTTCAATTTCATTGCGGTCGACAAATTATTTTTATATTACTTTCATTTTTTTCAATTCATTTGCGAAATATCATTATGAAATACGTTTTTTCAGTAATTTACACGAATTACACGAAAGAAAAATACTTTCAGGACAAATACTTTTATATGAACACTGAATTATACAAAAAAGACTTTTCTCCATTCAGTTTATATTCCAAACAATCGTTATGGAATTGAATCAGATAACATTCACAGAATTACTACGCGATATATTGAACGAAAGAGGTTAAATTTCACTTACACGGAACACTATCATCCTTACTGGTGGTCATCCGATGTTCCGCCGTAAGACTCTTGCCTTATCAGCTCTTCAGCACCAAATCTGGGTAGTTGTTTCGAAAGTACTTTTCTTCCAGTTTATCAATATCGACCATTCATAGCAATTACCTTTCTTTTTCTTCAGGTCACCATGGTAAATGCTCAATTCTCCAAATACGTGGCAAGCTTGGAGACTCGCGAAGGGTGCCCTATCACGCCGGGTGCCAGTTTTACCAAAGTGGTGTACCTGGTGCCTCTAGCTTCCAGCAACAAGGACCGCCGAGGAGTTGCTTTGGACGGACGTCTTCGTGACGACGACGCTAATCTGGCCAGTTCCACTTTGGTGCCGGACGGAAAATGTCCCATCGACGCTATTGGTATAGTGATATCTTATTCGTTGAGGGTGAAATTAAACTGCGGCACTCTCGGGGGAGAGCTAGTCACAGACGTCCCATTCAAACTACTACATCCCGCTCCCGGCACCATCGAGAAGGAACGGGCTCAAGCCATTAAGAAGATGAAGTCCATCGACAAGGGAAGGTACGAGCAAAGCTTCGCTAACGACGATGAGGATAACATCGTCTTCGAGGATTTTGCCAGATTTAGACTCAGCAGAGATGAACTGGAGTAACTCGAGATTACCAACTTATCGAAAAATCGTTTGTATTGTGCAATACAAATGCAATCACCAACCCGCTTGAGCTCATTAACGGTCTACCATAAAGATACATGAAGTAGAACGTTCTTCTTTATTTTTCCGCCAGAATAAAAGTTAACAGATATGTACATTTGATGTTAGCGTCTCAGACGATGAAAAAGTGATGTATAATATTTTTTTTTGTGCTTGAACCGATAAGATTTTGTTTTAGATTTAGATTTAGATTAGAATAAAAACTATACAAGACATTTTGATTTTCACTACACACCACTCAAATCCATATGAAAAAATGCATTAGATATCTATTAAATGTGATAAACTACAGCATAAGTTCTCATATAAACTCTGCTCAAATATAAGTGAAATCATAATACTTACCAAAATGAAAATTGAAATATTTTTTCTTGTGTAAGATAAACTCAACGGCATGCCTGTCTCAACAGAAATGAAATAAACCTAATTAATGAAACGAATCTCAACTTTATGACGGAATTTAAACATTCCAGCATTACCTGGACATTTTTTTCATAACTTCGATTATTGCAGTTGTTGATCATTACAGACTCATTTATTAAAAAGAGTAATTTTTTGAGAGAATGATAAATAAAACAGATTTGATCTCCCACTAGAGTAAATAGTTTATTCAACCCATTCTCTATAAGAAACAACAGTTTTCCGGAAATTTGGAAAACGGGGCAAGTTTGTCCAGTTATGAAAAATCAGATGCATCGATAATCCGTTTCAATACAGATCCGTTTCAATACCAAAATTATTCAACTTCTCTATTTTTTTAATAAGGAAATCCTGTACCAGTAACCCATAATGTCTCTCGGAATGCATTTTTGAGGTCTAAGATGGAAGGCAACAGAGTATCAAGAAAAATCCAAGGAATCTTACCAGCTGATCGCATATTGAGAAAGACTAAGGAGTTCAGGAAGTTTTTCAATTACTACCCTCTTTCATGCTTATATATGAGGTTCAAACTCAAGTATGAAGTTTTGATACGATATCTTCTCACACCCAAGATATCAAAGCAATTCAAATACCAATTTTGAAATTTCTTGCTTCTGGTACTTTTAGCAAAGGGTGAACAATGGATTGTTTCTACAATTTGGGGATAATTTCCATTTCCAACGAACAGCTGATGATATCAGCAAGAGAAGTCCTACAAGTAACTTATGACATTTTTCAGTATTTCAAAACTGATATTACCTGTTTCTGTTGCATTAGTAGACCTAGTATGCCTTATAACGCTTCCAACTTCATCATATGTAATAGTCATCATGTCATTTTTATATGCCATTATCTTTCAATATGTTTGAACACAAACTCAAAATATCATCATTGTGCACTCAACACAGTGATTATTCAGTAGTTCAGGGTTGAAAAAACTTGAGTCAGTTTTTCGATCGCTTTTTAATGAATGCTCTGGAATGCATATTCTATCCAGAGTTTGGCAGGCTCATTTTTATTGAGCTATATCTGATTTTGGATGCATCCATTTTTTTATTTCTGATTGAACGAGCTAAAGGTCTTTATAATAATTTAAACTTGATTGTGTCTTACATTTCTTGTATTTGTTTCAGCTTGATTATAACTTATCACGAGTAACATTTCATTGTGAGATTTTCTGTGAACAGTTCACAAAACCGTAACACGTGTTTTACTATACAAAACATCTTCAAACCTACGAAATCTATTAGAATTAACCCAATCCAAGGCATTCATACGTTTTGTGGAAAATGCCACGGAACAATTGTTAGACTACAGTAGGGATTCTCTATATTATCTAACATGCCTGATTTCATGACACTGCCATCATATGAAGAAACCTGGAATTTCGGAAGACAGTGCGTGCCATGCCGTCTCTGTTCGCAATATGATAAAACAGCAGAACACCATACTGTGTTCCCGCCGCTCCGCGGACCAAATCAGGTTTTCATAATTTAGACCCACACACTTGTACAATAATTTAATCAAACCCTAAACGTTTTCGTACAAAGTATAGAAGTAAACAACAGTATACAAACTGCTGTACGAAATGAAAATATTGTACATGGCAATTCCAGCTGAATTGGATCAATTCCAATCAATAAAAACCATATCAAAAAATAGCTAAGACCTCAATACTATACCAAATAATATTTACAAGCTACTCAAATCATGTCCATCTCGTTCATAGTCCGAACCATCTGTATCTTATCACTAAAATTAGTTGTATTTAGTGAATGCAATTGAAAAGCATACATTCATGGACGTGAAATTAGACATTATTTTTAAAAAAATATTCAAGGTCAGTATTACCTCGAATGCTCATTAATTCCAATTATATTTCAAAACGGATATTTGTTAGTCTGTTAATAGTGATGGCTTATAGGTAATAAAACTCAACGAATCATCGTGAAATCAGTAATATAATTTTCATGCCCAATAAAAGAACAATGCGAGTATTTGTTTTATTTCCAGGTTTATTGTTGAAGCACGATTTGACAAGATGCTTCTAAGTATGAAAATAAATGACTGCATTGCGTTTACACGTGATCATAAGCACCGTTGATCTGCACATTTAGAAGTACATTCACTGAAATGATATAAAATGGAATATGACTGCACATATTTTTTTCGCCTATACTGCAAACGCTGGCTGAACCCTACGAGATAGATCAGAATAATGTACTACAGTAGGTTGGACACCTTAAAAAGATCTTCAAAAAAGTCAGCGATGGTATATCTCTATCTCTTAGGGATATCCCACACTAACCATTTTTTATCCTTTACTTTTTTACGTAGCGATTTTAGGCAATACAGCATTGATCCTTATCCAATTAAGTACCTAAAATACACTGTGCATATAATATAGATCAATATGGCCCTTTGCAGCATGTAATTCAAATGAATATTGCATGTTTGAAATGCAGGTATATAGCGGTTGTGGCGGTAACGGCCGGGGGCCGTCGGGGCGTGCCTATAAATAGCGCGTCGGAGGCCTAGCTTCGCCTTATAACACTATATGATTCGCAGCGATCACCCGCGTTGATATGTACAGTGTCACCGATAAAGTCCGCATCAAATGGAAAACTTTTTTATTTATCGTTTTATGTGAAATTTGATTTTGGCAGTGGATTTTGCTTAAGAAATGATGTCAAATGGCGTCTACAAAATAGGTCACGTGATTTCCTTAACCTGTCAAAATTGACATTTAAAAAAAGAAACATCGAAAAATGACATTATTCTTCAAAATATCCAAAAATATCAAATGATAAAAACATTTTCTTTTGTAATTTTATACCCACACACCAAGTTTCAAACCCATAATAAGTATTTTATATTTTCACTATTTTTCCGCATTCCTGCTTTTTCTACTTATCAAAATTTAAGCACACCTGTACTAAATCATTTATTTTAACTAAACTCGTCACCGAATTTCTTTTTTTGTAATATAATAATATTTTAAGAGCCTCTTTGATGTTAAAAACAAATTTTGAAAAATAAAAGTTGTCAAACTTGATGCAAAGTTCATCTAGTTTCAACGGGGCTTTCAAAACTATACAGTACTTGAGTTTTTTAATGAGCAAATGGCCTCACAATATGAATTAGAACAAAACGGAACATTAGGAAACATCATTTCGTGATTCTTGAAGCCCATTCAATAAAAGAAAACTCATAGTATTTACATTTACCTACTCCGCTAACAACACTAATTTAAAAAAACTGGGTAGGCTGTGAAAAAATATGAAACTACATAATGTGTTTTAGAAAACGTCACTGTCACTGAATAAATTAATGCCCGTTAGTTCAATGTAATGTATGAAAATTAAAATAATATGTTATCTTTACAAGAAAAAATTGAAATTGTGCTAATTTGTGGTGAAAACACATTGCATCGACAAGTGGCTGATATTTTTAACGCAAGACATCCTGGTAGACATGTACAGCAATCCACTGTAAGTAGCATTAAAAAAAAACTTAAACTGACTGGTTCAGTTGAAAATACTTTTAAAAAACGTCATAATCCATCACGCAATAATGATGAGGTTCAGTTGGCTGTCTGCCTGGATGTTATCGAACAGGGAAAATCAAGTATTACCAATATTGTAGATAGAACTGGCGATAAAAGAGAAAGCGTAAGAGCAATTTTACATAAAAATAAATTCAAACCCTACAAACCCAAATTTATAAATACCTTAAAGGAAAGAGATTTCGATGTTCGACTAGATTTCTCTTTCTGGTACCAAGGAGAAGTAGAATTAAACAGAAAATTTCCTTACAAAATCCTATGGACCGACGAAGCTACCTTCACATCGAACGGCGTAGTCAGTTCCCAGAATTGTAGGTGGTGGGCTCAGGAAAATCCTCATTTTGTGATAGAATGTCGGGACCAATATTCATTTAAAACAAATGTGTGGTGCGGTGTTTTAAATAATCAGGTAATGGGACCATTCTTTTTTAGACACGAATCAACTTCTCAGGATTATTTGCAATTTCTAAATACTGAGATCAGTGATATAGTGGACAATATGCCGGTTGAAATAAGACACAGTCTGTGGTATCAATGTGACGGGGCTCCTATTCATAGTTCAAGACAAGTCAAAGAGAAACTATTAGAAATGTTTAGGGGCAAAGTTATTGGGCGAAATATGGAGCAAATATGGCCGCCTAGGTCGCCAGATTTAACCCCACTAGATTTTTTCTTGTGGGGTTACTTAAAACAAATCGTTTATAAATAAAGACCTTTTCGTGACGTGAATCACCTAGAAACTGTTATTAGAAACTCTATTTTAAACATAAACCCTGTGAGTATCAGCAACTCAATAAAAGATGTATCAAGAAGGACAATTATCTGCATAGAACGCGATGGAAGACATACATATTAGGTATAGGTACATGTTTATTTTCAGTTCCTTTTAATTAAGATTAAATTCCACTGTATTTTTTGTTAAAAAAACAATAGACACTTTAAGATATTGTTTCCTAATGTTCCGTTTTGTTCTAATTCATATTGTGAGGACATTTGCTCATTAAAAAACTCAAGTACTGTATAGTTTGGAAAGCCCCGTTGAAACTAGATGAACTTTGCATCAAGTTTGACTTTTATTTTTCAAAATTTGTTTTTAACATCAAAGAGGCTCTTAAAATATTATTATATTACAAAAAAAGAAATTTGGTGACGCGTTTAGTTAAAATAAATGATTTAGTACAGGTGTGCTTAAATTTTGATAAGTAGAAAAACCAGGAATGCGGAAAAATAGTGAAAATATAAAATACTTATTATGGGTTTGAAACTTGGTGTGTGGGTATAAAATTACAAAAGAAAATGTTTTTATCCTTTGATATTTTTGGATATTTTGAAGAATAATGTCATTTTTCGATGTTTCTTTTTTTAAATGTCAATTTTGACAGGTTAAGGAAATCACGTGACCTATTTTGTAGACGCCATTTGACATCATTTCTTAAGCAAATTTCACATAAAACGATAAATAAAAAAGTTTCCCATTTGATGCGGACTTTATCGGTGACACTGTATATTTAGTATCAGCATTGCACCCGTGAAGAGCCGGTGTGGATCGCTAGTAACCTATATAATAAACCTGAGAAAAATCAGGAAGTCCTTCAATTAGACATGACAAATCAATCGACTAGAGTAATTTGTTTGACACCTCAACATCTTTGAGCTATTATTCGCAAAACTCTATTCTAGTACGAATTATACAACTGTTATTCAATATTATTTGCTGAGCGAAATATCCTGTTCGCTGAATTAGAACATGAGTTATTGAATCTGATATTTACTTTATTTAAACTGACTCTGTTTATGATGTCCTTCAATCAGGCATGACAAACCAATCGACTAGAGGAGCCACACTCTAGCCACACTTCATCAAGTGTGCTGTAGGTCGAGAGTTTTTGAAATAACATTTTACATGGGGAAGGGGTCAAAGTGATCACACCAGGAAAATTCTATGCTTCTTGGTTACACTTCTTGTCAAAGTGGTCACGGATAATATGCCACTCCGTACTCCGTCTCCGCAACTAGGTTACTTTACGGGTCATTTGTTACAAATGAACAAATATCCATAAAACGTACATCATATATAATAAATGTAACTGACTGCTGGCTGTCTGATTGACTGTGCATTTGTTAGCGCCAATCTCTAAAAGGGCTCAAATGATTTTGGTGTGGTTTTCACTAATCTATTGTGATAAATTCAACTTAACATTTAATGTTTCAGTTATATCTAAGATTCATATCAATCGGTTCACTCATCGTTTTGGCATCAAGAGAAAATGGTAACAATTGACGTTTGAAGGTGGTTGACAATGTTTCGTGGTGCATTTCATTAGTTCGGACTTCCATTGTCTAATATGATATAAATTGATTTGAAATTCCTGAAAAAATCTATAAAAAATTAAAAAGAATAGCTGAAAATAACAATTAGATTGTTAAGCAAAAAAACTGACATTACAATGAAATAAAATACAAGCAACAATCAAACAATTGATGAAAATTAAAACAAAAGATGAAAATTAAAAATTATTAACTGAAAATTAAAAAAAGTAAAAGATTCCAAGCCAAGTTACATAAAGCACTCCAATGACCTATAAATAGTCAGATCTCAGAGGAATAAGTCCAGTTATCACCCGAAGACGATTGTGGATATTAACAATCGAAACGTCGGGAAGTAACTTGGCTTGGAATCTCTTACTTTTTTCAATTCTCATTTCTCGTTAATAATTTTCAATTTTCATCTCGCGTTAATAGTTCAATTGTTTGATTGTTGCTTGTATTTTATTTCATTGCCATTTTAGTTTTTTTTTTACTTAATATAATTTTTATTTTTTAGCAATCCTTTTTTATTTTTTATAGATTTTTTCCGGGATGTCAAATCAATTTATATCATATTAGACAATGGAAGTCCGAACAAATGAAGTGATAACTACTGATGATTATTTTCACATAAATTAGCTATCTAGTTGGCGGTTGAAGCATATCAAAGTTTTGGCGTGGAAATAAGTAATTTCCAGTAGGTTTATTGGATCTGAGCTATTGCTGCTAGCTGCTACCAAGTTGCGCTGAAATCAGTGAAGTATTTCCTTGGTTGAATTCATTGGTTACAAATCAAATCCAAACAAGTTGAAACTTTTTTGATTTACGACTTCATTTTATTTGTTGTATCAGTTGAATTCTCAAAATCCATAGACAGTATCTGAATCATTTCAATCTGCTCATAAATAAAAATATTGTCAACGTGAAAAATCACATCAAATATTTGTTGAGGTCCACACTGAACCGATGGACAAAAACATAATTAATATGGACATGTCGATTAGTCTTACATTCGTCTCTGTTCTATGGTCTCACTGACTTGGCCAAAATCCGATCTGAATGATGTCGATTGTAAACCGAAATAGAGTTATGTTGGACCTCAAGCAGTTGTGGTTCGTTAAAGCCTCTCAGAACAGTTTTTATCAGTTTTGTTGAATTATTCTTGATTATTATAAAAATACCCACAAATTAAGAACAACTCGATTCTCACTATGTGTTGTTTTATTAAATAAACAGCAGGTAACTAGTTTACAACCCTGTTGCAACTGAAGTGAAAATGAACTACTCTAAAATACACAAATTATTTTTATTCTCGTAGTAAACTTATAAAAGGTAAAAGATATTATGACATCTCACAATTAAAAGCTGAACTGAAAATTTACAGATTGTCACAAAAAAATATTCAATAGCTAGAGTTTATTTCTCCAATAAAAACATTATTTGAGAAAGGGTAATCTTAGTATACATAATAATAAACCTCTATAGAGGACTGTGAAAAAGTAGTTTGGTCCGAAATATTTTAAATAATATCAATTGCTAATAAAAAACATACTCGAACGTCTTAACTTCAGTACCTACTTGATATCCTTATTAATATGGAGAAATTGACATTTATTTTATAATGCCTTTCATTTCGAACTGTACTATGCTTCGAATCATAATTTTAATCCGTACTAAAAATAGTTACGCGTTGAAATTGAATACACATGTGGTATTTTGCATTTGTAATTAGAACCGAACATCAATTCGCACGAGCACCTCGCGTGATTAATACAGGGTAGCTCAGCTTATCTCTGGCTCACTTCTGAAGAACTGCATTATATTTTCTCAATACCTTCATTATTTCCAAAATATTTTTCAGTCATACTATGTATATACATAAACTACGAGTACTTTATAATCAATATTGTTTGTTTTGGATGTGCCCAAGCATATAAATATCATAAACATTATGGGAGATCTAATATTGGCATTTTCTATTTAATATCCACAGCTACCAATTTTCACGGGAAAACGTCAACGATTCCTTCTATATTTTTGTATAATGTTATTAAAGTTGCGCATAAAATTGCGGCCATAACAGACATCTGATGTAGAACAAATCCAACAAAAATACTGCTCCCATATTGGGAACGGTAATCGTGTTAGAATCAAAGACCAATTTCCATCCTTCGGATGGAACATTGTATCCGAGAATTGTGTATTATTATTATTACTGTATTATTTTAATGTGAAAACTGCTAAGATAAATTCAGATTAATGGCTTCATTAGAGTTCCCATATACCAACATCCCTAAAAACATGGGGATAATTCGAGGTCGGCAGATTTCAAGATCGCCTGACATTTCAGTTAGCTCAGTGAACATATTTGGTAATCAATATCGCGTGATGGTCAATTTCGAAAACAAAATTGTTATACTATTACTGTTTGATTCCATAATGTTTCAATATCAATTTTGTTGACCTCTTTGATCTTCATCTGTTTCGGTGAATTAAAATGATTATCAGTAGTTTCATTTACATCTCAATTACATCTCAACCGCTGTTACTCACAAATTTGTGACTAAAAAGATGTATATGCTTCTTTTTATTTATATTCGCTGTAACGACGTAAATGAGATAACTTTTATGGTACCACCTGAATATTTCAACATTTTTTCAAATCGTCATTTTTCTTTTTCTTCAAAAGCCTTGAAATTATACGAATTATGTAAAATTATGTACTGTGTTTTTATTAGTTCGCTATTTTATTTTAGCCTATAGTAAAGCATCCGAACCGATGAAACATTCGTGAATTGAATAATTACCAGCACTCTTAATACATCGACGATCACAACTGAAACAAAAATTGAAAAAACTGTTTTTCTGGAACTTGATAAGTATGACCGATAAAAATTATTTTGAAACATTTTTTGCAGATATCTATATATATCTAAAAGAAAGTGGTGTTAGTTACACTATTTATAATTCAAGAACGGATGAACCGATTTGGCTGAAAATTGGTGGAGAGGTAGCTTAGAACAAGGAGAAGAACATAGGATACTTTTTATCCCGTTCGACCGCTTTTCCGTGGTAAGTGGTGGTAAGTAAATTGATGAACAATGTGATTTACGCGACGATACTCAAAGGAAAATTCGAAGGTGAGGAAGTTCTCAATCCGAGAATCCCGATGATCCCAACCGATATGCCGTTTGAGTTTAAAAGACTTCGATTTCCAATTCGTCTTGCATTCGCCATGACCATTAACAAATCACAAGGCCAATCCTTGAAAGTTTGTGGTCTGAATCTGGAAAACCAATGTTTTTCACATGGTCAATTATATGTGGCATGTTCACGGGTCCAAAGACCATCTGCGTTGTTTATACTTGCGCCTGATAATATAACAAAAAATGTCATGTATCACAAGGTGCTTATCTGAAGAGTGCAACCTAATGAAGAATAATTGAAATACTTGATTAATAAAAAAATTAAATTAATAAAATAAAAAATGAAATGATAGAAATTGATGTGACATAATGAAGAACAGTGAAAAATCGGATAAAATACTTTGTATACACATATTTTTCTGTATATGTAGCTGTATATGTAACCTGTAATGAATTGACGGGAAATTGTTTGTTGTTTCAACACTGTAATGAATCTGCTCAAATGACGAAAATGTTAATAATTGGAAAATCGATGGTGTCGATAATACCTGATAACGGAAACACTTTCTGCTTTTTTCTTCAGCAAATCCAGGTCGGAAAGAGCTGAGTATTTGAAAATATCTTGTTTTATTGATATTTTTGGGTTCATATTCAATGGCTGCATGAAATTATTTGAAATAGAATTCATATATTCTTTTATCGCCTAAGGTTCCTTAATTTATTCTCTAGTCAGTCGGAATCTATTATTTGAAATCTGCGACTAACAATTCAAAAAGTTTTTTTTTCACCTTGTGAATAGATTTCGAGAAAAAAATGAGCATTCATAAAAAACGGTTAACTGCGCCATTCTGCGATATTATGGCGAATTTGGCGAAATACATTAAGCGATCATTTATTTCATGGTCAACAAGATGTTAATATATTGCTTAAGAATCCTTCAGTTATTCTGTCAGTTATTTTTGTGTCAAAAAACCGGATTAGTTTGTGGATCCAATAGTACGGGAGCTCAGAAATTCCATACGGATAAATTTCATTTTTAGCATTTTATTGACGTTTAATGCTAGGGACAGCCGCCGGAAGTTGCAAAAATGTAATCTGGAAATATTTTTATATCGTGGTAAAATTCATGTATGAAAGAAAGAAGGGTTATACGTCAGTCACGTTTATTAAACAAATGAATATTTTTGAGTATCACGTCATTTTATATCTTCTGAAATTTTTGTACCGTCAGTCACCATTATCAACATGCTGCGAGCTGAATTCTGACAAATATACTCACAAGCATTTAGTTGTACTCTTTCTCAACAAAAAAATCCATATCTTAAGTTCAGTCAGTAGTATATTGATGTAATATAAATTATGCCACGTAATGTTGTCAATAACGAACTTTTGAAAAACATCTTCGTGAACATTTTTTCAAGAACACTTCATTCATATGACTATGTCGCAGTTATCTCCTTATGATGTTACATTGTTAGCGAACATGTTACATTAATATAATACTGATTGAAATTGGAATATGGGGTATTAACAATCATATCACCTCAAATTTGAATAACCGTCAGTTAAATGTTTGAAGAGGTGAAGATCTTCAGTTCATTTGCTAAAGTGACTACAAAGTACAGATGCACTGATAACACAGCATGCTTATGACTATGACTGACGGTCTTACCCCCGGTAAAAATACGTCTGGCGATATTCTTCATTACTTTGAAAAAGAATATTATTCAACGGGCAAGAAATGAGGTCATTACTCGTGAGAATGAAGTTTGTCGACGTAAACCGAAGGCGAGCGTTGTAAATCATATGAGCGAGTAATGCCCATCACTCGCGAGTAGAATACTATACTTTTTTAAGACTTATAACAGGAATATTTTTAAATATGGGTTAGTTGTGAAGAGTTTTTTGAAAAATGTGTTATCTGTTAACCAGGTATTGCCCCCTCAGAAGAGGAAACGTGTGCAAGCTAGAGATCAACGAGATCTTAACTTTTAACGTGCGATTAATGGCATGTGATAGTAGTATCATTAAATTGCACAACAAAAACCTTTCATTTACTGAAACTATCTGTAATACTATTTCAAATATTTCATGTTCATGAATAAAGTCATTTAGTTATCATAACAGATGGTATCGAGGATTCCATATCTCCATTATTTTCTCCATTACTGGTAGACGGTTGTTTCATGGAATTTAGGATTTTTTCTGCAGTAACATTTTTAATTTTCATTGAATAATCATCTATACATCCTCTCGCCACAAATGTTGACTTCCACCCTCCATGCCTCTTCAAAGTCGTGTTGTCTCCACCTGCGTCCACTTACAGGGTGGCAGATGATTTTCGGAAATATTGCGATCTGTTTACCCAAAGCTTCTCATAATTCAGAAAATATTATTCTATTCTCATATTGAAAAATATGTTCTATCTTTCTTATTTTATTCAACTCCAAATAGTTTGAAAATTGAGTGGTCTGAAAAGGAAAATATACTAGCCGTGTGATCTCAACTTAGGAAGCTGGCGTACCAGACCATCTCACAAATTGTGCTGGCAAAGCTTATCGAGTCTGTAAGTAATCTTGTTTTATTATTAAGTGACAAACTTTTGTTGTAAGATGTATTTCGCCAGGGACATCGTTTATAAATGATTTTATTTCATATGGGGTAAACATTTTTGCCGTCTGCGTACCGCAGATTTGCGTTTTCAAAAACGCAAGTATTTTTGAGTAACGTTCTTTATTAACGTCACGGTTGATGAGAACAGTACTTCTTGATATTGAATATTGAATTCAATGTGAGGATAATTTTTATTTTCAGCTAACTCGGAAAAATATAAATATTACTGGAGTTCTTTCCCACCACCAAATCGTTATTTTTAACACCTCGACACGTGTTTCGATCACCAAGTGATCATCTTCAAGAGGAAGAATAAACTGAGTTTAATGTGGTTTCATACATATGACTGACGTAAAGCTTCCATAAAGCTGATTAGTATTATTCAGGAAAAAATTACTGAGAAACCATCTCAAGAGTTTTGGCACGGTATGAAAATACTTGAAGCATAATTTTTTAAACAACTTTAACTCACTGTTCCTTATAACTTCAACACCACTGAAGTTGTTGACGTTTAGGATTTTCAAGTAACAGATGTAGATGAAATGACTTATTCAAATGCACGCTACCTCTCGGTCTAACTCCTAATAAAACAGTTGCCGATATATATTGTTTATTGACGAATATCCGTATATTTAACAATACATGTCGTGGAGTCGCATGTGTAGTTTACTTCCCTAAACAATTGAGTATCTTTTATTATATCCGCGAACGCATAGGAGCTGTAACCTCCCGCGATCTATGCTAATTGAAACACGACAAATTATCTTAATTTCCTTTGTTTACTACAACTAAACCATATACGGAGGAAGCGTGATGATTACCATATCAATTCTCTCGCTAAAAATAATCTTTCAACAGATGAATAACACATACAAGGTTCACCAACACCTTTCTCATGAATTACGGAAATGGGAAATGAACAACAAAATAACTTGACAAGCTACAAAGACCTGTGATACACAGAGATGTAAATCCGAATTAACATGTAAATCAACATTATTCACGAAATCATACTAGAAGTTATACATATACATCATAACGTTCTTGAACCATATCGAATTATATAAATGTTTCAGAGAAACTAAAAGTATAGAAAAGAAATATTGAACGTATTCAACAAACACTTCATTGTGAGTTTTTCACTAAATAGTTTTACAACATATAAAAAGCCATTGTATGGCGAAACACGGGTTGCGTTTTTGTAAAACTGTTACGCTAGTTGCACACACACCGATTTTGGACGGCCGACTTTGTACCGGTCGTCCAAATTCCAATAGTGAACCACATGTGGGAAAGGGACCTTGCACACATGCCTACCGGTGCTTTTCTTGAATGCTCGGTGAAATTGTAGTTACTACGGATTAACTTCGTTTTGGTAGTGCGTGCTAATTACGACAACAAAGCAACTGATTGTTTTACCGATAAGAATTCGGTGAGTATGCAAGCACCCGCTACCAATAAAATATCGGCCGATTTTATACTGGCCGTCCAAAATCGGTGTGTGTGTGCAACTAGCGTAAGGCTAATTGCTCACACACAGATTGTGGACGGCCGATTTTATACCGGTCGTCCAAATTCCAATAGTGAACCATATGTGGGAACGGGACCTGGCACACATGCTCACCGGTGATCGGCGCCGATCACCGACGATCACCGACGACGGCGATCACCGGTCGGTCACCAAGTCATCCTACAAGTCACCAGTACCCGACGGTATAAGACCAGACCTACTTCAGTGGGGACTGGACTTATGGCGCACCTGGTTGGTGCGCCTGGTTGGATCACCTTGGGCGACCCTGGGAAGCTGGCGCCGAAGAAATATCTGGCAATGACCAGGAAAAACCTACGCCTAACAGTAGGATTTCTGACTGGCCACTGTCAACTAAGGAAACACCTCCATAATATGGAGCTAGTGGACACACCTCTATGCAGGATATGTGAACAGGAAGATGAGACTGTCAGGCATGTCCTGTGCGAGTGCCCGGAGTTATCGTCAATAAGAGAGTGTGTGTTCGGCGAGTCTTGGCCTACACCGGCCGATATAAAGGAGATGTCTCCCAGTGACCTGTCCACCTTCCTGGAAAGGACAGGATGGACGATGACCTAGGAGGACAACTCCTTGGGAGGATGTACAATGGTTCACATGTGGCCTAAGTGCTGTGGGCTTACACTCACCCTCCCTGCTCTACATATACAGATACAGGTGGTGTACGAGATTTTTCATTTTTTTTCAGTTATACCGTTGTATTCCGATCATCAAGTATCAGAAACATCCTGTCTAAACTGAAAATATGTTTATTACAGAATTACATTACCAAAGCTGAACTTGTTTTTGTCATCCTAAATATAAACGCAATATCAAATCAATGATTGTTATTATATCCGATTACTTATATAACTACGTATCGGCTCATAACAGTTATTCTAATTTATTATCACTACAGAATATAAATAGGATTCGTGAAAAATAAAACATTCCAAACAAGCCTTTAAAGGTCACAGAAAAATTGAAACGTATTATTGGTTTTCACAATTATCTACGAAGGATTTCATAAATAACAATCGGGTGTGAAAAAGTGTGTGAAGAAATCTTTTTACGTTACTGCTGTCGAAAAGTTTGAAAAATGCTACAACTAAAAATGAAACAACAAAAATTTCGAAAAGAGATTTTTGCCGTCCGAGGTGACGTCGAATTACGACTACTGTTTTTTTAATAATGTTTGGGAAGCCTGATCTGCATAATAACATATATTTTCAGTTTTTGTTCGTGTATTTTCGGCTAATGTTATGTATACCATGAATACGAATATGGATTTTTTATAGTCCAATTGAGAATCTTCAACTGCTTCAGATAGATATTTATTACCATCGTATTCGTCGGGTTTTTTTGAAATATTTTCAATATTGATGAATCTACTCTCTTTTATGTTGCATAAAGTAATTTTTTGTATTGAACGGAAGTCATTTTTTATGAAGGAAATGAAATATTTATCGATCTTTTTCGTGTTTTTTTCACCTTCCAGTCTTAAAAAAAATTAAAATTCTAGTGTAGAATTTCATACAGGTATGAAAAGGGCAAACTTTTCAGAACAACGCGTTAAGTCACTGCATAAACAAAGTTTCTTTCACAAAAAAAATGTACGGTAGATCAGTAACTTGTATTCAATAATTATGCTTATAAAAAAAATATTTATTTTATCGTTTCGGAGGCTGAAATATACCTTCAAACTCAGACTGTTGATCGAAAAAACTCTCCCAAAAAATGATTTTCGTTTAATATTCGAGAGAACGGCATGGGCCGCAGCGATTCCAAGACATTGGATAACTTATACAAAACAATATCAGCTACCCACGTTATATATATATATATATATATATATATATATATATATATATATATATATATATATATATATATATATATATATATATATATATATATATATATATATACCGGGTGTGCCACATTTTATGTGACAGGCAATATCTGGTTTGTTGAAGGAGATACACAAAAACGTTTCATACAAAAGTTTTAGAAGTTCATGAGAGCTATATTTTGATATAATTTTTAAATATACAGGGTGTTTGGAGTAGGTGCTACAGACCAAAATTTCATAAATAAGTCATAAAAATTGTTCAAAGTGATGCCCATTAGATATTATACAGGCTTCGAAACGTCGAATCACTTCTCTCGTACGAGTCGCTCTTATAATATCAGGCGTAATATCACTGCACGCTAGTCGAATTTTCATTTTCAGATCATCCACATTCAAAGGGGGAGTAGTGAAAACAATATCTTTTAAATAACCCCATAGGAAAAAATCAAGCGGTGATAAATCTGGGGAACGAGCCGGCCACCGAATTGGACCCTTATTACCAATCCATCTATTTGGGTACGTTCTATCCAGATATTCAGTAACAACCTGTGAATTGTGAGGAGGAGCACCATCTTGTTGCCACCAAATTCCTTGTCGTTCTGCTATGGGAATATGTTCCATCAACTGGATCAAATCATTTTCTAGAAAATGTAAATATCGCAATCCATTGAGATTTTCATTGAAAAAGTAAGGTCCTATGATGCGGCCATTGAACAATCCACACCATACATTAATACCCCAAGTAGTTTGAAAATTACTTTCGCGGACCCAGTGGGGATTTTCTTGAAATCAATAGTGACTGTTATGTCGATTCACAACTCCATTATTGTGGAATCGCGATTCATCGCTCCACAAAATTTGACTGAATATGTTAGGACTTTCATGTAATATTACCTGAATACAAGCAATGAATTCAAGTTGTCGTTCAAAGTCCGTGGGTTTCAAACCTTGTACCAACTGAATTTTGAATGGGTGGTATTTATTTTCTTTCAGAATTCTCTGTACATTAGATTTACTCACACCGACTTCTTCTGCAAGAGTACGGATAGAAACATGTGGATGAATAATAATATAAGCCAAAACATTGATCTCTAAATCTTCAGTTCTAACAGATCTCGTATGATGACGATGCTTTATAGTAGAAGGAAATGACCCAGTTCGCAATTTTTCTACAACTCTCGAAAAAGTCATTCGTGACGGAATGGGTCTGTCTGGAAAACGTTCTTGGTATAGACGTTGTGCTTGACGGCAGTTTTTCTGACATTCCCCAAAAATTAATAACATATCAATGCAATCACTTGCACTAAACGCGAAAGGCATACTGGAGTTTTCGCACAAAGAACACAGTTACTGTTTTGCAAAGAATCACTGAATCGAACTGACAAGTAGATACAATTCAACAACATTTGTTACTATGGCATCAACAAGCATAAGCTACTTGAAATTGTGCAATATAAAGCAATTCACATTCTCAAGAATTTCAATATTATATTCAACTGATATCGATATCGTATCGTAGAGGTGAGAATAATGGTTTGTATTCAGTAGTAGTCTAGTTCAATTTAATAAAAGATATATACTGGATTCGTGTACGAGTAAATAAGTTTTTTTGAAACTTTATATTTAAGGAAAAGTGCAATAACTCAACAACGCCGTAACCGAATTTCAAAAACCAAACATGAAATGATATCAGAATTTAACGTAGCATCTGAATATGTAATGATATACAGGGCGTTCTATTTTAAAAAATGGAATTTTGGTCTGTAGCACCTACACCAAACACCCTGTCAATTTTAAAAATTATATCAAAATATAGCTCTCATGAACTCCTAAAACGTTTGTATGAAACATTTTTGTGTATCTCCTTCAACAAACCAGATATTGCCTGTCACATAAAATGTGGGACACCCGGTATATATATATATATATATATATATATATATATATATATATATATATATATATATATATATATATACATATATATATATATATATATATATATATATATATATATATATATATATATATATATATATATATATATACATATATATATATATATATATATATATATATATATATATATATATATATATATATATATAAATATATATATGATTTGTAACAATATATAACTGGATTAACTAAAAAGTTTGCGCTTTCTACACCCATATCAAGTTCTTCTTTACAATTTTTTCAAGACTTTAGAAGGTAAAAAAAAACAATAAAATCGATAAAATGTATATTTTTTCATGGTTCTTCAATTAAATACTTTTTTAGTGCCACTATTCATTTGGACATTTTTTTGCAATTGTCATATAATGCGAAATAATCGCAAACGGAAATTCATTAAGAATATGATAGCTTCAAGGTGAAATTTTTATTCGAATAAAATGTAAATCTCAATGCAAGTTGCAATACAGCACATGCAATAGAAACTGAAAATATGTTATATATTGTTACGTTTTCCCCCGTGGGTTGACCAACAATCGACTACTCTAAACAATGATCAAACTCAACTTTATTTCACTTTAAATATAACAACCACTTCAACTATTATTCAAATATCTATCGCCTTACTAGATTGCTCCGACTGTCTCGATGAGCGAGTAGATGGCGTTTATATTTGGCAATCGAAGGCGCCGGAACATTCCTCGGAATTTTATCGAAGCCGGTAGCATTATTCTCGGTACATCTAGAACGGCAGCGAACATCGTACATTCTTAGCTATATCATAACTGATCCCAGTACTTTCATTCATAAATTCACAAAGTTTTTGGTGACCTCGAAACGAAGTGAGGAGCCAATTTCGTTCTTTTACCATAGGCGTGCGCTCATATAAAAACGAAATTTAAGGTTATTATATAATAATTTGTGGTAAATTACTTATAACCAACTACAAAAACTAAAAACAATAATAACAACAGCGAATAAACTGAACACAATATCAATTTCCGACCGTTTATTATAACTAATCCGATATTTGTTGTACTTTCAAATTTTTCGATACTACAGCACTGAACGCTTCGGATGAGAATCTCATCTTAAGAGCGGTTGAAGGTCCCTGGCAACTTGGGCGAATCACGTGGTAAGAGCCTACTGGTTGTATCATTCTACTGTGAACCAACCCTGATATTTTCGATTAGTTTGAACCACTTGACAGTGTTTTTATTAATGTAACCTTTTCTCCATTTGACCGATCTTTTAACTTTCACAGTTTAAAAGTTACCAATACGATCCCTTTAAAAAAGTGACCACCCTGTATATCTTCAACAATTTATTATCAACTTTTGCAATACTCATCATGAATGAGTAACAAAATGACAATCAAACTTGCTTCCAGCACATCACCGGTTCCACGAGTCTTAACCCCTTTAATAAAATTTTTATGTTTCTGCAAATATCAGCTTTTCTAGGCCAAACGCCATGTCACTATTAGAAAATTAATCCCTGCGTTGCCTATAACCACAGTCGAGTCTTATTTACCCTAAAAAGGTTTTTTTCGTTCTCAGAATTGAATTTATAATGAACTAGTTATGTAATTCAACTCAGTAAGATTGACATAACTCTATCAAGAAAGAAAAATAATGAAATTTTGCATTCAGTGCGTGGCAAGAAATTAACTTTCCTACGTTAAAATTAACTTGGTGCCAGTGTAGTATTCAAGGATAAGCACTCATTATCACTAACTATTTATATTGTTTGTTCTTTCTGATAGGAATGTCAAATACGTTTGTGCGAAGCTTACTTAACATCTTCACCAGAATTATGGATGTTTGAAGACTTTAGTGGTGATTTTTTTGATTACCCGATACTTTCATTTTTTACACCAAGTTCAGTTTGGCAATTGAATAACTCAGAAGAATTGTGTTGATGGTGAATTGGATGAGGGCATTTTAGTGACAGAATATTCTATCAGATTTGTCGATTATGCATGGGGAAATCATTTGTCAATGTGAATATACAGGGTGTCAATTTGAAAACGTACCACCTTCTATATTTCGGCGCCTATAAGATATGCAAAAACACGTTAAACTCATCTTTAAGGAATTCATTTTGTAGGCAAGATTTCAATCAAATTACATTAACTCTCTGTCGGAGGCGTACACTACCCTAAAATATTAAATAGAAAGGTCGTTTCCCACCTTCTCATGACTGACCACTCTCTTCAGTTCTTTCGGAGAAATCAAGTGAAATCGTGAAGATATTTTAGTACCAAGTGTTCTACAATGAAACATAAAAAAACAATAAAAATTAATTTATTTCAAATGTTGAAAATTGTGTAAATTCTTTTTAACAATCTAAAGTCTTCTCTCAAAGTCCTCCCAAACATTCCGAAGAACTTCTGCCTGAAGTTCTCTACACGCAGCTGTTATTATTCTCATCAAATCTTCAGAATATAGAGGCTGTGTTTTATATCGATTATATCGATTTATATCGATTTCAGATGTCCCCAAAGGAATGAATCTGAAATGATAATTCGGGTAATCGTGGTGGCCGTTCTATTGCTCCTCTTTGACCAATCCATCTGCCAGAAAATATATCTAACTGGAAAAGACCAGTGTGGTGGAGCTCCATCGTATTGAAATGAGTAAGATCGTCTTGAGAGCAGATTTAAGTAGAGCTCACCACTTGGACACAAGATCCAATAATATTATTCCCAATACTATTCATCGCTCCAGTGGTGATAATTTTAAAAAACCTACACTCATCAACAAAGCAAATATTATGCAAAAAATTTTGTTTTCCATTTATAAAATCCGTCATTGTTTCACATAATTCAATTCATCTGTCGAAATCGTCGCCAGAAAGCTTTGATAAATTTTCATTTTATACGGGTAAAATTTATTTAACTTCAGTGCTTTCCTTGCTGTTTCGTGAGACATTCCTACTTGACGTGCCACAATGCAGAAGCGAAGGGTTCTGCAGTAAATGTGCCTTAAACTTTTATTTGCGCTGCTTCATCCAAAACACGGTGATTATTACTGTTTGTTAGCAACGGAACCAGCTTCACTAATTGAGCAACTGATTATTATGATTTAAATTAATGTTGAGTGTTGAGATATCCTTTTATTGAACATTGTTCCGTTCTACTTGCGCATCTTCGAAATGTCCAATGAATAAGAATAACTTCAGTGTTAAAAGTACTGTTGAAAATATATCAACAAACGCACAACATCCTACTCGTAAAACTGATTTTACAATAAAGTAATTCTGGCAATTATGATAAATGGAGAATAATTCAAGAAAACACTCACGAACGGATCATTTTACGTAGATTGTATTCAACTTGTGAAATGTGTCAAAACACGTAGAACGGCCAAATTAGCGATTGACGTTTATTTCTTTATTTATATATAACTCTTAAACCAACTTGTCAATCGTGATTACCATACAAGTATGTAAACTACATTCTTTCTAATCATAATTTTCAACGGAATATTTTGGTTCTTTATTATTTTGTTGGATATTAAAGGTGAAATAATAAAGCCATCATTGAGCCCCCCAATCATATCGAAATGGGTTATCTGTGGCCTTGGCCAATATCTGAGCCAAGCAACGTAGAACAGAGTAATCAATTAGATGGCAGACAGGTTCTTCAGCAGACGTTCATCCTGGACCGTGATGAAAATCATTTAATTCTACTCATCTGGATACGTGAAATATAACACAATTATATCACTCTTCAATTCCGAAAACTATTCTGTTCAGAATTTTTTTTGTGTTTATCTCAAATAACCAAAGAACGTTTTAACAATTAGCAGTTCAAATATTCCAAATTGAAACCCGTCATTTGCCAATTGTCACTCTAATCACACGGTTAGGTATTTTATAGTTTAGTTCACCAGTTTTCAGAAAACCGTACTCCATATCTAACTGGTTCTTCAGTAGTGCCACAATAGTGGTGATTTTAGAACCACCAAACCCCATTTCTGGTTACTGTTTGATAGCATCTTATTCAAGACGAGTTCTTAAATTCACGAAAACTATTGAGTTCAGAAAGTTTTTTGTTTCCCTCAAAACAACATGAAAGTGAAGGAAGTACTTTTTAACAATCACCCATTCAAATATTACAAATTCAAACACGTCATTTGTCAACTGTCTTTTTTTTCACGTCAACAATATCATCGATAAGTATTTTGACATATGGTTCACTAGTTTTCAGGAAACCGTGTTGAATATCTACCATTTGTTCAGTATTACCACAATAGTAGTGTTTTTAGAATCACCAAACCATCACACTTTTGGTTACTTTTAAAATGCATCTTAAGTAAGATGAATCCACCGATTGGTGCGATTCGTCTACTGGTCTATTCGAAATGTTAGCGCGTTTCTTTTGATTGAAGCATTCATCAGAATGCACAAAATTGAATTAAAAGAACATTTTTTCAAAATGATAAAAAAGTCAAAAAAATTATTATTATTATAAAGAAAAATACAAAGAACTCAGAGTGGATGTGAAACGTTCGCATAATTTGTGTTATGAATCCTATATGAAAGAAATAGAGGGATTCATAACACAATTCTGGGCTTATATCAAGAACGTCGAAAAAACTGCTGTTGCTAACAGATTCACTTATGATAATGATGAATTCAATGATAAGAATATTGCAGACGGTTTTGCTACTTTTTTCAAATCAACTTTCACGGATAGCGGTGTGCCGGTAAACCCCACACTAGTTCCTGAGTATGACCTAGACATCATTGAAATTGGTGATATTATGGAACAAGCGGTTGAAAATGCTATTAAGACACTGAAACCCAAAGCAGCCATTGGAATCGATGGCATTCCAGCCTATTTTTTCAAGGCTTACTGTGACTTGTTAAAACAACCACTGACATTGATATTCAATCTTTCTCTGAAAGAAAATCGTTTTCCAAGCTTTCTCAAAATTGACAGAGTTACCCCCATACACAAAAGCGGCAATAAGAACAATGTAAGAAACTACAGACCCATAATAGTCTTACCAGCTTTGTCGAAGATATTTGAACGGGTAATATATAATCGAGTATACAATCACGTGGACTCAGTAATAATCGACCAACAGCATTCTTTATTCATAATGAATCTACCATTACCAATTTATGCGCATTTAGTAGGGCTCGATTTTGGGACCTCTCCTTTTCGTGTTATTCTTTAATGACGTTTCTCGGTATATCAGGCATTCTCAATTTCTCCTATATGCCAATGATCTCAAGCTGTTTAGAAGAATCGAAAACGAAACAGATTCTTATATGCTTCAAGATAATCTCAATAATCTACTTACTTTTCAGTATCTGAGACCTATCTCTCAACGAAGCTAAATGCAAAATAATGAGTTTTACACGAAAGAAGTCACTGACTATCAAGAACTATTTCATTAATTATATCAATTTACAGAGAATCGATGAGATGAAAGATCTCGGGATCATTTTTACTGGTGTGTTCAGTTTTAGAATAGAAATTTAAATTGAGGTTTAATTCAAACTGTCAAAATTGTTGATACTGTCAATATCGTTTTGGTTGGTTTCCGGGGTTTGCCGTGGTCTCCTTTGGTTTCATACTGATATCGGTTGATAAGTCAAGAAGAGTACTTCGACCACGACACTGAAGATGACTGCCGCATTTGCAGTTGAAACATTTGGAGATTGTAACCAAAGAAAACCACAGCAAAAACCCGGAAATCAACCAAAACATTAACGCCAGCCGTAAAAGCCTACATTCCTATACTTTCAATATTATTCTTGGTATTTCTTTGGTGTGAATGATTCTGGTTATTCTGTTTCTTTTCATTTCACTTGCATATTTTGAATTGAGTGATGATGTGTTAGGTTTTCTTGCTTTAAATGTCACGCATACTGATGTGCCACGATATGCATTGGAATAATCACCAATGCAGAGCGCAATCGTTATTGTGCTATATAGTGCACTTTCTCCTGAAAAAAAATTATCTAAATGGGTTACAAAATCAAAATTATAAATTTTGGGCTCGTTCAAATGGCCGTCGCACGATATATTGCATAATAAAGACGGTTGGAAAAAGTACGTTGACAAGTAAAAGGAAGAAAATGGAATAATGAATATTTCAATTAAAACGGTAGTTTAGTTTCTTATGAGCTTCAGCTACCGTACCAGTAAATGTCCCAAATTACCAGATGAAGAAATGGTCTCTTTGATAGAAATATGAAAGAATATTATGTCAAATAAAGCATTTACGTTTCATTAGTGTGAAGCCTTAAAATATATTATTATTTGTCCTCTGAAGAAACACACAGTTGATAATAATTGTATCCTCAAACTAGTTACCTGATGAGCATTACTGTAATTCGAAGAGGTTAGTTCCATGGTGAATTATAAAAACTTACCAACTCGACGCACCATCCTAAAATATTGGCCAGCTTGATGTTCTCAGGTGTCAAATTTTCAGGTTTTTCAAGCATTTTGTAAGCGATCACAGTCGAGAGTCCTCTAGTTTTTTTACCGGTTGGCACATTGTACTGTAAAACCTTGGCGAACCTTTTGGTTACTTCCGGAATGTCTGTATGACGACCTGCGTCTGTTAGATCTCTGACGATATCGGGAAATATCGCCATGAACTCGCGACTATCTTCTTTAGAAAACACTGGGGTACTACTCACTGGTGGCTTGACTTTAGTCTGGATTGTGGACAGAGCTCTGTAACAAGAATGAGAAGTGGTAGTTTTTTTCAACGAATTACATTAAACTAGGTTGAAGGTTTGAAATATTTGTATTACAAATTGAAGTTACAGACGTACATAGATCTATTCGAATTATAATGCTGCAATGATAGGAACTATTCTCCTTTTATAACAAAACAATTTCTTCAGTGAGACCCTCGAGTACTTCGAATGACTTGAAGAACCCTGGGGCTATGATAATAATGAAATGGCTCAACAATACATTGCTCACATTTCAGAAAACATTAGGAATTCATGACTATGATCAGTACCGGCCTCGGACCAATCAGAAAAGGCATAATTGGTTTTATAGGCCAACTCATCTCAATTGTTTTCATATCGAATTATCGAAGGCTGGATTACTGAATTATATTTTTCTCATTGAATAAATATAGTTATGTTAAACGTGACATAGGCCTTTAAATGCTGCCTTACAAGTATTATTGAGTTACCTACAATTTTCTAACCACATGAAACATGATCTACGAGAATTTCACAAGTTTTTTACAATGTTCGAATAACAATATTAGATTTCAGCCGCAACTTTTTTGTTTTATCATCCCTCTTGACTACTTTAATCCAATTCTAAATTTTTCTTCTAAAAAGGTAAGTTGAGTTTAATCAGTAGCAAAAATATCAATACGGAATATTTACTAAAATTGTTTGACTTGTCCACAAAATCGTTCATTATCATTGTTTATTTGTATGTTTCTTGGATTTCCAATTTGGGGACATATCCGGAAAGCCCAAAGCTCCAAGCTCGTCCCTGTTGGGATTATTAAACACCTTCGAGTTCAATATGATACAATTTCGAAGCCACTCTCAAACCATCATGAAACCAAACAGGTTGCTCTTGCAATCCAGATATCAACTGCTGATTATTTTTATTTATATCTATCAAATATAAACTTTCGGCCATACTGAACGCAAAAAATAGAAAAAAATTCAACTGAAATATCTTGAAAATAAAATTAGATATTGAAGTGGCGTTTTGAAGCTCTTTGGGCAAATTTTCTCTAGAATTTCAGTTTTGAACTTTGTGGTATGCAAATTATTTATACAGGGTCATATATAAAATTAATGGAAATCTGAAATTGAAAAAAATTGAATGATTTTATTTATACCATCAAAATTACCAAACTTATGTCAAGCGTGTTATTTTTTTCCTTAAGATCAGTGCATTCAAAGTTGATGAATAAATTGGACAGTGAAAATATGGAAATTATTATTTTCAACGAAAATATTGAAGTACCTACGAGTAAAAACAAAAAGTTGTAATTTACTTTTTTTTTATAGTTTCGATTTCACTTTTAAATATAATCTTTTTGATCAAAATTACTTTACTTTTTCAGAATTATTAGTTCAGTTCGAAAGCTTATAGATAAATAGTTTATGATTTTAATTTTCGTCGACTTTCAATTCAAGTCAAATATGAATATTGAAAATAATTACTTGATTTGAATCATGATTCAAATCAGGCCAACCCTGATCGTTATGAATAAACAATCAACCAGTGTTCGGCAACTTTTCGTTGACGTTATCTAGACTGATGCAAAAGAAAACCTATCACCAAATCTGTCAATAAATACTATAATATTGTTGTTACCAAGCTATATATAGTCGTGATAATTATTTATTGCTTCAGTACGATAACGGTACCAAAAACATTGAATAAATGACTTTTCTATCATGCAATGATGCCAATTAGGATCATACAATAACGACCAATTTTATATTAAAGATTTTGAGTTAATGGAACATTGACCTTCCGTGCGACATTCATTATAAACTAAAATGATTGTCATATCGCTTCGTTTGTAAAATTGGGAGTATGTATTGAATATTGTGGAAATGCAGATCAATGAAATGCCAGTAGTGGAAATAAACGACTTTGAATATTTATATTTATTTTTAGGCTATAATTTAAGGCTAATTTCGTACTATTTTCTTGAATTTTTACTTTTCATTCAAGAGAAGTAGTGTTGAGCTAGCAGAATGCAACTAAAAAAATCATATTATTGAATCCAACTACTCCAAAATTTTAGACTCCTATTGCTACCTATCGCCGATTTTCTGTATGTTGTCTTTTTTTAATTTTTTTTCATCAGTGGATTCTGCTAGCATTTGTAAAGCACCTTTGTTGAACATGCAGAACCACTTTGAATTTTCTAATTTATTTTCACACCATAATTTCTGACTAATTTATGGCTTATTTTGTACTCTATCCCTGAATTTTTTCGCTCTTCATTCTACGGAGAATCCATCCACAAATTAACATTTTTAAAGAAATGAACTTTAAATGTTCAAGCCCGTCTCGGATATACCTACACGGTAGGATGAATGTGACGCCTATCAGAAAACAACTACTCCATTGGCTGATACCACGAACGCCGTCGAATTATATGCAATTGGCAATACAACTGCATATGCAGGAACTGTTCTGTGAAGAACAGTAGATATCACACAAGAAATGCAGCAATTTCGGAAGTGCCGAATCACCGTCTTCAAAAAACAGCACTTTGCCCAAAATACATGGCAATAACCTTGTTTAACCATCTACCAAACTGCTACAAATATCTTCCTTTGAATATATTCAAAATAGTAGTCAAAAATATATTATTAAAAAAGCACACTACTCTATAAGTGAGTATTTGGAAGACACAGATTTTAACTGACTTTATATTTTATGTATGCATGCATATTTTCATATTTTATATTTTATCAAACCACTTGTTTTTAATGCTTTCAGATGTTTTTATGTTTGATCTGTAATCTGTGATCTGTTTATAAGTTAAGTCTCTTATTTGTATAATCGAAAACTCGCGTGGACAAACTGTTCCTGACACCCGACTTCTTCTGTATTATGTAAGAAATAAATACAAATAAATAACCACCCATACTATTATATTGAGTCCTTTTACGTACTTTCATGCACTTAGTTACATCAATTGGTGTCTATATTAATTATATTGACTACAATTTGCATAAAATGTTTTAAATATTAATTTATCTTATACTGATACTGTATTATACTGACTTGTTCTATACTATGCTAGACATAATCTAAAGAACTAATAAACTATTATTATTATTATGAATAACGATGGTGGACCAATACCTAATAGTATACTATATAGGATGTTGAAATAATATTTGAATTATTAGATTTACCTGACACATTGTAAAATTAATTCAAGTCTAGTACACTAGGCCATATTGTGAAATTAATTTAAGACAGTTGAGACGCAGGTAATACCTTACTAAAAGTGGTTTCTATGATATAAATTAGGATAACATTGTTAGTATATTTAGTTTAATCTTCCTCTTAAAGATGATCACTTGGTGATCGGAACACGTGTCGAGGTGTTAAAATTACGGTTTGGTGTATACCCCTTCTCGATAAAATTATTATGATTAATATCAAAAGCCCTGCCTCAAATCAGTGAACACACAATCCACCTGAAGATGAGAATCCATGCAATGGGAGATATATTCAGTGTAACACAACAGATTACTTTCAAGTGCACCAGATCTCTTTATGTATGTTTAGTCAGGTATAGGAATAAAAATCCATAAATATTACCCCTAGGCTACATACAAAGACATACCTACTCTATTGAAATTTTGGATAAACCCAAAACAAGCACTTTTCTCAAACACCATAAATGTAATACTCTTCTCGACTCGCCTTTCACCAACCAAGTTGGCGTCTTCAGGAGATGAAGAAAAGTGCAAAATTGTGAATAAATTATACTGCATTCATGAATGTATTTATTCATATTCAGATGTTCCTCAGAAGGTCAAATCGCTTTTTGTAGGGTAGCAGGAGGGCGACAAATGTGAAACGAAAACAAAGGAAAAGTTCGCAGGTTTACAGCCCCCGGGACTACTGACGATTCGATGATTGAAAACTACGAGACTTTGATCACGTAGGCTTGGATCTTTAGAGGTCACTGACATAGCGGTCCGTAAAAGAGCGCATCAGTGGTGGCGCCTGTGAAAATATTAGCGAAACATTCGTATCATGAACTGAATTTGTATATTTGTTTATAAATTTAAACTCATGAGGACGAGCTATAATTGCACTAGTAATATATTATTGATAGTATTCAACCAACTTTCTGAAGATGCGATTTGAAATAAAATTCTGGACCTCCATAAAATTGGTGACAAGTTTCAAATAGTTTATTTGAATAATATATAGATATGAAATAGTTGACTGCTGAAGTCATTCGGATAACTGGTTGACACAAATATATCAGTTTCTAGCAAAATCAGAATTATTAAGTTTTCCTAATACCTATAAGGTATAATCAGCAAACATAAAGTTGTCACTATTTAAGTTCCATGTTCGTGAACCACTCAAAGTTATTTTGTGAAAGACTAATGCTAATGAGACTCGAAGGGGCGAATACTTGGTATACAATCAACCTTGCAATCAACATCCAATACATACCTACGCATTAACTTTCTTATGATAATAGATCTGCACAAATATTGATGTGAATTAAAATTATGTTTGATAATGATTATAGAATTTTCACAATAAATTTAACTGAAAACGCGTTTCGCTACACGGTAGCTTCATCAGTTACTGGTGTTACCAATAACCAGTTATCAGTAATAATAATAATAAATGTTTTTATTGCTACACAAACAGCAGTTACAGAGAACAAGGTTAATTAATAATGAGTAGCAAATGGCCATCATTCGCTCTTCTACCTTATGAGAACGATAGAATAGCGCTCTTTCACGTAATCAACTGATGAAGCTACCGTGTTGCGAAACGCGTTTTGAAGAAGATCTATTGCGAAAATTATATAATTATTATCAGTGGTCAGAGTATTCAAAATTCAAGTATTCAAAATTATAACTATTATTTAAAATCTTCATTGATGCTGACAAAAATACTGCCTTGTTAATCAAAAAGGTCACAACTACATTTCGGGAAAAAGTATCCTGAACATTTTACATCTTCTTACTGAATATGAAAGTTGTATGACGATAATTGATCGAGATATTTGCATGACGTATTACCTAAATCACTACTACTCCGTAAAAAATGTAGACGACCTTCTTGAATATAAGGGAAGAATTTTCTGACTGAATTCAATTAATGAACGTTGGTGTTTATTAATAAACATCAATAATATTAATAAACATTTTATATATCAGCAACAAAAATTGTTTGATTCAAAAATTTTAAATTTTCATGTACGAGAACTACTTGTCTATCCAGACAGGTCCTTTGATTAACTTACAGTTGAGTATGCATTTTTTTAAGTAATTTGAGGTTATTGGGATTTGTTTGATTCAGTTAAAACACATGACATTGAAATGCCAAAGTTTTCCACTGGTTGATAAGATTATTAATTTTTGCCAACTTGAAAAAAGTCAGATTCCAAAAACGAACTTGAAAATTATTTGTTAGAAATTAATTATTCAACCTCCTCTTGATAAGTCAAAGTTGATAAAAGTACATTTTGAAAAAATACAACTATGGATCATTCTAGTAAATATTTGGCCAATTGTAGTTTCATTATAGTTTACTTAGGATCGTTACAAAAAAACTACATCAATGTTATAATTATTATTAAACTGAGAAAGTGGACTGGTGTATGATTGTCAGAAAATTATTTACCAATTATCAGTTTTCATTCTTAGTTTATAATAATGTTGAATAGACTTCGACGGCAGCTCACAGCAACCCCCTTATATGCAATACAGGCATCATAAATTAAAATTCCTCACATATAAACATTCTTACATCACATCATCACATGAATGTAGGTAAGTATTTGATGAAGAAAGACACAGACTCACGACTTTTCTGGTCGTATAGGTTAAACAACATCTCGACTGTGGCCTACCAAATGCTCCGCCACTGTCACTGACACATGTATTGATATATCTCTTCTCTCACCTCATATTATTCTGTTTGCTGATTTTTGCCCACTTATTCCTAGATTCCCCATAGTCTGACCCATTCAAGTCGAGATTACCCCCCAATTTAGATTCTTGTCTGGAAATTGCATCGCTGTTGGTAACGCCAGTCGTTTTACTGATATGCCTCCTGATTTCTCTGAATATTTCTCGGCTGGTTCTATTCAAAGCCAGTTTCTTTGACGAAAACATGTTCACTCATCCGCCTTTAATACACGACACTAAAATACTGTTTAAGAATAAGGATCCCAAATTGTATATAAACTGGAAGAGAGAGACGAAAAGAAAACAACTCGTAAACCGAGTTCTCGCTTGTACTGTCTCAGCGTTGCCAGATCTTTCATTACTTGCAAGTGGAAATTTGATAAGTTGATATACAGTGTGCGGCATCGAATAACAAACAGATCGAATATTTTCAAAGCATATTTGTCGAGAATGTAAATACAAAAAATATCGACTTTAAATTGAAGGGGGACATCTTTCTATCATGACATACCTCTTCTCTCGCTCCTTCGTGACCATCACCCTTAGAATTTCAATAGGGAAAGTACCTACCAAGTAGGTATGACACATCATTCAAAAGGTAATTTTTCAAGAATCTCATCCATGTCACTGTTTATTACGTAACTTTTGATTATGGCACCCTTTTCAGAGAGAAACAGCTAATTATGATATTTTCATTTCAACGAACAATGTAAACCAAATCACAATAAGAAAAAAAATTGTGAGCCGTCACGGGACGCCTGGCAGATGTGAAACATCAATAATAATATTTCATGACCTCTGTGATGATTGTTTGGTACTGAAATATTGAAAAAAAAAAGTTTGTTAAACAAATATACATGAAAAAATCTTAATGTGGCTTTAATATACTAGTAAACTCAAAAAATCTTAGGTATTTTTTGCAATATATTACTATAGATCTTGAATTATAAATATCAATAATAAATGTTTCAATATAAATTCCACCATCATTAGAAAATTAATTAATTTTTTTATGTTCCTGTTGATAACAAATAAGAAAAACATACGTGTGCTACTGGCTGTCGGTTCATTTTGAAATACAATTTTGTTAGTCTTTATTTAATTTATTTTTCAAGCAAGTGTTTTAGTGCATTATTTTTCATGAATATGAAATTGAAATTATTTACTAATTAGTTTGAAAATATTATATGCTATGAAAATTGTGTAAATTCTAATCTACCAAGAGAGTAGATTTTACATTTACTGACCCTTGAGACAGGTCAAATATACGCGGGCTTAATGCACAGAAAAATGCACACTTTAATTATGAAATATTAAAATATAATTAACTTACTGATGACTTGATGGTGTGTCGTAGTTTGATTCAGCTTTTTTTGCAAAAGGCTGTTCACTTTCACTTTCTAAATTATCACTGTCGAACATATTTTATCATTATTTTCATTAACTTTTCATTCAGTAAAACACAGGTTATGTATACCTATTGTAGTAAACACAACTGTATACATTATACGTTTTTGAGCTTAGTGTGGCGAGAGAGACAGTGTGATCCCTAACCAGTGGAAAGAGAATCGCACAGTCCTTATGCATGGAGCACGACAGCAATCGGTGTTACGTGCAGCTAGCTATAGATGTTTCACATCAAAAAATTAAATTATGTTCATTATATGAACCTAAGAAATAAAGATGACGGACAAGCTTTTTTATGCACCCCTATCAAGTAGGCTTCAAATGAAAGGGTGTGCTGAAAAGAATGAGAACAATAATATGACGTCACTCTTATAGTAAAATATGGCGGAATCCCTCGATAGCAAACTGGGTTTTTTATACACCCTTAACCCATATGATATCGGTTTCAAATGAAGAAAACCACAATGTAATTGTGACTTTTTAGATAGCATCAAGAGTTATTTGTCACAACCATATTTTTTCCGTGATCAACAGCAGCATGATAGAATATGTACATATTAGAAGAAACTTTGCTGAAAATTATTTGCATTTGTAACTTCTATCTACATATGGTACAATACCCACGCATAATTGTAAACTGAACCATTTAATAAAACTGATTTATTTTTAAGGAATTGGTTGACCCACCACCTATTGGTAGTATAATTAAAACTTAATAATAATAAATGTGCATGTATATCTTTTTGTAGAAATAACACACCGATACTCCCTGGGCAATAATATTATCGACAGTGTAGACCAAATTAAAGATCTTGGAATGTATTTTGATACGAAAATGACTTTCAATCCCCATTTGGATTATGTAATAAATTCCTGCAGCAAAACCTTGGACTTTTTCTGCAGAATAATAATAATAATAATAATAATAATAATATCGAGATTTTCTCTTCGAACTCCGCAGACTCTATCCAGATCACTCTGTCAAGATGGTCGTTCTGATTATTGGAGTCCTTGGTGGAATGATGTCTTCTCTACTCTCGAATCTCAAAATCATACCGGCTTGCCGCACTAAGGCAGAAATCTTAGCCGCACAGATGCAGAAGGCTGTCATTCTTGGCTCACTGCGTTTGCTCAGGGCACATGATTCTCGGACCCAATGATCACTTACCCCACGGTGTGGGGGAGTGCTCATTGGTTGATTATGCTGGCGCGCCCTCCCGAATGTATCGGGGCTTCGGGGGATAGGGCTTGACCAGCGCACACTACGGTAATAGTTGAATATAATAATATTTATTTACATTACATCAAAAGAGAAGGTACAATGAAAGAAGACATTCAATGGTAAATGAATACATATTATGGGAGTAAAACTTTACAAAAGTAATAGCTATACATTTCATTAGCCTAATAGGGAATCTGGTCAAAGTAGACAAAATACCAAAAGGCGGACCTTGACTACAGTGAAATTGTATACGTAGATCCAGAATCTCGAAGTCATATTAGCAAAATTAAAAGAAAATTTGAAATTGAAATATGAATTATAAAGTGTTTAACATATAAAAATATTGTTGTAAAAATAAAATTTTAGAAATAGTGCTGTAAATATAAAGTTAAGGATAATGTTGTATATATGTATAAAATATCATGGAAGGAGTATCGGAAGAGTAATAAATAGTGCTGTTGATATAAAATTCAAATATGAAGTCTAAACTATATAAAATATAGAAAAAATAGTGTTTTATATATAAAATGTGAAAATGCTGTTGCTAATATAAAATTAAAAGGAAAGTATATATAAAATATCATGGAAGAAGTTTTGAATGAAGGGAGAGTAATGTTGTATATATTAAATATAAATACCAAGGAAACAGTAACGAAAGAATACTTATGATAAAAAAATACTTATATTATAAAGCAACAATTTCTATGTGAATTTTTTTCAATTTGATTTTTTTTAATAACAAATTGTAATATATGTTTTTTATATAAATATATTGATGGATGGAAAGGCGTGACTGGGTGCTTATCCATTCCTTAATTTTTGCTTTAAATAAATGATGGGAATTATATTCTTTCATTTCATGAGGGATCGAGCTATATAATTTGGGTCCCAAGTAGACATAACTTTTTTGTAGGGTTTTTTTTTCTGGTCTTGGTATAACAGAAGAATTGATCTTGTGACGTGTACTGTAGTTATAATTTATGACTATCAGTATATTTCTGTGAGTATGCTGTCGCATTACTGCCGATAGAAAATATAGTTGTCGAAGATCAAATAACTTCTTTTCGCGGTATAAGTCATCAGTGGGGTAAGTGTATGGTTTCTTAAATATTATTTTGATGATCCACTTTTGTATTCTTTTCAGTTGTTTGGTATGATTATTTGTTGCCGCTCCCCAGGCTAATATTCCATAATTCAAGTGTGGTTCATGTAGGGCATAATATAATATAATATCCGAAGCTGATCAATTTTCAAAATATTCGATAGATATTTGAACTTTAACAATGTACTTCGTAGTTTTTTCAATGGATGTCCCATTTCAAATTACAGTCTATGAATACTCCCAAGAATTGTGGTTGCTGTATTTTTTGATATTGAAGGAGCATTTGACAATGCACTACCTGAATCTTTAGAATAGTCTCTGAATAGAAAGGGTATAGAATCGACCATAACTGGCTGGATCTATGCCATGCTAGTAAACAGAACTGCAACTACGACTCTTCAAGGCGAGGCTATCAGGTTCAGGGTCACCAGGGGCTGCCCTCAAGGTGGGGTACTATCTCCCCTTCTGTGGTCGCTCCTGATGGATAGTCTGCTTGATGCCCTCGACAGAAGAAAAGTTGATCTGCAAGCTTATACAGATGACCTTTTGTCATCCTGGTAAGGTCCACGTCGGGAAGGGTAGCTTGTAATATCCTCCAAAGCGCGTTGGACGTTGTTCACAGTTGGTGCCTGAGGGAGCAGGCTGTCAACCCCAGCAAAATTGTGTTAATCCCCTTCACCAAGAGAAGGAAATTGGACGATCTAACACCACTTTCCCTCAATGGTATGGTCATTCCATTTGGAAAGGAGGTGAAATATCTTGGCATTGTTCTTCATAAAAGACTCACCTGGAACGCTCACTTGGAAAAAGTTTTACACAAAGCCAGACTGTCTCTATGGACATGTCGAAGGATTTGTGGTAAAACTTGGGGTTCAGGTCCCAAACAAATCCACTGGATTTATGTGATGATTGTCAGACCAATGACCACGTATGGTGCAATTGCTTGGTGACCGAAGGCTTTACAGAAAACGGCCCAAGCGAAGCTCTCTGGCTTACAGAGACAGGCTTGTCTGGCTATCAGTGGTGCCATCAGTACCACACCTTCAGCGGCCATAAAGATCCTTCTAGATCTACCTCCTCTCCACATTTTTCTGGAAAGAGAGATTAAATAGACTGCATACAGACTTGTGCACATTGCCAATTGCACAAATCAATGCAATGCAGAGTACAAGCGGAAATTTACGCTATTGAATTATGTGCGGAGAGATTGGATAAATCCAACTTCACTCACAAGTCAATAAAAATATTCTCGGACAGTCAAGCGGCGTTGGAAGCTCTTGACTCCCACCGAGCAACGTCTAAATTGGTAGCAAACTGCCAAAAAAGACTCTCCTCGATAGGAAGACTAAACAGATTATCTCTAGTCTGGATTCCTGGCCATACTGGCCTGGAAGGCAATGAAGCTGCTGACTATCTTGCAAAGGAGGGTGCTGCAAGCGGCTTCATTGGACCAGAACCTGTCATTGGCATCGCTTTGGGCTCTGCCAAACAAACACTTAACACCTGGATGGCAAGAAGAGTTATGGACTTCTGGCAGAATCTTCCAGGATTGGCTCACTCCAAGGCGTTTATTCACCCTTCGTAGTTCATCCCTACTGTACTCCAACAGTTGTTGGACTACGATATCTAACAGGCCTTCTCACAGGTCACTGTCATTTGAATCATCACATGCAGAGACTTGGACTGCCGGAAGACAGTGTGTGTCGCCTCTGTCTGGAAAATGATGAAACTGCAGAGCAGTTTCATCATTTTCCAGACAGAGACATATACTTTGTACCTGCCCCGCTGGGGATCGAAACAGGTTCTTTGATTTCGGCAGATCCGTACTCTCACCATCTGACCTGAAAGACCACTCACCATACAAACTAATCGGCTTCGTTAAGAAGCTGGGTTTATTTGGCCGAGTGTGAATAGGTGTGAGCCACAATAAACCCTTATGGGTTGCAGTGGAGGGTCGAATAGACCTACATACTTTAGATCTACCTAGACCAACCTACCTACCCCCATATATTTAATATGTTGGACCATCGATAATGTTTGGTTGCCATCTATTTGAAGGGTATCATATTCTGATAAATTCTTCACGTATGAGGTGAAAGGTATGAAATGTGTTTTCTCGATGTTCATTGTTGAAAGCCGATTTTTAAATCACTCTTGAATTATTTCTCTCAGCTTTTTTTAAAGATTACCAATCCTCGTCCACATATATAATTGCTGTGTCGTCAGCATAACTTACCACATCTCCTTCTAAATTCAGTTTCAGCAAATCGTTGAGATAAATATTGAGAAGTATAGGCCCCAGGACTGTGCCCTGTGGACCACCATATTTTATTACTGTTTCTTCACTGAGGTTATCATTCACCTTAACTCTTTGAATTATTTCTTGTAGATAGTTTTTCATCAGATCGTATGTTTTTCCTCTTATACCAATACTTTTCAATATCTTTAGCAATGTATGATGGTCGACGGTGTCGAACGCTTTAGCGAGATCTATAAATATGGCCAATGTTGGTTTGGCTTTGTCAACATATTTGAATATTCTGGAAGTGACGTATACTATGACGTCTTGCGTGGATCTATTTTCTCTAAAGCCAAATTGTTTTTTCGATATTAATTCATATTTTTTTAAATAGTTTGTTAGACGCGTTTTCAGTAACATTTCGAAAATTTTTGCAAAATTAGAGATCAAGGAAATTGGACGGTAATTTGAAAAATTTTCTTTGTTTTCATTTTCGTGCAGTGGTTTGATTACAGATTACAGTTTGTATAGACCAATTTATGATATGGACCAAGGGTTTGATGATGTATTCAGCAATTAGTTTTATAATCTCGACAGTCACGTTGTCAAGACCTGGTGGTTTATTTTTTTTTTTGATTTATCAGTATATCCATATATTTCACCATCATATGTCTCCCCTAGGAAAAATGAGTTCATCGAGTGATTTAGAGTCTGTGGATGTATATTATTAAGTTGTTTTATTGCTTCTGCCATTTTTTGTCCTATACTTGAAAAGAAATTATCAAATTCATTAGCCATCTGTTATCGGTGAGAATGTTACCGTTTTCATCAATTATTTTATTTATAGCTTCATTTTTCTGTGTTTTCGCTGTTATTTGCAAATATGCAATATGCAAAGATTTCAATTACGAGGCAGCAATCAAATCTATTTACTATCATTTGTTTATAGTAAACTTAATTTCGGAAGTGTCATTTGGAGCCCACATTATAATACACATAAATTATGATTAGAAAGACTCCAGAACAATGAAGAATAATAACCGACTTGGTTTTTATTTATAAAATTTCAACAAACTGTTACGACTCACCCGATCTAGTATCAATGATTTTTTACCACGTTTCTCATAGGAACACTATGAATAGAAAATTACTTGTCAGTCCGAATTTCAACACAAATTTGGGCGAAAACTCCCCAATTACTAGAATGTGTGATTCTTTCAACAAATATTGTAGTAACGTAAATTTTTTCTCTATCATGTTGAATTCCTTTAAAATAACTATGAAAAGAATATTCAACTCATAGCAAAAATAATGAATAATTAGTATGTACGAAATTTTTCAATTCACTAATTTTTATTTTTTCTTGTATCTGTTGACACCGTGTATCTCTGTAACCACTACTATCAGTGGATGCTTCTATGGGTATTTACCTGTTTGTATCTCAAATTAAAAAAAAATGAATAAATATGAATAGGAATGAATAGAACAAAAACAGTATCAGATGGTGTCCAAGATCTTTTAAAAAATGATCAAGCAAGTATGGAAAATAACAGAACGAACGAAATTAGAAATTTAATATATAATCATGTGAAACATGTGGTGAAGATATAATGCCCAAGCCACATAAGATGAATTTCTGTCATTATAGAAAATTGTAGAAAAAACATATTTTTTACTGCTGCTTTTAATAAAAATTAATAATCATTCAGATGAGGTGAAAAAATGAAAAATATTATTTCTGCAATTCAGCCATTTTCTGCGACCACGAAACAGAACCGTTGATATTGAAATATTTGTTGAACAGATGATGACATATTGCCAGTAATACTTCCCCTATCTATAGATGTCTCAGAATTCAAAGACGCATTCCAAACACGCATAAAAATAGAAACAAATATTTTCAGAAAAGGTAATAAACCTCACAAACAAATCCAAAACTTCATGGCAAATAATTATTGAGATGACTACAAACAAGAAGAAAAGCAGCATCCTACCACATTTTAATGATACATGTTTGGGAACAAATTAACCAATGAAATGTTTTGATGAAAATGCCACTTATCTAAAAATGTACTCTTTTCAATTCAACCCACTAATCTTATTTCGGAAAAACTACGACACAGAAACAGTTACACTCGCAAGATTTCCATTAGTGAAAATATTATTTCATTCATCCCAATTATTATTGAATTTCTCTAAGAATTGATTGGAAAAAAAAGATAAAAGAAACACAGGATATGACGATGTTTCAATTTTTATTGAAAAAAAATTGTTCGTTTTGTTGTTGCACACTTGCGCATATTATTGATGTATCACTTATGAAGGAACATGTCTCATCAGATCTTGAATTTGCATCAGTTCATCCATATTTTGAATAGGTGTTCACGAATTATTTGATGACTATAAGCCTATCAGTTCACTCAGCTCGTTCTCAAAATTATTTCAAACATCACAATATCTTCAGTTATTGATAAATATGGCTTTTCATAGGTAGACGCATTGTTTAATTTAACTAACAACATCTACAACTGTCTGAAAATATATATTGTGATATTATTTTGGATCTAGCCAAAACTTAGTCATTTGTTTTTTGGGAAAGAAAGTTTTTGGCTTTCTACTACTCCATCTGATACAAAAAAATGGATGAGAGAATCTTCCAAAGGAAGGAAGGATTAATCAATTTGAAAATAAGTAACTCTATACATGGATGTGTAGATCATGCAAAGAAGAACCTTTCAGACACAAACTGAAAGAAAGTCCTCCTGAAACAGCTACTTTCATATAAACATTGAATTACACGAAAGAAAAAATTCTTTCGAAACAAATACTTCTATATGAAGTATATATATATATATATATATATATATATATATATATATATATATATATATATATATATATATATATATTAATCCTTTCTTTCTTTGGAAGATTCTCTCATCCATTTTTTTGTATCAGATGGAGTAGTAGAAAGCCAAAAACTTTCTTTCCCAAAAAATTAATCACTCCTAAAAATATAACCCTTTCAAATCAAATTAGTCATTTGTCTATTCAACTAAAAAACATTATGAAATCCGTGGTAATGAACAAAAATGGTTTGATTCTCATTCAACTGGTCAAACACACGCACCCAGTTTCTGGATATCATATAATTCCAGAAACTGGCCAATCTAGGAGTACCATAAGGCAGTGTCGTGGGGCCTCGCTTATTTAGAATTTAGATAAATAGTGACATAATGGAACTATCATAAACCATGCTGATGATAGCACTTTACTGTTTGTGGTTTCGATTTTTCCAGAACTGACTTTCACTGAAGGTGGATAAAACGAATGCGTTTTTTTTAAAGAATCGGTCTCCGAGTACTCCGAATAGCAATAGCATTATTATTATTATCATTTTTCTTTCCCTGAGGTTGCGCTGAATGAGTCCTATCCCCCAAAGCCTCGATACATTCAAGAGGGCGCGCCAACATTATCAACCAATTAACACTCCAAGAATCATGTGCCCTAAGCAAGCGTAGTGAGCCAAGAATGGCATCCTTCTGCATTTGTCCGGCTAAGATTTTCACCTTAGTGTGGCAAACCGGCATGATCTTGAGGTTCGAGAGGACTCCAATAATCTGAACAACCATCCTGACAAAGTGATCTTGATAGAGTCTGTGAAATTCGAAGAGAAGTCTTGATATTTTATCGACCATATTCGTCGTCAGGAGCTGAAAACTCCACGACAAATCTCGTCTCGCACTGATGGTCGAAAAGAATTAGGTACATCAGGCTTATTAGCTTGATGGTAGGGAACGAAAAGTTTCGTTCTTTCGTTCGTTTCGTTCCCCACAATAGATTCAATATCACCTGAAGCGTAAGGCAACACCGATGTCTCGTCAATACCGTAAAAGTGCCGTAGGTGATAAAACACTCTTAGGGCCGCGCTAACAGCGAGTGCATTACGGGTCTCAGACACCACGCGGCAGGTCCTGCAATTTGTGTCAGGAACTTATTATTATTATATCATATGCTTTGAGTAATGTGATAAATTAAGGATTTCAGTTCAATTTGGAGTTTGTTTTCTTTTTAGAGCTGGTAAATGAAGGCTTTGTAGTTATAAAACGTTCCTCACCATTTTTCACCATTAATTTACTAGTTGTTAGGAATCACACGTTAAAAGTGAGAAATGATTTATTTCGTAACTAAACGTGATCAAACTAGGATACAAAGTGTGCAAAATGCATATGCTAAGAAAGAAATAGTCTGTAAAAAGTCTGTAGTCAAAGTATTATATATAAAAGAAAGACAACTTGAGACAGGATGTGTCAAGTATCATGTTAAAAATAATGACTGAACCACATGGCTATCAGCCTATTTTGTTTTATATAAGTCAAATATTACAAATGTGCCATGTACTTATTTTGATACTTCCTGTTGCCTGACAAGTAAGTAATCTTAAATAATTTTCCAAATTTCCTAGCCTCAAAAATGTTTTTTGCAAACTTCAGTTTTCACAAAACTTCCTTTTCAATTAGATCACTTACTTTCAGGTGAGCACTGATAATGACGAAAGTCGAAAGTGCTTTGCAATAATTTTATAATTATACACTTTCATACAAAAACCTCTTCGATTCATTCATTCAATAAGTGTATTCAGCTTTCCAAATCTATTTACAAAAAAAAACAATCTATTCATGTGTCACACGTTGAAAGGTAAGACCTCGTTAGTCCTTAGCTCGCACAAGTTTCTCAACTTCTGAGAGTTGTCGTTCGTATGGGGGCGACAGCTGATTAACGAAAAAACAGAACAGAACAGAAAAAACTCGTCATCATCAAAATTTAATGAAAATTGCACTGAGAAAACATTTGACAAATTCAAGATTCAGTCAAAATATTAACATAAAATAAAATAGTGTGTTTTATTTTGTAAATGTCTTTGACAAACAAAAAAAAATCGAACTATTGGTTAAAAGAGCAATAGTTTTTGACTTTCTCCTATCTATTATAATCAATATCATGTCATCACTATTCTCTTCATTTCCAGCAATCATAAACCTCTGAAAAAGGCATACAACAATTTCTAGAGTAACTTTCAGACACAAACTGGAATAATATATAATAATATGAAACAGAGTTAAATGTGATCATTTATTATTTATATTAATAATATTATTGAAGTTATTTCGAAGAGGTATAATGCAAGTAACTTAGTAATAGGTATAAATTCCTAATAAACATCAAAAATGGACATATTTATTCGTTAATTATCACCGGTTCAAGGATACCTTCTACACTGGAACATTTTTCAGCGATATACAATAACATCTGGCAACGTTGCCATCAGCTGATTATCAGTTGTATGTATACTCGTTCTCCACGCCACGCTCTACCGGCAAACCGAACAACTCCATATTCTGTGACGTAGAGACATGGAGATGCTACGTGCGACTGGGCTGACATTCTAGGAGAAATAAAGTTGCAAGTTAAAAAAAGTATGAGTAGTCATCAGCAGGCCTGATGTTTATCTGCAAGTTGATATTTTGAAAGGTATAATGATTATGCATTTGTTTTCAATATGCTGGATTGAGTAGATTATTCGCGAAGATATCTGACGCTTAATTTTGTATTTGAATGGATCATGCAATCTATATGAATTTTTGATACCCCGTCAATTTTCTGAAACTGAAACTTTTAGAGTTATTTGATGAGTGAAAAGCTTAAAAATGAACCTGATTTGAGCTACAGCAGAAAAAATTAAAAGTTGACCCTTGAGCCATTTTGGGAGACGATAATCTAACCTCTGATTCGTGGTCAGCAACCTCAAATATCCCAGTGGATTTTGTATTGTCATAATATTTTAGTATTTAAAGTTTTATAGGAAACCGAATATTGGTTGATCGTATTGTTTTATGAATAAAAGCTTTAACTTTGAGCTACATTAGCTCAAAACCGATTCATATCTGAGCTTGACACTTATTGAACTTTTTGTTCCACTGATCAAAAACTAACTTTTCCCTTAGTTTTATAAAATTTGACAGGTATCCAAAAAAGAGTATGGATAATTTGCTGACCAGAAAAGGATCGTCTGAGAAAGACATTCATAATCCCAATAATACGGTCGTATTCGAAAATAAATATATATACTCCATATTGATGTCACCGAACATAAGATCAAAATCTACCCTTAGAGGAGAGTAGTTTACTTCTGTGATTTTTCGAAATATTTTGCTGACCAATGACTTGCATCGAAATATTTCGATCAATCACAATATTTTCATCTGAATTTTTATGTTATTTGTGATTTGCAGTCAAATCCACATATAAACAACTATTCAACAGATAATGAAATGAATTTTAATGAAAATACATTTTTTCACTTGTAAATATATATATATTCTGAACTTTTCACCTACAGTCAGACTGGCTATAAATGAAATCATCTAAAGGAACAATTCGTTTAGGCCAGTCTCAACTCCCTACACAGTAGGTTAATGGACTGACACCCATCAGAAAACAACTATTCCCCTGGCTAATACCACGAAGGGCGTTGGATTATATCCGTCAGGTGCCAGTGCAGGATTCTTTACTGAAGCTTTTTCTGCATATGCTTGCAATACAACTGCCGCAATAGATTTTCAAATATTGGAACACACTTGCAGATCGGTTTCGAGCTGTTTGACCACTCGTCAGTGCAGTTCACAGGCAGATTAGGCGATGAAAAACCTTTTGTTTGTTGTCCGCTTCAGCCTAGTTCGAAGAATGAATTCGAATTTCAATTATCAGAAATCATCGACTCTATGTTGATGATAGACACTACCTTGCCCTTGAATTTCCGGTAGGTGAGTTTATATTTAGTATCAGCATTGAACCCATGCAGAGCCAAGGCGGGTCACTAGTTCTGAAATTTTTATCCCTCTCAATGTACATACACAGTAGATTCTGTTAAATGCCTGCTGCAAAACAATTACTTCCTTGGATAATACCGATTTCAGCATGGTTCTGCTGCTGGATGAACGGAAAACGTCTGCAAGACTAACCTCTGTGGGGTATCTTGCATAAATGTCGATCTAATATAATTCAATGTCCAACGTGAAATTAGTCAGGAAAGTAGTTGTTTTCCGGCAGCCATTTACCAGAACCTAGTATGCAAGTACGTTGGGAGGGATGAATGTTTCGGGATTTTATTTCCAAATATTCATTTTCGTATACGCATGTATCTCTCCTCGATACAGTTTTTAAACTAATTTCAATTTGCCAGAGGGAATATTAGAGATCAGAGTTTTAACACATTTCAGGAATCAGGTGAGGTGCTGATGGTACATGAAAAGAGTAAAAATTGTTCGAAATGAAGATGCAGCAAAAAATTAAATTTCGAAATTTTCGATATTACCAGTATATCTCTTGAACCACAGAAGCTAGAATCGATTTTTCGATATTATTCAATAGTACCCGAAAGTAGGGAACGTTGCCGAAATTTAAGCTACTTTATATCTCTTAATGTTTACGAGATTTCCATGTAGAAACTCATATCAGAATAGCCCTGTATAACATTATATACTATATGCCGACTAAGGAAAGTCTTGGTCTGCAGAAAGTTATAAAATATCATAGGAATAAACTACCCTTCGAAATTGCTTGATTCAATTTTTCTCATTGGTGGCAACTATAACTCAAGAAGAGATATGAAATTGTGGATTTTCGTTGAAACATTCCGATAGAAAAGCCTTGGTCGGCAAGATACTATGAAAAATCAGTAGGATAAACTAGCCTTCGAAAGAAGTAGATTCAACTTGTGTCATTGGTGCTAGTAATAACTCATGAAGATATATGAAATTATGGAGTTTGGCAGAATAACATGAAAAATCACAGGAGTAAACTAATACCTTTCGAAAGAGGTCGTTACAGTTTTTCTCATTGGTGGCAATAAAAACTCAGAGATTGATATGAAATCATGTATAGGTTGGTTGACACATTCCGCTAAAAAAGTCTTGGTTGGCACAGAATATCGTGAAAAGTCACAAGAGTAAAGTTACCTTCGAAAGGAGTAGATTGAACTTGTATCATTGGTGGCAATAATAACAACTTACTCAAAACTTCATATGTGATATATGCATATGCAATAATAGACCTAATTTGATATTGCTTCAGATAAAAAGATTTTATGTTACATAATGTTTTGTGTTACCACGTCATAGATAAGGTAAGGTTAGGTCCAAAGTGAGTGGGTCTATTCGAACCTCCACCGCAACACGTAAGGGTTTATTATGACTCACACCTATTCACACTCAACCAAATAAACCCAGCTTCTTAACAAAGCCCATTAGTTCGTATGGTGATTGGTTTTTCACGTCAGATGGTGAGAGTACGGCTCTGTCGAACTCTGAAAACCTGATTCGGCCCTCAGCGGGGCAGGCACAAAGTATATGCTCTGCTGTTCCATCGTTAATGAGGTAGTCGGATAGTCAAGGTGCAAGATTCTCACCTTGATACCCGCGACAACCTTCCCATATGAGGGTTTTTGCACGTCAGCTATATCTGACGATGCCTTAGATTCAACCGTGCAGGGCTTTTTTGCCTCTGGTTTTGGTGAATCATCACTTGATCGCAAACGTTTGCTAATCTGCGCATAAGGGGTTTGTTCCTGCACCTGAGTGAGACAGATTCTGCGTATTCCGCTCAAGAATTTGGTGCAAGACAGTTTTATAAAGTACCCCGCTCTTGAAGAGACGACTCAGTCGTTTCCTTGCTGCACCACTAAACCTTTTTTTGGTTCAGTTATTGGATCAGGAGTTGAAGAGAGTTGAGAAGCTCTCGCTCCGGAACTAAACTCACATGGAGGTCAGTTGGAGTCGTAAACTCGACATTCATCTACTCTGTAGACTCGCTTCTGATATGAATTTACAGGGAGGTCAGTTGGAGTCGTAAGCTCGACATCCATCACCTCTACAGACTCAGAGTCAGAAATAATTTTTGAGTTTACTCTGTCCATACGACATGGCAGAGCCCCGCATTACCGTGACAAGGCGATGCTACGACGAGAGGGCGCACGGTATCTCGAAGGTTCCGTAGAGACAGCTGATAGGCTCAGTGTATTTCATCCTCTCGGCTCGGATAGACACACCTTATGTAAGGAACAAAGTTTACCGAATACTATAAGTTGGTTCACTCCAAGGAATTCGTTTGTCGGTACGGCTCAGGATTGCATTTTTTGCGATTTCCATAAATCATATCGCCGACAGACGATGTCTGGAAGCCGCCGGCCGCATGACAGTTATACGAGGGCAGTTCCTATTCGCGATATCTACAGGGGACGTTCCGAAGTTGAAACTTCGCTTGCTCGGTTGTATCAGACAGATAAACAAAGATACGAAAGTAGTTGTTTGTCGATCAACTTCTAGAAACATGATAGATAAACTCATGAATAAATGATCTAAGAAACAGATCAGAGTGATTTACTGATGAAATGATAAACATACATTCAGAAAAACATGTTTTATTAACAAAAATAATACAATTATATAATGTTATATGTTTATAAATGATTTAAAATATTCAATTTTACATTGCATGATTTATGTTTCCTAACAATCTTCATGTCCTGGTTCATGAATTTTAAAGTAAAGTATATCCGAACTCTTGTATATAAAGATATATAATAATCGAAGAGGAATTTTTGACATGGATGTGAGAAAAGAATTTTCGAATATTTTGTTTTCAAATACTGTCCAATTCCCTTCTCACTGCCGATTTTATCAAAATTTTCAATGAATATGTTTTCCATCTCTATTACATGGTCAACAATATCTCTTGATGGGAACTTGGGAAGCCAACGTGACTTTCATTTTTTGAAAATTATTTCGATAAATGTGGTCATTATTAAGTTTAAGAGCCAATTTATATTGTTTAGTTCTATCATAATTATACATTGTTTCTATGTAATGTTTTCTTGTTTCTCCACCCTGAAGTAAAAACTGATAGGAAAACAAATTGTTTCGTGTCGACTTCAGCAAGTGCGGGATATCAAACAAATATACAAGTTTATGATCGTCTATCAGAAATATGGGATTTTCGTCTGTAACATTCAAAGTTTTCACCAACTTCTGAAAATTTGAACCCTGATCGGAAACCACCCCATGACATTTAGGCCTATACTTTTGCATCTTCGTACCGTTTTGAACAAAATATCTTTCAAATCATCAGAAGTTGCTGATGTCTTATAGAAAAAGTATGCAAGTGGTATTTTCCAATTGCTTGCCAAACCTCTGACCATTACTGTTAGAGCACTACTTGCTATGTCAGTAGAGGTCCCATTCAAACTTGTTTGGAAACCTACTATTTTGTCTCTGGAAATATCATAATAAAGATGAGATTTCAAAGATATTTCGTCTAGGCATAAAATACAATATCTTTCTTTCTCCCTCATGAGCCCAATCCTGAATTCAATAACACGAAAAATAAAATCGTTGAAGCCTGGTTCAACAATCCAATTTTTCGTGAAACGATGAAGTGTACTTTTTGACGGTAATCTACAAATTGTTGAAAATTTTTTGTATGCTTTCGGACCAAGAAAATAAAGAGTCAATGCAAACTGTTTGAATTCGTCACTATACCTGGACCCTTTTGGTGCTTTATTTATCAAAGAAAGCTGTGCTTTCAAGAGCTTACAATATTGCTCAGGATATTTTCGATCCAGAAACTTGAAAACATCATCCAGAGTAATTCCGGTTTCGTCCAGTGCTCTTTTTGATGTTGAAGCTACTGTTTTCTCTAGTGATACAATTTTTTTTCGTAATGCCACTTTTCTTGGAGTTCCCGAAGAGAGTTTAGCAGATGTTTGGCTGCATTCATCTAAAAGAAAGATGTACGTACTTTCAATAATTGTTTTCTTGTCATCGTTTTTTTTCCGAAGCATATAAAAATAGATCAGGTAAGTATATAATATAACGAAAAGATATTTCACCTCGTGATCCTAATTGATCCGTTTGAACCTGAGCATCAATGTAAATAAAATCCTTGCTAGTACCGGCAATGGCATCATCATCTGGAAGGTTTAAACAACAAAATTGATATTGTAAATTTCATATGTTAAAAAGTGGAATAAGATTTTTTCATCATTTGAATCTATAAACTTCACTGAACCAACCTTTCTGAGAACCATCTTGAGGCAGACGCAATGAAGGAACATCATAGCTATGAATACGAGAATTCACAATATCATCGGCTCTAAAATGTAAGCTGCAAATTTTAATTCTATTGTGACTCTGCTCTGGGTTAAGAGTAGCATATCTATGATTCCCAATGAAGCCTAATACATTTTTCCAACGTTGACACCTAAAAAAAAATTCAAGTATATCAATCGATAAACTGAACATTTTGAAAAAAGATTGAAATGAGTTTGGATTGGCAAATGCCGGCGGTATATTTCGTTATGAATAATTTTATACAACAAAACCATAAAAGGTATAGATAGGTAAAATAAAAATTAATGGTGAATATTTTGAATGCATACCTTTCACTGTACTTTGGGCAGCGGAAAAACGAAATACCTGGGCTTCCCACCGTACTCAGACAACCATCCACTGAGCAATACGTCGACATTTTCACAAAATAAATATTTCGAACTCCGAACGAACACAACACTATCACAATACCAAAGTTTACCGATTCTGTAGTCTTTGACAATACCAAACAATACGGACAACCTTTATATCTCGTGTGCCGACGAGAACTGGTAACTTCAAGCGACACACTGTACTACCTCGGCTGGTAATTACCCGCTGTCGCTAGCGGGCGGCGAGATTTCTCAGATGTCGAAAAATGAGCGAGTGACACGTCTTATAGTATTCTGTAGTCTTTGGTAAGGAACCACTATCGACATGGGTAAAAAAAAGCGGTAGCCGAAAAAAACGCGGGGCCCAAGAGATTGGATGGGAATTAGTCAGTCAACTCGAGCGAGCCAGGCGAGAGCATTGTTACTTTATTAAGATGTTTATATCCGGATCAGAAAAGGGATGATGGTTTATTCGTCAAGTTCAATTATAAATAGATGCATCTTTGGTAAAATATATTTATACGATTATTATATCTGCTTTTCTTATACTTAGGATCAAGTCATCGTTACAATGCCAGAAACAGCATGCACAGTGGTTCCGGCAGTGAAGGATGAACAAGGACAGCCAACCCGCCTACCATGGGATACATACATTTCAGATTTGTAGGGTGACTCGGAACACAAAGATTAGACTGTTCCGATTCACCCCGGTAATCATAATCACCTTTAACGCAATGAATTTTATTGATATTATAGTATATGTACTATAATTAGTGCGAACTGTACATTTGTGGTTTGTTCCAGGTTATTCTGACTGAACAGATTCCAATAAAATACATTGATGTTGCAACAACAAAAACAAACAAGGTCATTGAGTATGATTATTAATTAGAGAAATAAAAAAGATATGAAAACTTTAATTTGAAACATTGAACTTTTTTTATAAAGAATTATGAGATTATTGCATTTACAAAATTATTATTTCATGAATATAATATCATATAGAGAAAATTCATTTTGAGAAATTAATTTTGGTTAGTGATTCTAAGAAATGACTTTGTATAGGTTTATCATAAGAAATCAGATTAGAGTGAATTTGACTCAAATGAATCATATGTGTTTTTTTATTCAAATGAATAAAAAATGAAATATGTACCTTTTCTAAAAAGAGTCTTTCAGTAGTGTTTTTTCTGTTTATATTTCAATTGAATTGCAATCCATACAATAACCTTCTACAAAAATGAGAAGTTGAAAAAAATTATAAAATTGAAGAAACTAAAAGTTAAACTTTCCCTCGGTTATCTTAAAGGCGCGATTTTGTTCCATCCTTTACATAAAAGAGGACGTATGCTTCTCCACTCACAAGCGACTTTGGTGAAATTGGTGACACGTGTGAATCGTTGTATTTGTGCCACGCGCTAGTATACGGGTATCTGCAGTATGCTGTATAATGTCCTCTGTTAGTAGTCCCACTGTGATTTAAAAGTGCATATAGATTATAACAAGTAGCCACATTTTCTCCTGCAAAATTGTCCATATCCAATCCTTCTAGAGGAAATTCGATGACGTCATTCAATTTGCCTCTACTTTCCGTTGGGGAGAATCTTTTTAAATGTATTACTAAAATATAGGGAAACTTGTGGATTGATAGGGACTTTATGCATTTTCTCCCATCCTTGCATTTCGAACACGTCGGTTTTTCAATTCCATCCAAAGTTTCTTCTCTTGTAAAATAATCTAAGCATTGCCACAAACTCAATTGGTCGGTTCTTTGTGGTATGGAGAGAGACAAATCCCAGAGAGGATCAAATGTTACTGAAGAGTATCCACAGTGTGTGCATTTCATCGTGGATTTCAATTGGCCAACGAAATTATCTACAATCTTAGAGTTATGTATCCTCAAATATGTGAGCCATGACTCTTGTGCATTTCCGCTGTCGCTCAATTTTTCGTCAATCTCCGTTAAGATTGGTTTAGGTTTCTCATTAATTATATTAACCTCTTCATGTAATCCTTCTGAAAGATAACGGAGAAACTCCTGGGCGTCTTGATGGGAATTACCCATAAATCGAGGAGCAAAACTTTGAATCTGATTTTTTAAGGAGGCTGTATTTACTACTTTATCAAATGAATCTTCTGACCACAACTCCTTGATGACTTCTGCAAACGATTTTATTAAAGCACGCTTCATACTAGAAATACTAGTATTGATATCTTTCATGAATTCATCCTTTTTCAAATATTCCAATAACCATCTCGTATTTGATAAACATTGAATTACGCTGTTCATGAAACAGGTGTTACCAATATTTTTTAAACCATTTAACCCAAAGGTTTTGACTGAAGAATTTATCACTGAACAATCCGAAATATCTTTGAAACCCATTTGAGAATTTTGCTGAGATAAAGTATTTTTTTCATTTGCTTTTATTTTAATTTCATTAAGCGGTTTCTTATTACCTCTCTTTTCTTTATAAAATTGGTTTTCAGGAAACAAGTAAATTTCATCAAGTTTTTTGGAATCAGGGAGAGTACCGAAAAACGAAGCTGCATTTCCTCTTTGGATGGCAATACTAATTTTCTGAATGAGAAAAGATGTGGCTCTTGATTCGTGGGTTTCATCGGTTACCTTTTTTCCAATTTCATTGATGAAAGATAAGGCTTCAGGGCCAAAAACACCAAACGTTTCAATAGCTATTGGGCGAAAGATATAATTATTTCCCAAATTCTGATATTTCCGTAGTTTGGAACTTTCTCCTAAAGAAGCAGCAGCACCGGCTTTCGCAGAAGTAGCAGGAAGATGGCAAGTTGCTAATGTATCTACACAAGTAAAGTCCCAAACAATAGATTTACCATTTTTCCATGGAACAAGTGTCATACCATCCGGCCGTTTTCCGTCGTCTCGACTTGTGCCTATGGGTTCTGAAATCGCAGGAATTTTTGCTGAAGTTAAAGCCCTTTTGATTAGATCATTAATTGCATAGTGGCGAGATAAACGACCAGCGCTAAAACGGCAACTCAACTCATGAGTACCCGCTTCATCCACAAATGCACCACATTTACAAAAGTGTTGAACACACAGTGGTGTACCAAGTCGAAATCCGATGGCAAGTCTGAAAGAGTCGTCATCCAATAGAGTCCCAAGTGATGCTATAGGAACAGCATTCAACCAAGCACCAGAGTCTTTCACAGTTACTGCGAGAAGACGAGCCTTATTTTTTGAAGTGTCAGAAGCTGTCTTCAGTAAAATACTAGTTGCTTGATCTAGTAATGGTTTATCCCATGCCCTCTGGTTTTTCATGTCTTCAATTTTTATTGTTTGGCCAGTTCTAGATTCCCAAAGAGATTTTCCCCGATCAAAAACACAATCAGATATTGGCTTTGGGTATTGTAAGATAATTTCTATCAGATCGGAAACACTGCAAAATGAGGACAGAAATGATGGCAAAGCGAGTGAAGTGGCTGAACGAATTCCTAATCCTCCTCTAGAAACTGGAAGTGATGCCTGTAACCAAGTTTCGTCTTCGATACGGTTATTAGTAATGAGTTCCAGCATCCTTCTTTATTCGTCATCGATATTTTGTAATCCCTGTTCGTCATGCCAAGTAGGGCTGCACCTCAAAATATACGATAATTTTGGAATGGCTAATGAATTCTTCAATAAATGGAATGCGACATGTGTTGGTAAAATAGATAAACGTCCTGACATGACACGAAGTGATTGTAATTTTTCTTCCAAACAAAATTTTAAGGCATCATCAGATAATGGGGCACCAAGAAGAAACCAATTGGGTTTTTCAATCACTCGTATACCAGGAGCTATTAGGTTAAATTGATCGATGATGTTAGGGTCCTGTTTATCCAGAAAAATGAGTTCACATTTTTCGAAATTTAGTTCAAGTCCCAGGTCTTTCGAATGACTTATTGTGTAACGAAAATTGTCTAATACCACATTTGCTTTGTCACCAATTAAACCATCATCCAGATACCAGCCGTTGAATTCAGTGGATATTTTAGTTATAATATGATGAATAGAAAGACAGAACAATAGTGGTCCAAGTGGATCTCCCTGCTGTACTCCTTGTTCGGACATTATAATTTCGTTACCAAATATTAAGAAAGAAGGTTCACTGTAACATTGTTCAATAAAAGGATATATGTCTGGTATGGCGTTAGCCACCAAATGTAACATGAAATTCCTGTCTATAGTATTGAATGCATTCTTAAAATCAAGTTTCAGAAAAACTTTTTCAACTGGTTTAGGATTTTGATTAATATAACATCGTGCAGCATGGGCTACTGCCTCGCAACCACCATTTGTTCCGAATCCAAATTGTTGGGGACGAAATAGATTTTCAAGACTTTCACGTAAATCGAAACAAGCAAGTTTCGCTACTAAACGTCGATAAAAATTTCCAACAGCTATAGGACGTAGACCGCCAGTCTTTTTCTTTAACGCACATAAAGAAGCACCATATAAAATAGGACGTATGTCTTGATTGACCTTTCCAGAAAGAAGCATATTGCAAAGGTTCCTTAAAGAATTCAAAAGATGTTCGCCACAACTACCGGAACTATAACTTAGCATATCTTGAATATGGGACGGTCGCAATGAATCAAGACCTCCACAAGAACCGGTGCGAAAAGATCTCACTGCTCTGAGAACATCTACGCTCGTAACTTCCAGAGGACTATGAGAAGTTGTATATTGTCCAGAATTGTATAAACTTTTAGAAGCAGGATGTTTACTTCGTAATTCTTCCAATGTTGCAGCATCAAATTCAGCAGGACTATCAGTAGAACAGAGTTATCTAACAGCTGCTGTTATATCACCGTCAGAGACTTTCGAGAGTATGTACTTGTTTTTTGAGGATGTCATTATAATTTGTATGTTTATCAGAAATTTTGGCATTAGTCGATCTCGTAATGTTATTATTGAAACTATTCAAATTTTTCTTCACTATTGTTGTGATTGAAATTTTTCGATTATCTTTAGTTCTCTGAATACTGAAACTTTTATAAGCAAACATGAGCAAATTTTTCCAAGCAGTGAAAGAATTCCTGGATACACATTCGTTAATCAATTTTGTGAGGGTAATTGCAGAGAGTAACCTTGCAGCCTTCGGAATGCGTTTAATAATATGTATATCTCTTCTCATTCTTAGTCAGTGCACAATTTTCAGAGCATAATCTACTATTACTCTCATATGATCCTAAGCGATCTTTCAATAATCTAGAACAACTCAGGTGAGGTAAACTATTCATAATAATACACTTTTTTCACAATTGAGAAGCAAAACACCTTTGACAAATTATTCTGATATGGTTTATAGTATACCCTGCTAGAGTTGTGATAAAGAATACATAAGGTAAACTTCTATGTTATTGAAAGATCGCATAGAAAAATATGCGATCATAAAAATCGAATGAAAAACTATCATACAAAAATTTATCCAGTGAAGGATATAGAAAAATATTTAATTAACGACTTTCGATGTTATTGCAAATGCTTAATCGGGTTCCACAATAAGGTCAAATATATTTTTGTTTTTATTTAATAGAACTCCAATATAAATCCATCTGTGATGAAAAATGGATATTCGTATTATATCCGTATTTTCGTATTATATCGTTATTTTGAGACAGCGCATTCAAGTATTTGGAAAAATATAGTAGGCACCGCTCTGAGGAGCAACAAATTGTATATAGACAATTTATCTTCATGATGGTATTGCGTCGATTACATCAACAACTCTCTCAAAATCAGTATAACCATCTAATATTACTGTTTAATCTTCAAATTGTTATTTCATAATAAATCTCAAAGATACTGACACTGAAACATCGAAGACTGAACAAAATTTGGTAACTTCTCACATGTAGCTAGTGGAAAATACCAAACGAATGAGACTATTATTGGCTGACACATTTTTCATTTCGGATTAATAAACTTCAATCTTCATACCCCTATGCGCTATAATCGAGAAAAAAAATCAACATTTTTGTCACAACAACAACTCAAATATATTATCAGGGATTTTGAACAAGTATCAGTTAATTCCATCAATGGAATTTATCAATCGTAACTCTGCAACAGTTTTTAGATAATAAAGTACAATATTGATAGGAATCAAGTGTCAGGTTTCAGCCCCTAATATCAATATAATTTCAGAATACGTTGCCACATGAATCATACCTTGAGTCTTCTTTTAATAATTAACAAAAATTTCAAAAATTTTCGGTGTTCCAATTGAAAGTAAGAAATAATTGTCGAATGTACATTCCCTTTCTTGAAGTTTCAACTCGAAAATTATTGTTAGAAAGCATAGCTACAGAATAAAAATAAAAATAAAAAAAAAGCCAAACAAGAATGCCCAATGAAAAATGTCGGCTTCGCCCCATTTGTACAGAGTAGACCAAATTGGACACTTTCAACTCCTGTTTTCAAACTATAATAGATATATTAAAACTGATGGCTGAATATGGAGGTCAAGTTTTATGAAAAACTGAATAGTGAACACCACATTTCGATATCTATCATCGTTTCTGAATTACAGTTGCGAAAAGTTGTTGTAGCTTTTTTTCTGTCAGGAATTTCTTGTTTCTATGAAAACACTACCGAAGCACTTTTTACGTAGAATTCAATGAAATAAAAAACTTATTTCTTCGAATGAAATATCAACAGTTATTGATGGAAAACTATTTTTTTTAATGACACATCCTGTATATTCCCGCATATTTCAATAGTGCTTAAAACGAGCAAATGAGAGTCATCATTGAAATACAGAGTTTCCAGGTTTTTTCATGAAGACTTTGAAATGTACACTTTGATCAAGTGGAAGATGCGGAGATAAAACAGAATGTAGATCTTTACTGGTATCTGTCAAATTTTGATTTAGGCATGTGTTTTCGAACACATTTGCAATGAATTATGAGAATTGCCAAAAATAGTTTATGATAGTCTGTTTTATACAAACGGGGGAAAATGCAGAAGCAGCAAGCAATTTGTATCACGAGAGGTATCCAGAGAGACATTTTGGAGACAATTTCGCAAGATTGCAACATAACCTAATTGATGGTGGTCAATTTGAAAAGAGAAGGCCAAAATTATATGAATCAAATAGAGATAAGGAGTTGGAAGAAATAGTCGTTTTAGGAGCTGTTGAAAATAATCCCAAAACGTTAACGTGAAATTTAAAAATATCAACAGGCGTACCAATTACCTACCTAGTATCGTTAGGAGGATTTTAAAAAAACTCAAATTCAAGCCATACAGGAACAGAAGAGTTCAACAACTCAGATCAGGAGATTTTGAACGCCGCATGGCTTTTTGCCAGTGGTTCCTGAAAAGTTGTAACCAAGTGCGTGATTTTTCGTTAAATTGTATTCGGATAGACGAAGCTTATGTTAACATTGTCAGCATTTTCAACCGCTACAATTCTTATAATTGGGCATAAAAAAACTCATTCTATTATAGAGCAGAGAAGACGAAGAAGATTTGGTTTTAGTGTGTGGGCAGGTGTTTTCAGGGGTTTAATTATCGGCCTGTTCATTTATGATGGTACTCTCACACCTCAGAGGGATTTATACATTTTAAGGCAAAATATTGAACCCTTTTTATTGTCAACAAGATGGGACTTCGCCTTACAATACTGCAATTGTCATCAATTTTTTGGCTGCAAATTTTGGTAATATAATTGGATTGCAAACCAAGGACCCAACCGTTGGCCGGCCAGATCATCGGATCTAACGCCTATGGACTTTTACCTCTGGGGAAGGTTGAGAGATCTTATTTTCAAATTCTAGCCAAATTATAGATACGAATTGGAAGCGGCAGGTATGCAAAATTTTTCTTCTCTCACTTCAATTGAACTAATTAATTCATCAAAAAACGTCCAGAAAAAGTGTCACCTATGTGTAGGACAAGCTGGTATACATTTCGAACATCTTCTCTGGAGAAAAATATTTCATTGTTTGTTCATTATCTTTATTTCATTTATTAGTAGTAAATATAGTACAAGTTGTTTTATTGAAAATATGTGTTTTAATCACTGCTGTGAAAATCTTTATCAACATTCGATAGCTACTAGTATTTCTTTCTATTTTATCGCCGCGTCGTCCAAAAGCTACTTGATCAAAATGTGCGTTTCAAAGTCTACATGAAATATCCTAAAAACTCCATATTTCAAAGATGGCTCTAGCACTAGTGCTTTATTTTTGGAAAGTTAATTTCAAGGTCTATTGAAATATGCAGAAATATACAAGATGTCTCATCAAAAAAATAGTTTTCCATCAATAACTATTGATATCTCCTGTGAAAAAATAAATTGATCACAGCATTGAATTTTACGTAAAAAGTGCGCAGAAAATACTTTCATAGAAACAAGAAATTTTTGACGTGAGAAAAGTTACAGCAACAAACATGCTGTAACTCAGAAACGATGATAGATATCGGTATGCGGTTTTCACTATTAAGTTTGTCAAAAAATTTGGCCGCCAGACACAGCCATCAGTTTTCATCTATCTCGTTTAACAACTGGAGTATCTTTTTCAAGTGTCCAGTTTTCTATTTTGTAATGTCAATATCTCGTATTTTGTCAGAGTTCTTTTATGAATAATTTTTCTTCTTAATGAATAATGCTCAACTTTCTCATTACTGTGCACATTTTAGTTTTCCCCATTCGATTTTCCAACGGAATACACTATTTATATGAATCAGTTGAATGAACTTCACGGGCTTAACTTGTACAACTGGTCCTAAATCTGAAAAGTCTCAATTCCTCACCATTGAAAGTCCACCATATCAATTATTCCATGAATGAAAAATGAGAAATTTAACTTCCTATGTTTTTACCAACTGCATTAACTATCGTTATTACAATTTCATCCAATAGGGACATTTTCAAACGAATACAATAAACTGAAATAATTTACAATGTCAACACCACTATTAGTAAAAACATACAGTTCCTGATTGAATACCTGAATTTTGTTTACCTGTGACAATATGTAGGTTTAGTAGGTTACATCCGCAGTTTCCAACCCTTGCTTGCATAGTGCAAAATTTCCGTATCGTTTAGATTCGGGAACTTGTGGTTGCATTCCAGGCAATAATTTGAAAATATCGAATAATTTTTACCTAGTCTGAAGTACCTTTTATGTTCAGCATATCGTTTTGAGAAATATCGGCCACATTGTCTCACATAAACACTATTACACTCTGTTCACTCAAGCTTATAAACTCCAGATTTCTCTGTCCACTTTATCTTTGGCGTTGAAAAGGAAATTAGATAACCAGAATTCCACTTCTATATTGTTTTTTCTGAAAAATCCTGCAATTTTCTCTGTTCTTTTACCAAAATATGTGAAAGTTACAAATTGTTAATTATTATTGTTGGTAATTATTTCAGTTCATTGTATTCGCTTGACAATATCTTTATAGGATAAAACTACAGTAACGTTAGTTACAAACACAAGTGGTGAAAAAACATAGGGAGTCTTATTTCTCATTTTCCATATTGATCACCTACTACGTAGTAACGGCTACATCCATCAATTTATTCCATGAATAGAGAGTTTTAGCTCCCAAACGACCTCCCATTCACCCTTTTCGGGTGTCAAGAAGGTTATCACAGCAACGGCAGTTGAATGGGCTATCAAATCGTTTCAGACCTTCGAATCTCCTGGAGAGGATGGTTACTTCCAGCTCTTCTTCAAAACGCACTGGAAATAATTTTACCCATTCTCATATAATTGTATTGAGCTAGTATGTCGTGGAACTACATACCACCCAGTTGGTTGGCGACAACGGTGGTACATATACCTGAAGTGGGTTGGAAAGACACGCACTTCAAATTGGTACGACCAATCAGCCATACATCCTTTCTGTTGAAGGGATTTGCGAGGATACGGGACAGACACAGTAGGGAAAGTTGCCTTATGCACCCCTGAATAACCACCAGTATGCATATTAAAACGACAAATAGACAGATTTAGCATTAAACAACCGTGAAGAGAAAATTTCCCAGTCTCTTGACAACAAGGAGATTGCGATTGCTGTATTTCTCGATATTGAAGGAGCATTTGACAAGCACAAACCAAATTTATAGAATCAGCCCTGGCTGGAAAAGGCATAGCATCAACCATAACTGTATGGATCTATGCCATGCTGGTAAAACAAACTGCAACTACGACTCTTCAAGATGGATCCATTAGGTTCAGGGTAACCAAGGGCTGCCCTTAAGGTGGGGTACTAATTCCTCTTCTTTGGTCGCTCCTGATGAATAGTCTGCTTGATGCCCTCGTTAGAAGAGGATTATATCTGCAAGCTTATGCAGATGACCTTGTCATCTTGGCTAGGTCCACGTCGGGGAAGCTAGTGAGTAATATCTTCCAAAGTATGATGGATGTGCTTCACAGTTGGTGCCATAGGGAGCAGATGTCTGTCAACCCCAGCGAAACTGTGATAACTCCCTTTTCACCGGAAGGAGAAAATTGGAGATTTAACGCTACTTTCCCTAAATGGTGGGGTCATTCCATTTGGAACGAAGGTGAAAGAAAGACATGTCGAAGGGTTTGTGATAAAATTTGGGGTTTAGGTCCCAAACGAATCAATTGGATATATGTGATGATTATTAGAACAATGATGACTTATGGAGCCATTGCCTGGTGGCTGAAAGTTTACAGAAAACGGCTAAGGCGAAGCTCTCTGGCTTGTCTGGCTATCTGTGGTGACATCAGTACCACACCGTCAGCGGCCACCAAGATCCTTCTAGAACTACCTCCTCTCAACAAGTCCTCCTAGACTTGTGCACATCGCCAATGGCACAAATCAATCTAATGCAGAGTACACTAGACTGCTGGCTGACACTGGAAGTCACAGCATTCTGGGAAAGACCTCTGACTTTATGCCTCCAACTGTTTACTACGAACTGCCTTATACAGTACTTTTCTCGAGTAGAGAAGACTGGATCCTGCGGGAGGAGGAAGTATTAAGAGCAGATAGTTGTTGGTTCGCAGATGGATCAAAAACACCTTCAGGCTCTGGTGCAGGTGTTTTCAGTTGCAGACTCAGGACAGATATATCGACCTGCCTGGAGAAATATGCGACTGTATTTCAAGCGGAAGTCTATGCTATTGAATTGTGTGCGGAGAGATTGGTAGAATCCGACCTCACACACAAGTCAATAAAAATTGGCCACTTGTTCTTGTTCTCCTACCGAGCAACGTCTAAGTTGGTGGCAAATTGCGATAAACGACTTTCCTCAATGGAAAGACTCAACAAATTATCTTTGGTCTGGATTCCTGGCCTGGAAGGCAATGAGGCTGCTGACCCCTTGTGAAGGAAGTTACTGCAAGTAACTTCATGGGACCAGAACCTGTCATTGGCATTGCTTTAGGTTTGCCAAACAAACATTAACACCTGGATGGCAAGAAGATTTGAAGACTTCTGACGAAATCTTCCAGGATCGACTCACTCCAAGGCGTTCCTTCACCCTCCGAAGCTTGGAACCAATGAGTTGTTGGACTACAGTAGGGATAAACTACGATGTCAAACAGGCCTCCTTATAGGTCATTGTCGTCTGAATCATCATATGCAGAGCCTCAGACTGTCGAAAGATAGTGTATGTCGCCTCTGTTTGGATGAAACAGCAGAGCATATACTTTGTGCCTGCCCCGCTGCGGACCGTATCAGGTTTTCAGAGTTTGTTAGAACCACACGCCTACCATCTGACCTGAAAGATCACTCACCATACACTCGTCAAGAAGCTGGATTTATGTGGTCGTGTTTGAATAGGTGTGAGCCACAATGAACCCTTGCGGGTTGCGATAGAGGTCGAATAGCCTCACTCATTTTTGACCTAACTCTAACCCAACCTATCGAAAAATACTGAAATCCAGGAGGCATCAGAGGGCGTGACAAATGAGTTTCGTGGAGAAAATAACATTTTTGGACCGAAGAGTGCTGAACGAATTTTTTAAAGATCATTAATACCACCAAAGAACTAAAAAACTAGAAAGCCATCTACCACAAACACTAACGATAATCACTAATTTTCATTTTGGAAAAAAAAATATAGAAAAGTTGATCGCAAACTGATTATTGTCGTTTAAAGGCAAACATGGCATTTAAAACAATCATCAATTTGGATTTTTATCATTACTTTCTCGAACTCTAGGGATATTAGTGCAATAATTCTTCAAGATTTGTCGATGCCGTTTAACTGTATCTATAACTCAGGAATACTTCTACAAAAATTTCTAGAACCTAGATTGTGCCAACCGATGCCGATATTTTCGGAATCTATAGTCTCCTATAGCAATCTGTCGTTGACGTATTCCGCCTATAACTCAATAAACATCAATAGTAATTCCATTTTAAGGGTCTTCATCCCTGAAAAACAAGGAGTCGGAAACGATTTTTCTTATTCTGATTGAGAAAAGATTGTATGAGTGTATAAAGGAAAAATATTAAAAAAATATTTTTCGAATATTAGATGAATAAAAAGTATTCTCTCTCTCATTTTTGGGCGTTTTTCTTCAATTCCACCATTAAAACTAACGAATATTTTGGTGTTATTCCATTTCGGTATTGAAGCCTATCATTTTCTCAGTTAAACGACTTTCTCATTTTTCTTTTTAATGTTTCCTTTATTTCGTTATTAATTTAATAAGAATGTGTTATTTATACGAATTTGATTTCCTTGCATTATGCCTTTCGAAATCGGAAATATCAAATTTTATCAAAGTCAACTAATAAAGTTTTGCTTCAGCCGTCGACTAGTGAAAACTAATTATTACTTTCGAATCTGGAGTCAGCATAGTAAATGAATTTCTTTCAAATGACACGCCCGTCAGGTAGCTCCTCCCACACGTCTGGTGAGGGAGAGAAGAGTATCATAGAGCCATTGTAAAATTTAGCACAGGGTCGGATTGGGAATAGGAAAAGATAAAAGTTATTCTGACCGAACGAAAGATTGAAATATTAAAATTTCTACAATAACCAGATAGTTTTCAACTTACCTATCTGTATGTTTGCGTGTGTACACGTTTGTATCAAATCTTGCAAGTCTAATATCTTCCGATTGGCCTCAAATTTTACAGGTATTCATTACTAGGGACAAAACTTCATGATATTTTCATATTAAGAAATTCTAAGATGGAGGCTCTAGAATGTTGGACGAATTTCGTTATTTTTGATTTGATTACAATCAAAATTGGTAGCAAAAACATTGTTGGATTTCATTTATTTTCAACAGTTACATACACATCAGCGGAATTGAATTATTCACGATTGGTATTGACTTATATTGTCTAACCCTTTATATGGAATCAGACATATTATTTAAACTGTGGACCTTTCCTGCAAAATATTATATTTTAAAATCATTCAATTTTAAAAATATATCTGGCAGTATGAATTAATTTTGAGGAAAAATATGAGTAATTTACCCCGGAGAGCCCTAGATGAATTATTTTTGAGGATCCGACTATGAATCATAAAATCTTTTCTGATACTTGATTTCTCAATTTTTTATTAATAAGTATCATCTGATTTTCTGAACACCCTGCTCATGTTTTCGAAAAAATAAATTTTGAACAGAACACGACTATAAATCACAAAATAACCCATAGCCATCTTTATGCTGCTATTTTTAATTCTTGAAATTAGATGAAAAACTCATTATCTTCAACCTCAAAATACCACTGTTACATATAATTTCACAATTAATAACAAAACTCGTTTGCCATCTCGAATTTCTGAATTCCAACAGAAAAATAACTATCTTCGAACATTAAAGCCCGACCAGATATCACAAAACTAGTCCGCCCTCTTGAATTTCCGAAATTCAATAGAAAAAAATCACGCCTAGAGACTACAAAATACCACTTTTAAATCGAATCGGTCCATAATCACAATACTCGTCAGACATCTTGAAGCCGCCATCTTGAATTCATTAATTTTAACTAAAGATTCATAATGTGCGACCCCAAAAAACCCCATTGTACCAAATATGAATCGGATAACACAACTTGTTCGTCATCTTGAATTCATTGATTTTGACAATACATTTATACTCTACGAACCCAAAAAAATCCACATACTAATTTTAAATCGATTCGTACCATAATCACATATCTCGTTCGATATCTTGGAACCGTCATCTTGAATTCGTTAAGTTTGACAAAAGATTCATAATCTCTGACACCGAAAACTTCCTTATAGCAAGTTAAATCGGGCCCAAATCACAAATCTCGTCCGCATCTTGAATTTATCAATTTTGATAAAAGATTCATAATTTCCAAATAATCTGCAATTTTCGTGCAAACTTTGAGATCAACACGAAAACGAACATGTTTTTTGGTTTTGTAATTTGGAAGAACGAACACGTCGGCGAATAAAGTTCGGCCCTGGAATGCACCGGCCTGGTTAAGTTAGAATTAGGGAGGAGTTTGTATTTATTTCATCGGGCGAAATCGCACTGCCATCTGGCGGTATACGTTTTCGTAACTAAAGGCTAAAGACACTTAATACTTTCAGGAATGATACAATTCTATATCATATGCTTCAGAACTAGTAACGAGTATTCTCCATTATGAAGTATCTATTGATACCTCAAAAGTTCAGAAATAGTATAATGAAATCGGAGTAATTTTGATATGCCATTAAAACAATTTTTTAATCAATACATATAACTAACCGATCGATGGCCGGTACATGAAAGATATTTGACAAAAAACATTTTTTCGTGCGGTTTCCACTAGTGTATGATAATTGGCAAGTTTCACATAACATGTAATATTTCATTTATTTTTGTTGGTTAGTAAATGAAAAAGTTGTGTCAATTAAAGAATCACATCAAATATTTGTTAGAAAAAGATATTATATGAATACTTTCCAGTTGATTTAGTTGGAACGTTAATTATTCACATTTTGAATATTTTTTTCATGAAAAACTGAAGTCCACACGAATGAAGTCGCAGGCCCCAGCTAGTATCAAATATATTCCTCAGATATTATGTCAATATTTTATTCTAACACATATCTTCCGATGAATCTGAATAATTGTTTCAATTTCAGTAATTTTAATGAAGAAAAGAGAAATGAAACTTTCTATGTTTTTACCACTTTTATTTGTAACTAACGTTACTGCAGTTTCGTCCTATACGGACATTTTCAAACTTATACAATAAACTAACAATGATTCATTACATTCGCCAATATATACCATTCAGGTACTTGATTGAGTACCTGAATTTACAGTTCACAATGCGGATGTGCCAATTTAAAAACCGGCCAGTAAACTAAATCGATTTGATCATTTAACAGGTTGCACCCGCAATGTTTATGCTTGTGGATTTCCAAAGATTCTGAATAATTGAGTTTGTAACCCATCCTGGCATAGTGCAGAATTTCCGTATCGTTTAGATTTGGAAACTTGTGGTTGCATGCCAAGGAATGGGTTCAAAACGTCGAATTTTTGTTCCTAGTCTGAAGGACCTTTCATGTTCAGCATACCGTTTTTGGAAATTTCGGCCACATTGTCCCACATAAACACTATTACACTCCGGGCACTTAAGCTTATAAACTCCAACTTGTCGACCTTATCTTTGGCATTAAAAAGGAAATGAGATTACCTGGCATGTGGTCTAAATGCCACTTCCACATTGTTTTTTCTGAAAAAACCCGCAATTATCTCTGTTCTTTTTCCAAAATATGTTAGCGTTACCCATTTCTTGATTTCTGGTTGTTTGACCTGAGGGTATATCAATCTGTAAGTGAATTTCCGGCTTTGTTTCCTGACCAAGTTCTGTATAGTATCTGCGTTGAAACAATTATTATGACCTATCTGTGTAATTATATCAATTTCCCTAGCTAGATTGTTAGCAGACAAAGGCACTGAGAATGCTCTGTGCAACATTGAATTGTAGGCTGCTAATTTATGACTGTCTGGATGGAAAGAATCGCTTAGGATGGTGATGTCTGTATAGCTAGGTTTTCTGAAAACATTGAACTCAAATTTATTCTGATTATGTGTAATGGCCAGGTCTAAGAAATTTATCTGTTACTCTATCTCTGTTTCGAGTGTGAACTGAATGTTGCTATTGAGATTGTTCATGAATGTCATAAATTGGTTCAGCTGTCGTGTAGTAACTCTGAAACAGGCGAGAATATCGTCTACATATCTGTACCAAAAATGAATATGTTTTTTACCCAGGTCGGAATTCACTATAGTGGTCTCCATGTTGTTCATAAATATGTCTGCTAAAAGTGGACTAAGGGGTGAGCTCATTGGTAAACCTGCATCCTGTTTATGAAATTTGTTGTTGAACTATAGGTAACTCTGATTTAGGCACATATCGAAAGCTGTTGAACCTTCAAACGAAGTGATATGCACATCGAATGCAACTAAAATTGAATTATGTGGCGTGGTTTGGTTCCTTATGTTTTCTACTAAAGCCAGTGAATTTTTAATGCTGTGAGGTGGGACCAAATTGGTAATATTTTTGAACTGGTAATTCAGGTACTCAATCAAGTTAAGTACCTCTATTTCTATTAGTACCTACAGGGGTGGTATATAATGGCGAATGTAATGAATCATTTTTAGTTTATTGTATAAGTTTGAAAATGTCCGTATAGGACGAAACTGCAGTAACGTTAGTTACAAATAAAAGTGGTAAAAAACATAGAAAGTTTCACTTCTCTCTTCTTCATTATGATTTCCTACCACGTAGTAATGGCTACATCCAACAATTCAGTAATTTTAGTTCGCACTCGTTTTCGGATCACTACTTTATGAGTATCGTATAGCAAATATATTGGGTAAAAAACTACGGAAAATATTGTCCAGTATTACCATGAATTACACGCATGTGAAATATGGAGTAGTTCGTTGTGATCATCCTGCAGTAAACACATAATTAAAATTAAATGTTATCAGACTTACGCAGAACACGAGATTAATGTTCTTCAGAAACGTATTATTTGATATTTTTGTGAAGCGGGACCAAAATTATCTTGTCGGCTGAGTCGATAAGAGAATATACAAGTATATTCAACTTGTACATCCGATATGAGTCGCTTCAGCTTCGAATAACCCATCTTTCAATAAAGAATTGCTTTTATTTTAAAATTCACTAATAGTGGAAGCTCATGTTATGAATTAGAATTAATTTCATTAGTTCGTCAGCACTTTATTAGTCATTTCAACACAAATATTTCATATTTTTCAACTCAAATATTTTAGTACACTAAACAGTAGACAGAGCCAACCATCCCTAATTTGAGTTTAAATTCCATAGGTAATTACGATCTCAAATTCTCTCACAGTGAAGTGAAAGAAATGGATGCCAATGTATTTTATCGCGTATATTATCGATAGTGAATGTCTATTTTTTTGCCAACTCAATTCAATTTTTACTTCACCATCTCTTCTCTTGAAACTCTGTCTGGTTGACACGTCAAACAAAAAAATATTATTATTTTTTTTTTGAGAAACAATTTTACAATATTCAAAAATATTCCAATGAATATTTGATTTGTTGATGATGCATTTACTAATATTAATCCTGCTTATTCTTCAGAGTCACTATTATGCTATTTTGAAGCTCTAGAAAAAAACCTAGGGCTTCTTGATTATACTCATGACGAAATAATACCTCAGGTCTGTTCTGCTTTGATTTCACTGCTTAATAACAAGTGCTTTTATCTTGTCTAGTGAATTTTTTTATTCAAATTGAACAAAACACGACACCATATATTTTTGTGAAAATAAAACTCGAAAACCATTTTAGAAAACGTCAAAATATCAGAAAACATTGCGGCGCGATATACAATTTTCCTTCCAGATCTTATAGCCATTTTTTTTTGCAGAAGGTAAAAAGAACAAGACTTCCTTCAATAATAACTTCCAAAGCTCTTCAGGTACCTACGATTTGTTATTTAATATTCCACCAAACAAAACGAGCCTATCACAGTAATAACAACTACACACTTGAGTCTGCGCATTCGCCAAAACACGTATAAGTGGACGAAATTTTCGAATTAGATTTCAGTCAAATGGCTTCCAATAGTTCTCCCGTCTAATCGTAGAATTTTAAAAATATCTATGTACGTTATTTCCATACTCCTAATTACATAACTCCTCAATATAACAGCAAAGGCTTTCACAGCTGTAATCATAATTAAAATGAATGAAATCTGGGCTGATGTGCCGTGGTCGAATATAACTTAAAGTGCAAATCGTTTCGGGAAACGCGATATATATCTCGAGGTCAACGCACATACTACTGATGATGTCTGCCACAGTAGTATACGAAACATTCAGTACTTCAGGTTCTATTCAACCACGGCCTCCTAACCCGGATTTTCTCAATTTGATTAATTAGAAACCTTCGAAACTGTAACGTTTCTGATTGGTGGAGTGTGTTGAGAAATTGGAGTTTATTCCTCAAACTGCTATTGTTTTCATATTATTGACAACCTATGAAATAGGAAACATGCCAAGGATTAACGATATTTTACCGTCTTAAGAGCAGTATGATGAACTGCTTCAACATGAAGTCACTTGTTGAGTGGCCAACCAGAATATCATCTGGAGGTAGAGCCTCATCAACTGATCATATATTCAGCAACAATTATGATAATGGGGTATGCCCTGTTTTCGATAATAATTTTTCTGACCATCGTTCCATCCTATTTGATCCCGGACTTCCGGTTGACCAGCCAAGATCAATCAGCACATTTAAGCGAAATTTTTCCGTGAATACAATAACTTCATTTGAATTTGATATCTGTAATGAAAATTGGGAGTCTCTTTTCACCATGGAAAATATGGAAGGTGCCTTTCAATATTTTTTAGAAATTTTCCGGTACTATTTTGATAAACATTTCCCTAAAGTTAAACAATATAAACATCACCGTATGAAGCAGCCCAACTGCAAATGGATTATTGACAATATTAAGAGGTCCAGCATATGATTAAAAGACATGTTTGTGCTTAAAAGCCAACATCCTCTATTGAATGATTTCTACAAAGCAGAAAAGGAAAAGCACCAAATCTTAGTACATAACTCAAAAAAAAACTACTTTCAGCATAAAATAAATAATTCAGACAACCCTACTAAGGCAGCATGGAGTGTAGTGAATGAATTAACTAATAAATCGCGCAAGCAATCAATCTCCTCCATAAAATATGAAAATGAAATATTTGAGTCTCCTGACGAAATCTCTGAGATATTCAGCAATTTTTTCAAAGAAGAACCACTGAAATTAATTTCACAAATTGAATCTCTTGATGAAGATATAGCTAATCAATATTTGAAAAATATTGAAATACCGTCTAGTTCTTTTCTCCTACTTCCGTTTAATGATCATGAACTATTTGTCATGCTCAACAGAAAACTGAAAAATAAATTTTCCTCTGGATCGGATGAAATAACCCATGTGATCGTTAAACGTGTTCTTAAACATATTATGACACCACTAGTCTATCTCATAAATTTATCATTTGCAAATGGAACATTCCCGCAAGCTTTGAAAACTGGTAAAATTACACCTGTATATAAAAAAGGTGATTCCTCTCTAATAAGTAACTATCGACCAATTACGGTACCCTCCATCTTTTCCAAAATATTTGAATTATCATTCTTGGAGAAATTGTTATCTTATCTCAAGCATTTCAATATCATAACTGCGGATCAACATGATTTTGTGCAAAATAAATCGACTACCACTGCAATTCACTCATATGTTCTTGAAGCCATTAAATGCATTGATGCGGGTGAGTGCCCTATTGGGGTATTTTGCGACCTAAGCAGGGCGTTCGATTGCATCAGTCATACAATCTTATTGAATAAACTATCTCGATACGGTATCTGAGGTGTCACTTATGAATGGATAAAAAGTTTTTTGAGTAAACGTAACAATCGTGTCACTATTGGTAACCATATGTCATCATGCGATGATTATTCTGAAGTAGGTGTTCCTCAGGGTTCGGTCCTAGGACCTACCTTATTTATACTTTATATCAACGATATTGTGAGGATATGTGATAGCTCAATCATTGTTTACGCTGATGATACATCAGTTATTGTATCAGATAGGGATGAATATTGTATACGTCAGAAATGTAAAAAAAAATCCTATGATATGGCTCAGTGGTTCAGAGCCAACTCACTTCATCTAAATACAAGTAAAACAAAATGTATACGCTTTCACAATAGACAAAAAGAAGCTAGTGTAGTTGATTTCGGAGACTTACAGTCAGTTGATAAGACCGTCCGATTTCTTGGATTATATATAATAATAATAATAATTATAATAATAATGTTTATTTTCGATAAAACACAAATTACAACACGTTTATAAATTAAAACAATTCTTGAAAACAAATATACTAATCACTGTAAAATGTTAATCAAAAAATTGAATTCTATTTCCTATACATTACGTAATTTGAGATCAGTTCTGTCTAATGATCAGTTGCTGATGCTCTACTATGCCCAAGTGGACTCCAGATTTCGATATGCCATCTCCCTCTGGGGAAGGTCTTCGAGAGCTAATGATGTATTTGTTGCACAAAAGAGAATACTCCGAGTAATGTTTAGTCTATCCTCTCGACAAAGCTGTGTTGATGTATTCAAAACATGTAAAATCATGACGCTACCATCACTCTTCATCTTTGAAGTTTGTGTGTATATATTTAGTAACTATAACAGTTTTTCAACCACATCTAGCATTCATAAACATGACACAAGAATAAAAAAAATCAGCTGAATATACCCTTTTCTAGGGTCCAATCATCTAAAAACTCTCCAAACTCACTACGTCCTTTATTATTTAATAAATTACCAGACTATGTAAGAGAGAGTCGAACCTTAACATGTTTTAAAAAAAGTCTTAAACATTTTTTAATTGAAAGATGCTATTATAAAGTCGATCAGGCACTATAATAAGTATTTGTAAATCCTTTATGATTTGTCTTTTATTTGTGTATTTGGGTGAATATATGTATATATGCCTGTATATGTATATATGTGTTACACAATTATTTTATACTATAGATGAACGACTATAATATATGCAAATTTACTGTTTTGTTATACATATACAATTTAACTGAATGTTATCATGTTCTGTTAATTTTGAACGACTACTCCTATACAATACTTGTATTGTCCTTCTGGAGAATAAAGAATTATTATTATTATTCCTCAGGCTTCTCGAAGTTCTTGAGGGTTCTAATCTGGGTCACTGCTTTTTGTACTATCCATAAATGATCTTTCCTCTGTTTTAGAATATTCGGAATGCTTGTTTTTGCTGATGATCTGAAAATTTTCAAATATATCGATACAATACGAGACTGTGTTATTTTACAGAAAGATATTCATACAAGTATATTTTGAGTATATTTTAAAAAGGAAAAAAGCGTAACAGACTTGGAAGTTACATGCAATGAAACTTTTTCTTTCACAACACATATCAGAAATATGATGAATTCAGAACGTTGGGCTTTCTTATGAGACGAATGCATTCTTTCAACGATATAAACGTTATAAAAATATACCACAGTTAGTGAAACTCAACCTTGAATTTGCTTCAGTAATTTGGTTGGAAGAACATTCCACAGTTTCAAATGGAATGAAAAAGTACAGAATGACTTTCTGAGATTTTTATATTTGAAAAAATATCTTTAATGGCCGGATTGTACCGTAATACGAACAAGTTCATTAGGAAATGAATTTAGGATACAAGTCTTGAAACAAACGAGAAAGTTGATCGCCATTTTTTTTAATAATTCACATTGGATTTGAATCGCTGGAGATTACATCCATTTGGAAAAACGTTTTCAGGAAGTTTATTCCACATAAACGCAGTTCTTCAAATGAAAGAGTTCTTAAACGGTGAAGTTCGAAGGCTGAGTTGAACCTCAAAACGATGAGCAGCTACAGTCCGTCGCGTATTTCTGATATGTACCGCTCTTGGTAGTATCAAATGTGCCAGGTCACTTGAACACTTTCCGTGGAAGTATCTATAGAAGAAAGTCAAATCTACAATCTTTCTTCCATGTTCCAGGCTATCGAGATTGCACATGATGTTCCCGTCTCCAATCAGGCAGATGGTTCTTTTCTGGATGGAATCCAGTAACTTCAGGGTATTTTGAGGGGCAGAGCTCCATTTATGAGAACAATTCTCCAAAAAAAATACTGATATGAGCTTTTTAGAGCATCAAAAGTTACTGAGGTGTGTACAGTTTTCTGGTTCGGAACAGTGTTCGAAGCTTTTGAGAAGTACCCCCAACAAACTTATCGAAGCAGAAAGTGGAATTGTCTGATGACCTGACATTATTGTATCCGGTTCGGAGACATTTATCTTCTTGGAGGAAACCGATGCCTGAGTTCTTGTGCCATTGAATTGAACCGGGTTACTTTCACCCATGTTGTTTCTCTTCAGAATTATCAATAAATAATTGATGTTCCAGAAAGGCTTTCATTAATTCCATTCCAAGTGCCAGTACGTGACAGAAGGCGGACTTTACTTTTCAATATCCCTTTGAACTCCCTGACTTCTAGAGCACATCTTGCAGTTATATTTCAATAAGCTGACAAATTTCAACCAGTCGATTTTGAACCATATAATAAACAATGAGCAGAAAATCTCTCCTCTCCACTTATTATACTTTTTACATCTTCACTTATTGCGGCTTTATTGGATCCCAGTGCAGTATTTGTTACGTTTATTTGAATTAGTTAGTTGTGTTTTTTAGTCGATACATGTTATTGAGTCTGTAAGGCTTGTTTGGATGGATAAATGGATTCCTTGCACATTATACGATATTTCACTAGGATTACTGAAACTAAATACCATCAGTTGATTGACTACAAAAAAAACAACAGCCGCATATCTTTATTAGTGTTACAAAACAATCATATTAGTTTTCATTAGTTACCATAGGACACTATTTTGTGTGATAAGTTGATTCCTTCATTCAAATTAGTCTATTATTCTATCCGAAGTTTACATGTCATATGTCCACTTCAAAAGTAATCTTATTTGTATAGTAGGAACCGTAAACAAATCAAAAAAGAACGATAAAGAAATCAATGTGGTCAAAAAAATATTTATAATTCTAAAAGATAACTTATCACAGCAGCTATTCTCAAAATGCTACAAATTTCTCTCAAAACCAAACTCAAAGGAGAAACAAATCACCAAATCATGAACATATAAAAAATGGATCTCCCCCTTTCAAAATTTGATAATTTTATCATTTTCTGAAAAAAAGGAAATTTAATCAACCAGTGCCGATGCTTTTTTATTTTATTATCTCAGTCAACTCCATTTTTTCCTTCAGCACTGATCGCTAACGGAAAATGAATATTTTCCACGCTTTAAATGAACATTTGTCCTTGATTTGGCGGCGAAATTGTTGTTTCATCTCGTGTTATTGAACTAAATCGCAACGATGACATCAATTTTAATAGGCTTTGTTCCATTTCAAATTAGAGCTATGCAAATTTTTGGAATGTTTGGAAAACTATCGAGATTCCTCGAATGTTCACTAGACTGTGATGCCTTTGATGACGATAATATCGAAATCGGCTCAGTTTTTGGTGAAGTAGTGGTGAACTTATGTGTTTATTCGTTTGTTTAATCAAAGGTCATGAATATTTGACAAGTCGGTTAAATACTGCTAATATGGCAAATATTACATACACACTAGTACAACTGACAAAAAAGGAATACATAGCGAAAGTCGAAAATTGTTTCGGGAATTTTTCCGTATTTCCATCAATACAATAGGGCTTTCGAAAAGGGTAAAGTTATACATCCACGATGAGTGAAACGTCTTTTTAATGTGAAATAACGCATTTATCAAAGTATGCCTTGTAAATCATTAGCAGCATTTTTTTGTATTCAACATAATTCTTTGAATACAATATAATCATCCCTAAATATATGATGAGCAGATAACACGGTATTCCTTACGATTCAATTACTCAAACAGTAACACATGTTGTATCATAGCTGGAATATATAACACACATATATTCTATAACAACAACTCAACGTTGTCAACAAAGCAATGCGTTAGTGATTAATTTCTCAAAAATATTTCACCAATCCATAATTTTTGATATTAAAAAAACCGATGGGTTATTGACGTTTACTAATGAAACTTCAGATGAATAAGTCACGTTCATATGAAGTAACCAAATGCAAGTTATCTTCAACGTAATCAATTCTTGATAATGAAAAAATTGTTTTTTGGCTGGTACTCCTCTGTAGTTTTCATTAGGGGTAGAAGTACAAGATAATAAGGGAAATAGCTTTCTGGAAATATATTTGCTACGGTAAATACTTAGTAAATCACGAATCATCAGGATTCGTATTAAGTTTCAGAACGTCTCAAAGATAAGTTGAGTTGTTATTCGTTTTGTTTATTCGACCCCAATTCTACCACAATAATGAACAATGCCCGAAATAGGATCTGTCGTTTGCGATTGTATAAGGAAGCAGTATAAGTGTATTTTTGTATTAATTCAAAGTCAATCGTTCATCTTGTAAAGTTGGTGATAGAATGTGATATTCTAACTAACTTTTCATACTCCATTTCAGAAAAATCAGAAGTGTATAAATTATAACGTTTTATTTAGGTCAAACTGGTTCAAAGCTCGCATAAAAAACACATTTAATCACAGAGGGATTATATATAAGTTCAACCATGAATTCAAGCCCCTCCATTTTCAGAAAAAAGGTTTGAAACTTAACCTGTTGAAGAGTATGGATATAAAAAAAATCAAACACTCCCAATATCTTATGAATGATCAAACTGAATTGAATAATTCGTCATTATTGAATCTGTGTATTTCCAGGTAAAATAGTTAAGTATATTTACGGTTCTTTCGAAAAATGTATTCATATAGTTAATGAATGCATACCTGACCTTTTCAGGTAGATTCATTCATTAGAAGGTAATATGTTAGGTAAATAATAATTATAATTCAGAAGTAACTCATTATTTTACGCTTGAGAAAGCTGTTTTATAGGGAAACATGTGTCGTGGTTTTTGTAAAACCCTACAATAAACTGTATTAATTGGTTTTAATATGGATTTTCATTAAGTATCAGCCAGTGCTATTCAATTATATTTCTTTAAAATCATTGTATTATTTAATGTTCATAGAAGGCGTCATCCAAGATGGAAGAATGCACTGAATAACCCAAAACGTTTTTTCCGTCAATTAGTTGTCGTCCCCTCACGAACAACAACCCTCAAAAGTCAGAGCCTGTGCTAGCTAAGGGTTAAAGAGGTCTCACCTTTGACGTGCGATTTCCAGCAGGAGTTGGACAATTCGCAGTGAGAATTGATCGTTCAGCCGTCGAATTTGAACCATCGCTCCACATATTGGTCGACTGAATGAGTGGAAAGAACCAGTTACGCTAACCAAACGGCTACTCTCCTGCAAAACATCTTTATTGTAATGCTTTCCTATATATTGTGAAAACTTGAATAGTTAGTATGATTCAAATTGTAATTTTAAGCCTGAGGCAAGATTTCGAAAACGAGATATTTCTTTATTTAATTTTGTACTATCTCTTGTCTGCGACTATAAATATATTTAACCAAAGTTTCGACCAAACTGCAGGAGTGTTGTTGTATCCGATTATTGAAAACACTTTTCTAAAATATAGGATAAATAAATCAACTTTTCTCTGATTGCTTTTTTATTTGATACGACCGGTTTCGGTTTATTAAACCATTCTCAAGTAAAGTGATCAGTTAACTTCATCCTATATTCAATATTAATTTCTACAAAATGATTAGGTCATCAACCCAAGTTTTCTAAAACAAAAACAAATTAACTTTCTTTCGGCACGCGTTTCTCTAACCAAGTTAGCATCATCAAAAGATGACTGGACTATAGGATAAAGAAAATAATTCTTGTTTAATTTCTACTTAGATTTTTTTTGTTACGACTTGTTTTGATTTATTGAAACATTTACAAATAAACTGAAACTGGTCGTAACAAATAAAAATCTCAGTAGAAATTAGAAAAAAGGTAATTTCTCGATTCTATATTCGATATGCATTTCTACAAAATGCATGGGTCATCAATCGAACAAGTTAGATGACTAAGACCCCTGATGATGTTATCCAGAAAATCAGAACATTATTTCGAACCAGAAAAGTTGTACATTACTCACGAACTTTAAATGCTTCGTAAATCTAGAATTGAACCCTTTTCGAATTAAATTGTGGTATTTTGTAAATAACTAGGGGGTAGTTTTATGATACCACAATGTCAGGGTTATTTCTTCAAAAAACTAAAGCTTCTTGAGCACCATGGATTGGCATTCACAAATAACGCGTTCTGCAGTTTCGAGGGCACAACCGCAGTAACAGTAACTTTCAAAGTCTGATTTGTTATTTTCACGCAGATGATACCTTGGTGACGAGTAGCCTGTAAGAAGTACCGTTACTAATTTGAAATCTCTTTGGCAAACCCCGAAGAAACTACCTTTAAGGGAGTTGTGGGAATGTCCTATGTTCCAGATAAACAGTTTCAGTTTCATTTTTAGCACCATTACATCTAAGAGGCACAGGTAACCTAAGGTTGAATGACCGTTTCATCTGACCAGGAGATCATTTCAGATTTCAAATCCTATTTTGTAGGATATCCATATTGCTGCTGTAACTTTGGAGTCGATGTCACTTGAATCATAATTTTCTCTTCCAAAGCAGCTACAGTTTTTTAACATTTGGAAAATTCATTCTAATCCAAGAACTGACGTCAAAGACAGAGTATAATCAGTAATTCAAGATTACTGATTCGTTACACCATTTAACCTCACACAAGTATAACATTATGGAATATTCGTAGAATACAGTTCGAAAAAACGATAACAGGAACTCTTAACAGCTCAAAGTTCTTAAATATATTATTTGGGTTATTGCTTCCTCAAACAATTCTTATAGTAGTAGTGGTTATAGTAGTAGTAGTTCTTCGCGTACGTGGGTTTCGAATCTTAAATTACTTTCGAAAATAAGCCCCAAACTTTTCGCTTGATCTACAATAGACAGGTCTTTGACAAGTATTTTCATTTTTATTTTGTCTTCAATTATCTCCCTGATAATTGAAGACAATTATCAGGGAGATAATTGAATTTTTGGGCCCAAAGAATAAAACATTCGACTTCTTTGGGTTGTTAACTAGACAATGATCAGTTGCAGTTTCAACAAAATTATTGATATCTTCATTAACTTGTCCACAAGCCTTATCAGCGTCTTTAGGTTGGAAAAAGATATAGATCTGGCTGACGTCTGCGTATATATGAGAAGAACAATGTGCAAGAGAGTTAACGAGCTGGCTGGTATTGGACCTAGGATTGAACTTTGTGGAACTCGAACTCTTGATCACAGTATCACAAACGACCTACATTGTTTAGCTTTTATGAAGTTGTGCCACAATAAATCATCGTGGATTGCAATGGAAGTCTGTTCATTAATATTATTATAATTATTTTTATTATTATCAATGATCCTCGTGCATTCTGGCGTTTCATTGACAATATAATGCAATATTATTTTTTTGTTGATAGTTTATTCCGTGGTAATGATCATAGCTCCACAAGGAAGATGACAGGGAATCACTCACTCAATACTTTTCTACAGTATTTACTATGACATTACAGTTTCTTTTGGTAAAGAAAGGTTTTGGCTTTCTACTTCTTGATTTTTATACAAAACAAGGTGCGAATCTTTCTAAGAAAGGAAGGAAGTAATCAATTTCAAAAAATTTACTCTATTCAAAGATATGCAGAAGTAACTTTCAGAAACATATATATATAACAGCTACTTTCATATAAACATATGATTACACACTTCGATGCTATAACTTGTTGGATAATTTTTGTGCATGGTTCTACAGCTTCCTGCCATAGATATCTCTCGAATACTTTTACCACCAACGCTGGTGTTCCCCAGGAATTCACATTATCTTCAACCCTCTTCTTTTGTATATCAACGACTTATTGAAAAAAAAAGAATAAAATATATTGCTTTGCTGACGACAGCACACTTGTCTCGTCATTCCATTTGAATTCCAAGACATCGGCTGCGGTGGTGGTGTCACAGTTATACCCTCGAGTATTTTTGCGCGCAATGAATAATGACAATAGTGAGATGCAAAAAAGAAAAAGATTGAGGAATTCACCCTGTAATACACTCTTTCTGAAAATGACCCACCATGTTTGGACTCTCTCCTGACCAGATGTTATGGCTCATGCGATGTTATATTGAATGATTTGCTTTAATCGCTTCAGGCCATAGAGAGGTTACGCTTATACTGTATCGATCCCTGTGTTACACATATATTCATGAGCAGGTTCTCTTCACATCCAGCGACTCCTCTCTGCTCATATATCCGTTCGAGTACTCGGCCAACTGCGGTGAGTATTCGTGTGTATAAAATGCTCTAAACAACTTATTACCTGAAATTAAGCATGTTATCGGTCTGTCATTCCTGGGAATTGACAAATCTTTGCTTTTGGGGATGAAAAAGGTCCACCCCGACAAACCAATCCTGAGTCGGCTGCTCTCCATGCAGCAAGTTGAAATCTCTGGCCAGATGGCGGTGGATGTTTGGTAGTTTTTTTCACTAATAAGGGTTTAGCCCATCTGGGCCTGGAGCAGCAGCAAAGTTGTTGGAACCCACAAGGGCTCTTCAAAGTTGAGTGGCTACGAACCTCTGCATTCAAACAAGACAGTTCTTGTGGTAGAACTGCCACTTCCGCCAATTCCTCAGCAGTTTCGGCTATAAAGCTATAAGCTCTGCCGGTGAAAATGAGATACGCAATCCCTATGGTTCTGGGCGGAAAAAGTGGCATGCTCTGGATGTGATCGATATCACAGACCATGCATTTCTGTCATGTACCCTTTTCGCGCGGGCTCATTACTCTCGTAGTAATGCATACGGTTATCCCTTAGCTCATGCGTCCACTCAAAGCATTCGTTATGGGCCACACCACCTTGCCTCTGACCTCATCAAGCGGGTCGATTGTGGGGGCCCCATTCCTTGAATGTCACTGGGTGTGAAAATCGTGGATCCAGAGCAGCGTGTGAACCAAACCTTCCGCATTTGCCGTTTTGAGACAAGCTGGGATGATCTTGAGATTGAAGAGTAGTTTATGCATTATTCCAACTAGGACTCCTATAACCAGAACAACTGTTCAAACATAGTGGTCTGGGTAGAGTCTGCAGAAATGCAAATTGCAAATAGCAAATTGATTTATATCACATTATAACAAGTTTGAAACAGTATTGAAAGTTCCTCTGTTTTTTATACTATTTAAAATGGAGGTGGTAGAGCCAAAAACGAAATTCTAGTTTTTGTCCAAGTTAACGAATGAATATAATATGTCATTTGTACGTAAGCACTCATTTATCCTAGGCAGATCGACGTACAGTGCGTCAAATTAATTTTTCAGTTGTATTTATAGTAAGTACACTATCTCACATTCATTAAACATATTTCATAGATTCCATAATCACTTTGTCAATATCGCATGTTGAGATTCTGAATCTGTCAACAATAGGAGAACGCATTCTCATTGATGTGAAAGATGATCTCAAAATGTGGAAAATTATCAACCCTTCACAGTTCCATCAGTTATAAGCACAATCTATCCGTTTATAACACAATTCTGTATGTTATGCTTGAATATATTTTATGAAATCAAGTTTTACGATGGTGATTGAATACATTTTTGTCGTTTGAAAGGAAATTTGATTTCCTGAGAGTCCAGCGGGTTTAATTTTTGTCCTTTATTTTCTGTATATAATATGTCCTAGTCTGTGTTGAAATTGTGATGACAAGCATATATAGTTTTCTTCAGTTCAAAACTTCTTTTATGTTCGGAAAATCTTGTTTTGAAATTTTTCAAAGGGCTTCCTATATAAACTATTGATTAGATTATTGTTCTGACTATTAGAGTCCTTGGTGGAATAATGTCGTTGTCTCTACTCTCGGATCTTAAGATCATACCGAGTTATCCCACTAAGGTAGAACTTTTGGCCGGACAAATGGAAAAGGCGACAGCCTTTGGCTCATTGCGTCTGCTTAAGTGCACATGATTCTCGGACACAATGATCACTTATTCTACGGTGTGGAGAACGGTCATTGGTTGGAGATGAAAGCAGGTGCGTATCATAACCAGAGCAATGAACTCTCAGCGAAATCACCGTTTATCTTGAATAGGAGTTTTCTGTTAATCCTATAAATGGTTATTTAGGGAGAAAATAGGACGTTAGCCTGGTGGGATGACGTGAGTGATTTGCTCAGTTCACTCAATCAACCGCTGTGTGAAACGGTGGTTCGAACCGCACGTCCGGACGATCGATTTTCACTTCTTATCGTCCAACCTGCGTTAGGAATCACACGTTAAAAGGTAAGACCTCGTTAGTCTTTAGCTTGCCCAAGTTTTGCCTTTTGAGAGTTGTCTTTCGTAGGGGGGCGACAGCTGGTTAACGTAAAAACAGATTTTAACAGACAGATTTATTAACAGAATACATCGTATTCACTAGTTAACGAAATTTAAGTTATTTCCATTTTGTCTACCAAATATTGAAAACAATATTGGATTTTCCCATTTACACGATGAAAATAATTCTTATACTTGTGACCTATGCCCTGACATTGTAACATTCATGAAGTATTTATTATTCTTATCCATTAATGAGAATTTCAAGAGGGGAATACCAATCGACTCTTATTGTTGAGTAAAAAATCTGAAATTATTTCTCAATCCTTTCAGTTCGTTATGTTTGTCGATAACATAATTCATATTAACCTAGTTGAAGTTTTATATTACTATACTCATATGTTAATTTCTAAATTTGATACAAAAAAGGCTGATGTTATAAGGGATTGTCTTCATTCTGTTATTATTATGTAGATATAAAAGTCTCTCATTTTATGTGACTTTGAAAGATTTGGTTGTGAACATCTATGAACTAAATGAATCCGGGATCCAAAAGTTTTCCACTTTTTTGAAAATTTATAGATCAGCCTTCCATTCTATATTGTTCTGTATTAATTCATTTTCTAGATTAAGTAATAGATCATTTTATGCTTTTTGAAGTCTCTTTCAAAAATTCATCAGAATCAAAATCTCTATTCTTTATGTTTTTCTAGTCACTGAACAATTATGGACTGCTACCTTTTTATTTAAATTCTAAATGGAGTAACAGTACATGCATCTACTTTGGAAGATTTCCGCATTTTTTTGTATCAAGATGGAAAAGCAGAAGGCCAAAAACTTTCTTTTCCAAAAATTAATCTCTCCTAATATGCCCTTTCAATGTATACTAATATTATAAATGTGAATGTTTGTGACGGTGGATGTATGTAAGTAGTTGTTTACAGCTGATTCTCGGCCTCCCCCCACCACTATGACGTATTAATTGCTTTTTTTATTGGTTGTTGTTTGGTGAAGTCAAGGTGATGTGACCTTGAAGGGTGTGGTGTATGGATCGTTCAGAATTTTTTTCCCGGTTCTAATCCTCCCCCCACCAATATGACGTGTTATTTGCTTTTTTTGTTGTGCAGTGAAGTCAAGGCGTTGTGACCTTGAAGTGTCTGGTGCATGGATCGTTCAGATTTTTTTTTCATATGAGATTTTGTGTGTTTATGTGTGTGTGTGTAGGAGAATGCACGGTACAGGGTTTCATCATGTGCTTGTTTGTCTATGTACAAACATACGTCTGCATACTTCGAAGATCCTCCAAGTAATAAATGCTCCATCGGTGTGAGGGCACCAAGTTAGTAGTGGAGTGACGCCACGGCAGCCGAGGACCGTCTGCCTAACGTCTACCCTCTCCGAGACTGCAACGACCACTGCTTGCTCGTACCGGCAACTGTTATCGCATCAAGTTGGGAGATGGGCTTGGCTGTGACGTCAGGCATCTCTAGTGGATAGCAACTAGCAATGTGAACCTTTCACGGTTTCATGGTGGGGGTGACTCGCACTGTTTAATATAAAAGAAATGCCTGGCACACTATGAAATCAGTAGACGAATATATCTGCAGCAGTTAGCAATTGGTAGAGTGTTATTCAGTTCGTAATAGAAGGAAGACGGTGAGTGTATTTGTCTGTTGGAAATTGTTTATATTTTCATATATATTTTCATCATGTCCGTTTCAAAAGTAGACTTGAATAAAATTAATAATTTGATTGTACAGGAGGTTGAAATAGTAGAGCAAAAGGCCTTATCATCATTGCCAATTGATGAAGTGTTCATAATTAAAAATATGTCAACTTATTCTACACGATTTGGTAAATCAATTTTATTAACTTTGCAAGATGTGAGCAATGATAAATTATTTAAAACATGGCTACCAAAACGTATTTCGTTGCAATTCAGTGATGACGATATATCTTGTATCAACTCATCAGGTGGTAAATATACGATGATGTATTTAGGACAGAGCCAACAAAGTTTTGCTGGCATGAAAACGCGATCTCTAGTCAAATTCAATATAATTGAATAATAATAGTAATAATTTATAGTGAATTTCTTTAGGTCATAGCTTACGAAGTTTTTTTGGTGTGAAAACGCTAACTCTAGTCAAATTCAATATGATTGAATAATAATAGTAATTATAATGAATTTCTTATTGTTTTATAATATTCATATATTAGATGATAATAATTATATGGAAATATAAACATTACTAACTTAGTTGAATACACTCACTTTGTAACTACAAGTAAAATGGGAATGTGAGTATTATATCACTGAAAAATTGGAGGTTGCTTATTTTTTTTTTATTCAATTTCAGTTCCACCATTTAAAGATGTGGATGCAGTACGCAAGTCAAGATTGGGTCGATGTTGTAGATCTCAAATCATCGGTTCAACATTTGTCGTCTAAATTGAAGGTGTTGGGTGATGGAGCCGAACATGCAAGCAATTATGATATGAGTGTATGCTATGATGAAAAACAAATCGAATTATGCCTTCGTGATGCTGAGAACTATTGGAGTGGTGCAGACGTTTGTAACAAATTTTTGGATAATGAATTGGAATTGTGGCAACTTTGTGATGTTATGATTGAACTGAACCTAAGAAGATTCCTGTATAGCCTCCAACCATACTTGCCAGAATGGATTATTCATCACTTTGAATTGAATGATGAAAATCGAGAGGAAATTGAAGATGGTCGCGAAAATGATGATTATGAGGAAGAAGTTATTTTAGATAGTCTGTATGTTCCTGTAAATCATAAATAATGTCAAATAAAAAACTTTGTATTATTTTCATGTTTTATTTATTTAAATCTCATGAAATACAATAGAAAATGATTACAAAACAATAAATATGATATAAAATACAATACATGATATAAGTCAGTTACAAATAAAAAAAAAAGATCATGAAACAGTACATGATAGAGTGAAAAAAAAAGTGTCAATATCTGCTATGAACTGAACCATCCAATGCATTGTATGTTAAAACTGTATCATGCAAAATTAATGCATATACTTTAGTGTTGTCTGGAAACTTGGTCTTCCTCGTCTCAAACTCAATATTTATATCAATAGTTGATGATTTTGTTGCATTCGGTTGATGAGAACAATCGATGACGAATAGTGGATTCTCTCTAAATTGTCCAATGTCCATCAGAGGTTCACTCATATCTTTATCATAATAACTTCGCTGGAAACTCTCAAAAGCATAATAAGCAGGAGCATCAAGTTTTTTATCGAAATTCAAATTCCAACGCTCATATGGATAAACTTCAGAATTCAAGTATACTCGAATACTATTGATATCAGCAGTTGTGAATTTTGTAATATCCTGTGTTCTATCTTCAGATGTGGTAGTACTTTGGAATGCGATGATGACAAAACGAGGAGTTTCCAATGCGTTAGTTGTTTTGATGGCCCATATGTCTGAAGAAGTCCCACGTAATGATGGTAGTTCATAGAGGTCCCACATACGATACGCCAACTTGATTTTGGCATTCAGACCGCTTTTGTTTATTCTACTCAAAAGTTTGAGCTTGTGTTTATCATCTGGTACAATATGTCTTATTTTCCATTCGATTTTATTTATTTCCAAATCAGCATCAACCTCACCTATATATGAGTTTTTGAATGATCGAGCGATAATCAAAATCAATTCCTGTTTGGCATTCAAGATACTTTTGTTGTAATCTTCAGCAAAACCCATCAAATATTTCAGTGGTAGTTTTCCATTAAAAACATGACTGTTTGTATCCAAGATATCTTGCTTCAATTGTGAAAGTCCCCAACCAGATGTCAATAATGTGTTAGCATGAGATTGTCCAAATGATATCATGGTTTTCATTGTAGATGTTATCCCAGGTTTTCTAACAACAGCCACTTGTTCACCACCCATTTCATAACGAATTTCGTCAAAGAGAAATGCAATTGCATTATTCGAGAGATAGCATGTTTTCGCTACATCTTTGGGGGTGAATTTACCTTCTATGTAAATGAAGCTCTCGGCAATATCTAGTATAACATCTTGATTATTGATTGCAATTCTGATTTCATCCGAATTCCTGAATAGCGGTGATCCATAGGGCTTATATGTTTGCTCATGTAAACTTATGAGAGAATGATCGAGCACTGGTTCATTGAATATATTCAACTTTTCATTGTTTGTTTCGAGCACCATTGTTATTTTCTCACTTTCAATCCAATCGATTTCAAAAATTTAAGATCGCTCACAGACAGAGCGTTATGTGCTAACTGTTTAGCATACACTTGTGGAATGAGCTTCTTTTTATGCACACCTTTCTTTTTGATAGTGCAACTCGTTTGGGATTGTTCAATGCGATTTTGTCTATTATAAATGAAACCCATAACAACAGTTATTCGATTTTCTTCAATTCCAAAATAATGAAAATCTCTTCTTCACTTCCAAAATCGATAAGGTTATTTTTTTCATCCAAAATACGCACTGTAATGTTGTGAATCAATTGACGACCTTCTGGACTGACAGGCATATATATAATACTGTGTGGTTCTTTAGTAAGATTGTAGCCAGGTTCAACATCAATATCGAATGAGAAAAGAATGTGGGATTCTTCACCATTTATATATGAACCAGATATTATATTGCAATCTAAGCGGATAAGTCTCACAGTTGTAATGTTTATTGGTAATGATGATTCATGTATCTGATTTGGTGGAAATATTTCATGAGCGAACCCCATCATTTCTGCTATTGAATTTGGATGTGTCAGATCAATTTCATATTTGGATCGCATTTCACATTTGAATGTATTATTATTGGCGTGTAGATAGAAAATATCATCTGCAACGACATCATTTGGTTTTTTATCATGAAACAATCTGAACATGATATGTTTCTGTATGACGGCATTGATCTCTTCTATTTCATAAGCACCACATGGAATTTCAATTGTCAACTTTTGGGGTATCGATGAGTTGTCATTACTGATTCTAAAACTAACTAAGTTATTAGCTTCAGTTATATTATTGATTGTATTGCATCCATAGAATCCCAAAAGTCCTAATCCATAACGACTGTTCCTATCCAATTCAATTGGTGGAAAAAATCCGCACTCAAGACACTTGTCCCGACAGCTTGTAGCTCGAACTTTCGTGACATGACTGATGAATATTTTGAAACACATTTCAATTTATTATTGTACACAGCAACAGCACATTTGAGACAATTTACACTTTTTGGAAGGTGTTGTATTGTAATAAGTATCATTTTTATTGATACCAATATTCACATCCTCTATATTACAAATACAACACATAGATTTTCGAGGTATAGGACCATCATTACCATCCGAATTTGAATTTTGATCGTGGTGGTGCTCATAACAATATCTATGTTTCATTATATCGATGTCATCTTGCAGATGCTTAGGCAACTTTTCCCAAACATATGCAATCTCATGTGCAATACATGCAAGTATCACTTCCTTAGGCATATTTGCAAGCATCACTTTATCTATTTTTTTCAAGGTACCATATTTTGAAAACATTCTAAGTGAAAACCCCATTCCCTTGATAGCCTCCCGATCCAGTTTTGGTGTTGAATCCATTTTATTTGGAAAATTATTTAGAGAGAAACTGCAAGCACAAGTGACCACAGAGAACTGTATTAAATTTCTGTTGTCGATCATAGTTATATTTGATTTTTACATTCGAACATTTTCGAAAGAATCGAGTCAATTCCAATGGTGGGGGTAGATCTCCAAAACTATCGAAATATGTGACTTCTTTCCCACATTTTTTATATGCCACCCAATGTGTTCCTGGTCCACTTATTCCATCTAAATTAACAATAGCTGTCTCGTTTTGTTTTGGACCTGAAGATGGTAATCTATCACGCATAAAAACACCACGAAAATGTGGAATTTTCATTTTTTGTGCATAATAACTGAGATCGTGATCAGTAAGAGGCCTCTGAGGTAGGGGTTCAATTAGTTTTTTGTTTTGTTTGTGGCTTTGTATGGTTTTAAATATAGTCCTAAACCTTTACGGTATGGTTTGAGATATATTCCACTTCCGCGTTTGCCTAATGCTACAGCCTCCATGGTTTTATTGTGACGATTGGCTTCCATTAAAGCCGCTCTGTTGGCTTTTGCCGAATTCACGGCCTTGGTAATACCAGCAGCGGCTCCCGCCAAACTTCCTAGTGCGGATAGTCCAGCAAAAATTGGTATCAATGGTAAAAGTCCACCGATCTTGGGAACAGGAATTATGCGTGGTGTGCGGATTTTCTTCTTTCCACCGGCAGCTTTAAGGTATTTACGTGCCGCCTGCAATGCCACAGTAATAGCTTTTTTGCTATTATTCGTCACAAATTGATTCCCACCAGCTTTCTTCAATACATTTCGCACTTTATGGACTATCCCAGCACCAAATGCAGCTTTTTTAATTTTATTTTTCTTCGTTTGTTTCCTCTTACATTTTTTCTTATTGGTACTACTACCCATGCCCATATGTCTTTTCGCTTTCATAATGTTGGTGACAAGTAATGCAGCTGCTCTTTCCCCAATACTCGCGTCCTTCGATTTAACCCTATCCCAAGCGCTGTATTCAAGTTCTTTGTCGGCTAAATGTCTTGCTGCAAGATCGGATGGATGCTTAGAATATTGAATATCGTGTTTTTTGCATTCAATATCTAATTTATTGATTCCAGGATCGTTACGAGCTAAACGTTGTTTCAATTTTGTACCTGGTCCACAGTATTGATAACCTCCGGGTAGATGTAATTCGAAAGGAAGTTTGTTTATTAAATCATTAACAAAACCACAACCTCTTTTAATTTTACGATCACTTTCAATACGTCCGTATCGTTTGATGGTACACATTGAAATGAATAAGCTAATAACATTTATATAGTCTCCAACCACGGCACGATGCGCATTGTAAAACAGAAAGAAAAGTTTGCTGTAGATAATCTAGATGAGAAATTTGGGTGTGGATTGAATGGACAAAAGGTATTCAGACATGGTCCACTACTTCCATCATCAGTTCAAGGACTCATTATAGGACCTTCAAATTGTGGAAAGACGAATGCAATGATATCACTATTAACACATCCACAAGGACTGAGATTTAGAAATGTGTATCTCTATTCGAAATCACTCAATCAACCTAAATATCAGTACTTGCGAAGTGTTTTGGAACCTATGAAAGGATTAGGTTTCTATACATTCAGCAATAATGCAGAAATAGTGGAACCCTCCGACGCTAAGCCTAATTCTGTTTTCATTTTCGATGATGTGATATGTGAAAAGCAAGATATTATTAGATCATATTTCTGTATGGGACGTCATAAGGATGTTGATTGTTTTTATCTAGCACAGACATATTCACGGGTACCCAAACAGTTAGTGCGTGACAATACCAATTTCATTTTAATGTTCAAACAAGATGAGACGAATTTACATCACATTTATTCAGATCATGTTTCACCCGATGTAACATTCAAACAATTCCAATTGATGTGTGTTAAATGCTGGGAGGACCAATATGGATTTCTAGTCATTGATAAGGATAGAAAAATAGATGAAGGTAGATATCGCAAAGGATTCGATAGTTTTATATACCCATGATCTTGTTTTTTACACTTATTCGATCACTGAATATTGTAGAGGTCACTTCATCAGCGAATTAGGCTATAATTTAAAAAAGGGCATTATGAATACAAAAAAAGATTCTGAAAATAAAAACAATGAAATGAATTTGAAACGTCAACTAGTAGAGACAACAGAAGCTGTCAGGCAGAAATTCAACTCTATCAAGAATGATAATATTGAAAATCGTACGACACTTGAAAGATTGTATGAGCCCATAATGAAACCATTGAATGTTTTATCATCAAACGCTACTTCTAAATCACCAGTGTTATCACCAAATCATGGAACTGTTCAATCTACTTCAAATTATCCCATGAGTACTCCAATAGGAAGAAAACAATCTTTTGCTAGTGTATCATCTGTGAATAGTGACACGAGCACACTTCAAGACGATATGAGAACAACTCTATTCGAAACACCATCATCGTCCCACATCGATTCCTCGGATCCTGACACCTCACCTGATATGAATGAAAGTGGTGAAGATGTTTTGATGAAACATTTGAATAATGTAAAATCTAGAAATCCAGCATATGATGGAACATTTGGCGTACGTATGGATCCTATTACACAAAAGCTGAAAATGGGAAGTCTAGTGGTGTATTTCAAAGATGGAAACATTTCATTTTGGGATGCTAATAAAGTGAAAAAATATGAATGCGCAGGTAGTCCAGAATTGTATGATATGATCTTTTTGAAGAATCCACGAGATGTTGATAATAAAGAAACTCGTCAAGTATATTCCAAAATATTGAAAATAACGAATGCTCCATATAAACAATATCATCAGAAGAATGGTTTTAAAAATACAAATTCTAAAAAATTTCGTGAAGTTATCAAACCTCTATTAGACTCACGACAATATCCAATAAGAAGTAGAAGTAAAATTGGTGGAGCACTCAAACGAGTGAAAATGGAGAAAATATATAATTCTAAACCTGTGAATTATGTGTACTGGAATTCACCGAAAGAGTTAGTTGCTCGCCTACGATTATTGGTAGCTTCAAAGTCAGCTGGTCATACAGGACATGACAATGAAATAATTTCAATAATTGAAGAATTACGTGAAGAAGGTATAATATATTAACATATTCACATGTAATGATCACTGTCACATCATCATTCAATGCAGTAACATTATCACATTTTCTCTTTAATCATATTGAAATAGAATGACTAATGAAATAAGTGATGTCAAACGACAAGTTGTTAATGAATTACATAAACCTGCAAGACGTAATTTTCGTAGAAGAATAACCACCATCAAAGGTTTTGCAGATCTATGGCAAATAGATTTAGCTGAACTGCAACCTTATGCAAAAAGTAATGAAGGATACTGATATATACTTGTAGTGATAGATTGTTACTCCAAATATCTGTGGACTGTAGCAGTTAAAGATAAAACAGGTAGTACAGTAACTAATGCAATGAAACATGTACTGAAAGAAGCCAAATACTCCCCCAAACACATACAAAGCGATCAAGGGAAAGAATTTTTCAATAAAAGCTTCTCATCTCTCATGCGAGAATATAATATCAATCATTATTCAACATTTAGCACAAAGAAGGCAGCTATAGCAGAAAGAGTGATTCGTACAATAAAGGGGTGGCTCTATAAGGAATTTTCGATGAGAGGTCACCACAAATGGCTTGATATTCTTCCAACTATAACTAGTAGATATAACAATAAAGTTCATCGTACAATAGGTATGGCACCCATTAATGTTGATCCATCAACAAGATTGATATTCAAAGGTATCAATGGAGTTGGAAAAAAACAAAGTAAACCCAAATTCCGATTGAATGATATTGTACGAATAAGCAAATACAAAAATATTTTTGAAAAGTCTTACACTGCGAACTTTACCACGGAACTCTTCAAGATTGTTAAAATCAATAAAACTTTTCCCACAACCTATAATCTTGAAGATATGAATGAACAACCTATTAGAGGATGTTTTTACGAAGAAGAGTTATTGCGAACCGAAAATCCTGATGTATATCTGATCGAGAAAGTGCTGAAGAAAAGGAAAAATAAAGTATATGTAAAGTGGTTAGGACTTCCTAGTGAACAGAATTCTTGGATTGATGAATCAAATATGCTTCAAATGTATCTAATAATGTATTTATGAATAAAGTAATGTTAAAGTTCATTATTGTTTTCATTTCAATTATATGTAAGTGAATTGAAAAAATATTGCAGCGGTAAACATTGCCCCAACCATTCGCAATGTTCTGTGTATACCAAACCAAATTAATTGTATACTCCATTCCCGCTTAAAATTTTTTTCAACTCACAATATTGAGAACACAATACCATTCCCAAAACTAATCGCTGTCACTTTGAAATGCTTTCTCCAACTCTTGTCGCCAATTATCTCTCACTGATAATGCCGTCTCATAAAGTCGAGTCGACTCCTCAAGCTCTGCCTGTGCTTGCATTCTCGAACGTTGATTGAATTTGTCATCTTTCATGATTTTTGAACATAGTTCATCTGCTTCTTTGCTCATGTTAGCCAATTCAATTTTCGCTAATGCAATCTTAGCATCTAATGCTTGAAGAGTGTCCTTATTGACACTAATAGCTTGCTCACTCTTTTCATGTTCAGCAATAGCCTTTTGCGCCTTCACAAGACGGCATTTCGCTTTCTTTTTCATATCTCCAAACCGAAGTAATGGAGTGAAAGAAGATAGCGATTCAGTCATCAAATCACCCTTCATTTCTTTGGGTTCACATTTTGTCTTCCTCTTCGATCTGTCACTTTTCGTTGTGGGCTTTTTCTCCTGCAAACCACTTTTCGATTGTTTTTTTTCTTTCAACTCAGTGACAATCGATGAAGATGCATTATTAACCTTCCTTTTGATAGTTCTGGATTTTTTATCAACACCAAGAGGGGGGGTAGATGAAGGGTGTTTGGATGATGATGATTGTGAAATGATTGGAGTTTCAACGATAATTTGTTGAATTGGTTCCGGCACATCTGCGAAGTTAACGAAGTCGCTAATATCAAAATCACTTATCGAGTCTTGAGACTGTAAATGTAATACTGGAATATTTTCAAAATTAGTGTGATCGATATCAACAAGTGGTGAACCATCTTCAGCAATCAATAGTGGCATGGAGCTCATGATAATGATTATTTAGGTTTGGAGGAATGATATGTGATAGCAATAGAATGTGGATAGGAAAGGTGATGATGTTACTGATACTTCACCTTTTATAGAAGAAAATAAACTAGCGCATGCGCTCTTTCGTCAACTAGCCCACTCTTTCATCGACTAGAGATGCCATATCCTTCTCTCCCACTTAAAACGAATCAAGTGATAGGTGGGAGTCGTACCACTTCCGTTTCCTATTCAATCGTATAAGTCGACTTGCGATCCTGAAGTTCATTCATTCACTCTCTACAACTGTGAGCAAACAACAACAAGATGAATTCTGCAAAAATAAATGCTGCATTAAATAGAATATCTGCTGTTGATGAAAACAATTGGATAGACGAATCAGATGATGATGATGTCAATGTTCCGCTAGAGGAAGTGATAGTTGAAGCAGAAGATGTTGGAGTCGATGAAGATGAGATAGACGAAGTTGAAAACGAGGCCAACCAAAGCGACGAAGATGATGACGTGATGGAGTTTGAGAGGGTCATGGATGAAGAAGGAGATGATGAAGGGATAGAAGCTGACATAACTGAAGGCGATGGTGCTTTGAGGATCGGTATGCGAACGCTCAATGTCAGTGAGACATTGGAAGATCCCTTGGATTTGTATTGTGCAATGGATGCATACGTATTGATCAGCACAATAGATGGAGAGAACAAAAAACTATGCTGGTGCTGCTTTCGGTTTTATTCGCATAGAAACAATAATGGAGGGTGGTATGCCCATGTCAACACCCACAACACTGTCTCAATTATGGAAATGGGATAAAATTGGTGTGAAGCTTGCGAGAGGCCACTAACAAACTTCACCCGAGTATCTACATGTATTATATGTAATAATGTCCAACCTGTGGCACAATAACCGTGGACCTACTGGTCAAAAAAAAAACAACAGCCCTTTTCAGGGCTACATTATTCACACAAACGGTAGTAGTAGAATTCACAGATTATGTGATAAATGACTACTTTGACTAAAAAGTCGAAGTTAGGATTTGGTTTATCATCGAATATCTGTGTATATGATGAGTACTACTTTGACTGAAAAGTCGAAGTTGATATTTTCTCAATCATTGAATATAATGATGAGTACTACAGAGTTGGATGATGATACTTTCACATAAGTTTTGACTATAGTGTTAACCTATTTCTGATTGAAAGTATAATGATAGCTCTGAAAATAGTTGTTTATTGTCTTTAATTGTAGCCCTTAAAAGGGCTGTTTTTCCTATTAATCCATACAATGGTATGGACTAACGCTCTTCATCATCAGAAACAATCATGATGGTGTCATCATCTGAATCATCTGTATCTGATGATATACTGATGATGTCGTCCTCATATTCATCAGATTCATCTGAATCAGATGATATACTAATTATGTCGTCCGCATGATCATCTAGCTCGTTATCCTGTAGATCGTCTAACTCATCTACTTCCTCTTGCATACGTTCCGGGAAATCATCAGGAAGATCGTAGATGCGTTGCAGCATTTCTGCGAAGGTTGTACTGAAATGATCAAACGTAGAATCTATTTCATGTACCTGGATGGGTCCTGTACTCATCATAGAAGACTCTGGTACACTCATCGGTTCGGTGGTGGAATCAGCAATCGACATTGTGGAAGAATGATGTAGAACTGGGATTGATACTATATTTATATTGGAAGAAATAAAACGGAGGGGGTGAAGTGTAAATGTAGAACAGTGTTTGAGATTCGAAAACATTAAAAATGACGATCTTCATGAAACTCTGAGCGATTATTATGAGAAATTCTAAGTGATTATTATGAAAAACTAATAAGAGAGAGGGAGGAAGACACTGCCCCAGCCTCGCAGTGCCTCGTGTACACCAACCAAAAAAGTGTGTACTCCGTGGAAGGAAAGGAAAGGAAAGGAAAGGGTGGGAGAAACAGGGAAACGATTACATATCGTCGTCGGAATTTAGGACATCATCGTCATCAATTAGGATAGGAGATGGCGGAGGACTGTCCTCGATAAGGATTGGGGATGGTGGAAGTCTGATGTCGCCAGCGTCATCGTCGTCGTCGTCGTCATCCTCATCTGTGATGTCTACAGGCGGTGGGTCACCCCATTCGTCATCCCATTGGTAGGGATCCGGATAATCCCCGTCCGATAAGTCAGCTTCATCACTCCCAGTGACATGCTGAACCTGCACCCTGTAGTCATTATTCATGAATTCGAAGGGAATGTCATGAGGTGCCGTTGTGGAGTCCACGAATCCTTCCTGTATATATGCATAGTAAGGCATCTGAGGCTCCGGGACACTATAGGGCTCAGTAGTTGAATCAGGTTCCATGTTGGAGGTGGCTGATCAACTGAATATTCCAACAGATAATTCCTACTTTTATACTTTTGAAAGGGAGTGGGGAGGAGTGGGGATGAAAGAACTTGGAATTGAAAATGGAAAAAAAGAAAAATAATGAAAAGACGAAGTGAAGAAAAATGCTCCAACCATCGCATTGTTCAATGTGTACCAAACCAAAACAATGTACACCCTTTATTTCACTTCTTTTTTCATTTGTTTTTTTTTTTGTTTTTTATTCCTAAAATTATAATTACAAACCTAAAACTACCATGCTACCTAATTATCCTAAAACTATCCTAGTTGACCTAAAAACTATTTCCCTTCATTCAAAAATTTCTTTATAAATATTTTTAGTTCATTATTGAGCTCTATCGAAGAGGTCTCTGCCTTCCGCCTTTCCTTCAGAGCTGCAGTCCTTCGATCTAGCTCGGCCATCCTCATTAACAACTCGCGCCGTTGGCTAGCAATTTCATTCTCCTCCCGGGAAATGCTAGCCAACGCGGCCTCACTATTTCGTGAAGCAAGTGCAACATCCCTACACCTCTGTAGGAAAGTTTCCATCTCCTGGGGCTTAACCTCTCCGACAGGCTCCGGCACTGGTGGCACTTGTGGCGCGATCTCCCCGGCAGGCTTCGACACTGGTGGCACGACCTCCATGGCAGGATCAGGCACCGGTGTGAGTTCCATGGGTGTCAACATCGCTAATAATGCAAATTGGGTGAGGATTTCACCTGGAGATGGCACCCTCGGCACCGGCTTATATGCCCTCCGTCTTTCCACTGTCAATGCGAGCGGTGTGGGAAGTCTCGGAGGATTCCTTTTGGCGGTCGACCAACTACCTGCATAAGGGTTAGTCCTATTGCATTTACTCCTTTACCTTTGAATAGGACCAACCTTAGCTGCAGATTGCCGCTTGGCTTTGTTAACAACCCTGTCTTCCTGAAATGAGACAGGGCTGCGTGGCCGCTGCACACCACCCGAAGTTGAAGCCTTCACCTCTTGGACCATCGCCACCTCGTCTCCCTCGAACATGTCAGAGCTGCCTGGTCGCTCCACCTCAACATCCACAGGTATGATCGATGCCACAGCGTTGTCGATTTCCTGCGTGTAGTTTTCCATTCTGAAAATGTAATACAAAGTTAGTTTTTATGAAAAAGTAACATTGATAACTTACTCAAAATTCGCTTGTTGTAGACTGTAGAAGACTGCTGTATTAGACTGGTGTTGTAGTAGATTGCTGTAGCTGGACTGCACTCGATGAGAAGACTTGTCGTACTGAATGCCGAGAAGTGTGCTCCTCAGGGTGTAGGCAGAAGTGGGAGTGGTGGGAGTGAGGTGGGGGCGCGCATGCGCAATTGTGGGGTGAGGCGAGCAATGGTGGGAAGGGGGTGGGGCTAAAAGTGGAGGAGAGTGGGCGGGGACTACAGTGTGTTGTTAATTTTTTTTTTAATGGAACATAAAATTAAAAATTTTTAGTCATAGAACCGGCATTGGTCATCCTCAGTCATAGAACCGGCATTGATCATCTACTTGAATTGTGACTGGAGAAAAAAATCTCTATTTTTTGTAAATCTATATTATTAAAATCAATAATGGGGGTATTTAATGTTCAATGTGTATGTAGAATCGATATTTTTTGAGAAATGAGTGGTGGAATCTGATTATTATAATATTGAATTTATTACACTTATTTTCAATTTTACACGAAAAATAGTAATGACAAAAGTTGTAGAGAATTTAATTTCCAACAAATTTGGTCTCTATTATTTTTTTCGCAGGATTGATATTTTTCGAGAAAAGAACGGGTTGTAATCTCATTATGTAATATTGAATTTATTACACTTATTTTCAATTTAACACGAAAAATAGTAATGACAAAAGTTGTAGAGAATTTAATTTCCAACAAATTTGGTCTCTATTAATTTTTTCGCAGGATTGATATTTTTCGAGAAAAGAACGGGTTGTAATCTCATTATGTAATATTAAATTTATTACACTTATTTTCAATTTTACACGAAAAATGGTAATGACAAAAGTTGTAGAGAATTCAATTTCCAACAAATTTGGTCTTTGGGGGGAGGGGGCAAGAGGGTATAGGTTTGTGAAAAAATATTATTTTTTTAATTTTAAAATTTATTTTCAAATTTCAAAAAATTTTTTTCAAATTTGCTTTTTTTTTTCAAATTAAATTTTTTTTTTCAAATTTTAACAGTTGGGAACATGTCAAGTCAGAATTCGAGTACATCAATAATGCCACTTCAGGGACATTGAAATATATATAATAATACTTGTTGATAACTTTCATTATTAATTTTTCAAATACACATTTTTTTTCCTAACCTAACTTAATCAGGCCCTGCCCAGGCAGGCTATTCCACTTCACTATTCACCATGTTGGTTGAATTAATACGTCATCTGTTGCTTTTGGTTTTGGTTCTATTATTCTAATATTTGGATCAATGTTCAGTCCTGGATATCCCACTTTACCTGATGGCCTGACTTTATGGCTTTTCTCCAAAACTTCAACTCTCTCTTCCAGTACATCATACTTTTTCATTGTAGTCGCTGTTATGTTTGACATAGCATCAAATTTTTTATTTGTAGACGCTGTTATGTCAGACATTTTTATGTCTACATCATTTGTGAGTTTGTCAAATTTACGAGTGAAAGTTATCCGAGCCTCTGCAATTTTATCGTCAAATGCTTGACGGGCATCGCGAGCAATATTGCCTATTGTGGATTGTATTGCAGCTTGTAGGGCTAGAAGTATAACCTCCTTTGTTCCGTTAATTTCCCCCTCAAGGTATGATACAGTTACACAATCACTCTTGTCAATTGGTTCGCTTGTATTTTTCAATATTTTTCTTTGCATGTCATAATGACCATCTTTTGTTAATTTAAATCCATTGCCGGGTGGACCTCGGATGACATTACCACCCCATTTTTTTTTCTGCCAAATTTATCGATTGTTTTAGACATTGTGCACCCACGATGATTCTTTTCAAACTGATATTCCTTTCATTTACATTATACTATATATTGCAGTAATCGATTAGGGAAATAGAAATAATACAAATAAAATTTCAATCATTTTATATTCATTACAGTAATACATATACATACATACATAATACATTAATATCACAATACTTCTGTCATATTGAATTTTCCGGTTTTGAAGATATTGAATGATACTTCAATCATTGATCTCGGCAGATAATAAATTAATCAATTGATCCAATGGAGTCTCCTGAGATTGTGATTGTTAAATAATATTACTTATCCAACGAATGTTCTCATTTGGATCGTTTTCATAAAATTCAATATCATTATGACCCCAAGGAAGAGTGTGGGTAGTATTCGGAATGATAAATCGTTTATCGTCGTGGTATGATAATGCAACTTTATTTTTCAATTCAGTATACATATCATGCAACACGCTTCTAAATGAATTCATCTTTCTGAATATCATACCACCTTGTTCGACGATTTTTTGATAATCTTCGCATGTCAATTCATTCTTTATTACCGATCGCTTAACCCCTTTGGCTTTCTTAAATTCACCATCAACAGATTTCACATAATATGCTTTAGCACCTGTACCATAAAAACTCATGATTGGATCATTTGGAAATTCATCTTTGAAGTTACCCAAGACTGAACTTGTTACTGGAATATTGAATTGGTTAACTATACTGTAATTGGATGTATCAAATCTACTTACGTTAGTTTTTATGAATTCATAAAAATTTTCTGTGTTTACTTTAAGAATGAGCGAGTCGGTATCTGTGTAAAGTAAAGAGACATTTTCATCAAAGTGTTGTTTGATGCATCCATAGAAAAAGTCATACATGACTGTTTTAGATAATTCTAATATGGAAAATCCCAAATATAATGGTTTATCGTAATGAACCTTCACTCTACCCAATTGAATGGCAACGAAATCATCAGTGAAAATTGAACAATTTTTGAAATTTGGTTTGGCTATGAGAGTGCTGGCACCTATATTTTTCTTTATATTTTCCCAATGTGTAACGAGTCTAACATCAATTCGATTATCTACATTCTCCATTGTCTTTCCATACACCGCATTATTCATTAGTTTATAGAAATCTTTAACAGATTTGTTGTTAGACCTATTACGCATTTCAGTATTAAGATCTATATAGGGTTTCATCCAGCATGATTGTTTGAATTTCAATACTCTATGTGTATTCATTACAATCAATCCATTTTTGACAGCTTGCTGTAGATTCCTATAATGAACAATATATTTTCTTTTATCATTCAAATTTGGAATTAATTTGGGAATTTTCGATTGTGTACGAGGTGGTATTATTTTTTCGACTAAAAATGGAAGGTCAGAATGTTTATCATGCAACTCTTGTGGATAATGAATGTCCACTTCAAATACATACCCATACGGACTATCAGTACTCACATCCATCACATCAAGATTAAGAATTTCATTTGGTGTCAACCATGTAAATTCACTTGTTGGTAGAGGTTGTGACATACTGTGACCGTATAGATTTGTTGCATCTAAATATGTAATGAATGTGGAAGGTTCATTGGGATTATAATTGGGTAAAAATCTATTATTTGCTATATGTTTCCTCTCGCTACATTGACTAATTCCACCTCGTATACCTTTTTGAAAAAAGTGAATCATATCAATGTCAGTTAGTAATTCCAATTCAACATTAGTGAACTTCAACATGGCATCCCATGATAATCCAGGTGCAGTATAATATTGTGCCGGATCTAAGTTATATATCTCTAAACTTGTGGTGCGGAAGTTTTCAAAAATATCACATAGTAGCAATACATCCGACTTCAAATACAAATCAGAGTATTCCCCCAAATTCTGACACTCGAATAAATTCCAAACATTTCTAGCCCTATCATAATCAGTTTCCGATATATGTTCACAATTGAGTGTGTCATAAAACTGATTTTTTGTCGGAAGTAATGGATAATTCAATTTGTCAATGTCATCAACAAAACTATATGGAAATACACCTTTCTGTCTCATCAAATTGAATTTCTCAATTTGTGGGAAATGTTTGTGCATCTCCAAACATTGATCGGAGGTCAAGTTTGCACCCAACTTCTCCAACGAATTAGTCATAAATTTATAACTATCGATAAATCTCATTTTGAGATAATTCTTCCTAACCACACCATCTTTATCGGTATAGCTGTGTGTGAAGAGATGCTTCGTGAAAGATATATATTTCTCTTCAGTTTGCGGGATAACATCAACTTTCTCTTTATTCCTATACAATTCTTTTATGAATAAATGACAATCATAACCACTTAAATTATGAAAAATGATAGGTATGAAGTTTGGTATTTTGAAATTTAAATTACATTTCGAGTGAGCGGCATGTGATCTTTTCTTTCCTGTGACATGACAATGATCTCTTACTTTGACTTCACCATCAGTAAATGCTTTATTACATATACCACAAGTTCTGGCTGCAGCAAACTGTTCTTCTTCTTCGTCAGTTTGTGTATCCATCGGTTTAGGGTTTCTGAGATGATTTTCATGTATCTCTTTCAAATCATCTTCAATGCTACTCACAAATTTCTGAGCTGCATCTACACCCCTATATGTAACAAATTTTGACAAATCATCATTATATGAACACTTTATCAAATAAGCAAATGAATATGGGGCATGTTTGAATGTTTTAATCGTGTATGAACTTTCAGGATTTGGCTCATTCACATGAATCGGTTTAAGCACTGATTCAAAATCAGCATACACTACAAATGGCACCCTCATTTGCCTCTCAAAGTTTTCAAACATTAGTTTATTTTCCGCAACCATTCTACCATATTTATTGATCTTTAAATTAGTAGTTGGTGTTGTGGTACTAATGTGATTACAATCATACATATTATGACGTAAAAGCAATCTCTCATCAGAAAAATATATCAAACATCCGTCACAAAAATATTTTTTCTGTCTATGAGCTGATAGTTGATTAGAAACTAATCTTGAAAGATCTTTGATCCAACAATAGTGACCATTACCGGAGTCATCAGTTATAAACAACAAATTGACATGTCTCCGGAGTCTTCTCTGTGAGTATCGCAATGGACCAATCACTTCATACTTCATTTTACCCTTCTCAAATGTATTCTCTAAACCGTAAACATTAATTGAAATATCATTCCTATCTTCGAATATTTCGATACTCTTATTATTAACTTTAACCGGAAAATCCATACCTGTGACATCTAAAACAGTGGAAAAATGTGGATATGACGTAAGTTCGGACACTCGACTATCTGCAGGATATAATGCTGATGTTATAGCCCAAGCAAAACAATATTGATCTTCATTACGAACATTCACAACAGCTTTCTTCCATTGAATACATTGAGGCAGCTTCACATATGAACGTCCTTCCAGTGGACTGTATTTATTAATGTTGACCTCGAGAAACAATATTTTTTCACAAGTCCAACCTGAATTATTAAAAAAAAAATTACTATTCAATCTTATTGAAATTTTTAAAAAATAAATACCTGAGTCACGATCCTGGAACTCAGTCGTTTGAGCCACAATTACATCACGGAATCCATCAAAAACAGCATTCAAATCTGAAGATTGGTCCACTATTTTATTTTGGGAATTAAATGACTTCGTGTCCCTCGAATCATCAGTCTGAAGAATATAATTCCCAAAAACTTCCATATTCACCTTGATGCTTTTATGGATCCTGATGGCTGATTCCAGTAATTCAATGACCTTCTGCCTAATCTCATTGAAAAATGACATGTAGTCACTGGTTACAATCGAACTCTCCACCCTGTATGTAGCAATGCGGCAATTGAATGCATTCGTTATAATTTGAACACCGTCAGACAATTGAACACATGCATTATTTTTATGACTCATGGTTCTTCGGTGAGAATTCACTTGGGTCATAGGAATTGTCACATTACAACAATTGCACGTATACATAGGTGTTGCATTATCCACTCTCACCCGTTTCACGGCAGGCCCTCCTTGGCAACTCTGGAGCTGATGCCGACGAAGATTATCACTACGAGTGAAAGATTTACCACAGTCACAGGAATAGATTTTATATAATAGTTCTCACTAACTCACTTGATGTAAACTGACATAGCCAACACTCGTACGCTTCTTAAATACACTCTGATAGGACCCGTCAAGACGTCATAGCCAACCCCACTTCTCAACTACATGCGCCAAGATTACCTCCCAACTGAATGCGATAACAGATGTCGATATACGAGCAAGCAGTGGTCGTTGCGGTCTCGGAGAGGGTAGACGTTAGGCAGACGGTCCTCGGCTGCCGTGGTGTCACCATGGATAGCGGGGCTAGAGCGAACCTTCATCGCTTCGGGAGAGGTGAGGGCAGACCGATGAATACGCATTACTCTGCCACACGTCGTGGAGTGAACATGTCGCTCTCTAGCCGTTGAACGGTTATTGCTGTGACGTCACTCCACTACTAACTTGGTGCCCTAACACCGATGGAGCATTTATTACTTGGAGGATCTTCGAAGTATGCAGACGTATGTTTGTACATAGACAAACAAGCACATGATGAAACCCTGTACCGTGCATTCTCCTACACACACACACACACATAAACACACAAAATCTCATATGAAAAAAAAATCTGAACGATCCATGCACCAGACACTTCAAGGTCACAACGCCTTGACTTCACTGCACAACAAAAAAAGCAAATAACACGTCATATTGGTGGGGGGAGGATTAGAACCGGGAAAAAAATTCTGAACGATCCATACACCACACCCTTCAAGGTCACATCACCTTGACTTCACCAAACAACAACCAATAAAAAAAGCAATTAATACGTCATAGTGGTGGGGGGAGGCCGAGAATCAGCTGTAAACAACTACTTATGTATGTAGGTATGTTTGTGGCTCTTTCACGCCTAAAGCACTGAACAAATTTAGATGAAATCTGTTTCTGTTCTGTTTTTCCGTTAACCAGCTGTCGCACCCTTACCAACGACAACCCCCAGAAGTCGAAACTTGTGCGAGCTAAGGATTAACGCAGTGAGCTATTACGCGGCGCGTCTACTGTAAGACGACGGGGGGCCATGCGCGGGGGTAGAGGAGTGCGCTTTTATGATATTTGTAGGAGTAGGATTACCAATGTATTTCATTCTAATCCTTTCCGTTTTTTTTGCTGATGCTATTCAGTATTGTATAAGTGGGTACCTATTGATTGACTGACACTCTTATATTAATGTACAACCGAAGCTTCTGAACCTAGAATCTGAAATATGAAGGTAGGTTCCTTGTATAGCGTAAATGATCATCAAGAAAGGGAACTCAGGAATGTCCACTCCCAACAGAAAAAATAGGGGTTTGAAGATTACATTGTATTTCTTCAGTTTTGAATTTGTAAACCTGAAGTTTTGGGTTAGTAAAAAATATGGAAATTATTTGTTTAAAATGGTCTGTGACGAAACTTAATGTGACAAACCAAATTCTATGCGGGAAAAGCCACGGGCAACAACTAGTATATCATAAATGCTCCATTTGCTCCCACCCTCAGTGCTACAAGGTCGGCTCAAGTGAATCGAGTCCAAACCTGAAAATCATACAACACACTTTAGAATCCCTACATAGAACATGAAAATCTAATAAACTATGAAGTTGCAAAATAGTACTATACACACGGTGAGCAATGACCATCCAGTGACCCGAACGATTCGATGCTTTCCCGGAAATTGGACAAAAGAACATCCGGATGGCGCGGTCATCAAGGCCTCGGCAGATTCAACGATGGTCCCGCGAACTTTAAGCATCAGTTTGTGAGTGCAGGTGTGAGTGATAACAGCAAAATTGAATCAGGGCTATACTGTAAGTGACAAAAAATATTTTTAGATAAATAGGGTAACTATTCCCGAAGTGTAAGGCTTTGGCGTTTTTTTTTAGTTACTTGATTCGATTCGACTTTGAATATGATTTGTTTTTCAAAACTAACTCTCAGTTCTGGTGATCTTCAATTCATTCACGTATACCAGACTTCCGTTCAAACCCAATTTTCCACCAATTTTGCAAATTATGTTTTTTTCAAAATAATTTGAAATTTGGTGGGTTTTCGGAAAAATCAATGAACTAATATTTATGATGGTGAATTGTATCTTCGAATTTATCCATTCTTTGCTCTTGGATATACTGACTCTTTTCTTTTACTGATAATTTCCAATCAATATGATAAAGTGACGTACTCACATGAATAAACATGACTTCAGAGTATCCCTTTCGAGGAACATCTTCGACAACAAAGAATGTGGGACGATTTTGGTTGCTTTATCTTCAACCAGATTGTTGATGAACTTTGCTCCTTCACTTCAAAACTTATCCATATAATTTACAATTCGTTATTAACATATTGATTGTTATTAACCTATTAATTGTTATTTACAAAACTTTCTGACAAGCCAACATAATTTGGTTTTGGTACATATTCAATTTTATTTAAACATGTGAAAAAATTTCACGAATTTCGGTTGTTCTGTTCTGCTTCATATCTGTAATCAACATGAAAGAATGAACATTTTATTATTCCATACAAGTCAGCATGCCGTCTAGGTTAAAGATAAATGTGATGTAATACTATTTATTTTTATATATCTGAGTCAAATTTTCTCCTTTCTTGAGTATCCAGAAGACTATTGTACTAATTTTGAACGATACGGTCGGTTAAGGCTTTCGCGCCAAGATTTTCAATGTTACTAACTCCATTCGGGTTTGAAGGCCGTCGTAGTTTGGAACTACATCCTGGAACTGTAGTTTCAAACTACGACGGAGATAGTAACACCTTCGATACGATCTATATAAATCTCAAATTTCTTTTACAAACAGATGTATGATTGACCTTTTTTTATGACTAGTGACCTGTGCCGGCTTGGCACGGGTAGCAACGCCTCTGGCTTGGCACGGAAAGTATTACGACCAATATTCACAAAATATTGTTTTCCAAGATCATATTGGTGAGCAATTTCTTCAAAACTATAGTGAGTTAATAGGTAAATAATTGATAATTCACACTTTGATCTTTCCTTACCAATGTTCTAAATGATATCTCAAGTAATTTATCCACATTAATTTTGATTTTATTTATCCCGTGAATCATAGTTCAGTTTTATCAACAATTGCAACCCAAATTAGTATTTGTTGAGATTCACCATTATTGAGTGTAACCAATACGCCATGTGTGGTTTAAGCTCTCAGATCTTCATCTCCATGATTTGGATGAACTAATGTTTCTTCAATTTGTTATTATTCTCAGGACTGTATGCGTGCTGTCAGTAGTTGAAGGAATTTATCGTGGACATTTCTTCCGAAAGCCAAATTATTCACAATTTGAACTAAATACTTGACATCAAAAAGAGCGCCGCAGGTCACTACTGAGGAAAACTATTCAACATTGAGTTTTAGTATTCGCAAACATGGTAAAAATAGAAACAAAGTAGGATAAGTGATGGAATCGGCCGACACTTGATGAAACTCCATAACGTATTCAAATAACACTTCATTGTGACATTTCAACTACATAATATTACAAAAACGCAACACTTGTTTCGCTATTCGATAGCTTCTTCAGGCGTGTCTATATATACTAGATGTCTGAAAAAGCTATTGTATAGTGAAACATGTGTTGCATTTTTCTAAAACTGTGTTGTGAAAATCTCACAATGAAGTAGCGAACCAGCAAAATGAATAAAAAACAGTAACATTGAAAACCATCTTAATAATCACAACGACTATCGCTTACAACATCAAACCGTGCATAATTTCTAATGATATAATAATCATCGGTATCATCAAATTCTCATTAGAAAACTACATATCGAAAACAGATTGCATGTACAACTCTGGCTTGTCGTATCCCAAACTCTCCGGAAAATCGCATCCGAGTTCTGCGACGGTGACTCCAACTTCCTGAACTATATACGGATATATCTTGTCTACGTCTTGTCCGCATTTATCCTTTACCATTTCCAAAAATCTAACAGACAACGCGTAATCATTGAGACGTCTGCAAGCATGCAAAGCTGCTATGATTATTCGGGGTTCCGGAACAGAGTCGTACCCAGTTAGGTCGTTCATGGCTTGTCTGACGTCCCATCCGTCGGCATCGTCTCGTCCAAAAAGGCATTCGTATCTGGAAATACAAATGGAAAGGTCAGTTCACTGGTTAAAAAAACTCAAATAGTGTTACTAGGAACAGTATTGGTAGCTATTTTGTGCAATCTTGATTTTTTCGGTGTTGAAGGCATTGACAACTGAAGTCATCAGCATTTTCTAGGCAGTTAACGTTGAAAACTACACGAGCTATGTGGAAGCATCATAATCAAAGCTATAATCTTTGAATTCTGAGTCGAGCCCACTACCACTGTACGAACTATCCACTAAGGGTAAAGCTATTAATAATATTCTATAACACGTCCTGAGTTCCATTTCCAGTTAATATTGATCATACGTGGAAAAAAACTCCAACACGACAGAAGTTCAGTAAGGTTTTTGTGATAACCTCTTCATTCGTTTATTTCAACCCACATAAATCCCCATGGAATTAGCACCATTAGCAGTATAATATTTATTTTACAAACTCAATATACATTTAAATGAATTGGCAACTCTAAAATATCATCAGAGTATTCAATATTCAATTTGAAAATAATTCATCCTGGAGGGGAATCTTTACTCAACAACTAAAACTGAACCAACCACAAACTCAGTTCAATTTCGGGTAACAATAGTAAGAACACCCTAAATTATGACAGAGTTGTTACTATAGTCCGAATGCTGACGACTCAATTCTGCAAGAATTTTTCGAAGGCAAGTTTTTCAGTATGTTGTGTTATTAAGGGCATACGTGAGTCAGCACCCATTCGCAAGGATAGGTAACGGTTCACCTGATGGAGGCACACTTTGAAGTATATACAATCAGCACATGCACTACAAGATTTTTTAATGGTTCGAAATTGGTGCTAAACTTGATTCCATGTAAAACTGGAAGAAAGTGGTCAGGCTGCGTCGTTAATGGACGCAGGGAGTCAGTAAGAGCTCGTAGTTGTAGAAATATTGGCACAATGTTTTTTGAAAATTTGTTTATTACTTCAGTTTTTGAATTAAATGGTATCTCTCATTGAAAATAAGTTTTATTGTTATTGTTCCTACAAATTTGAAAACTCGGAAACTGTATATCACATTCGTAACACAAGAACTATGTATGGTACTGTCGAGATATATAGTTTGAATTGCACTAGTTGTGAAAATAGTCTTTTAAGTGTGTTAAAACTTATTATTCAGATTTTCTAGTTATTGAATTAGTCGCTTGTTTTTATATTATTTTGCTCAATTTATAGTTGTTATATTAAAAGAGAGACTGTCAGAAGTTATTTTGGAAGTCATTAAAATTCTGTTAGACTGAATTACAGTTTTATTGGTGATTCCTGAATGAAAAAATAACTAGAGTCTCAACATAGTGTGAAATTCGTTTGAAATAATATCATTTATAGTAGTGAACTCTCTCCTCATAATTATGAAATTCAGCACAGTGACCGCAAATAATATCAATAATACAACTACAATATTCAACGAAAGTCATTTTTTGTGGAGGAACTGAACTGAAAATCTCAATAAAGAAATATCATTAATTAAATCTGTTTTGAAAGATAACGCTTATCCAGATTCTTTCATAAATTCAACAATAAATTCAATAGAAAATAAAGAGTCAATTAAAAACCAAACGAACATACAAACAGCTTCACAAATTCAACAACATCCAACTCAACAATTACCGACTCAACATCCAACGACACCTTTTACAACTAACGTTATACCTTACATTCCAAGACTATCTGAAAAAATAAGACGAATTGGAAATAGATATGATGTTAGAACTACTTTCAGAACAAAAAATACACTGAGATCTATACTCACACATACAAAACCCAACAACACTGAAGAAAAAACAAAAAATTGTATTTATAAAATACCCTGTTCTTGTGGTAAAAGTTACATTGGTGAAACCTCAAGACCATTGAAAGTGCGTGAGAATGAACATCGAGATTATATAAAAAATAGACAATTGACAGGATCAAAATTATCAGAACACATTTTAAAATCAGACGGTGAACATCGGGTGGAATGGAATAGGACAAGAAATATTACCAATGAGCCTCATTCTAAGAGACGTAAGCTAAAAGAATCAGCGTATATTCTCATGTCTGGAGAGAATTGTATCTCGAATAGCTCCTTAGAAATAGATCGTACTTGGCTACCCATCTTGAAGAAAACTTTGGATAGTGGCGAAATGGCAACAAACTGATATCGGAGAGTACCTTGTATTACATCAAATATTTCAGTTGTCAATCAACAACATTGACATAATTTCATATTTCAAAACTTCTTTGACATCTGTCGAAGAAGTAAAGAAATAAGCTCTCAAAAAAGGAATAACTGCATATTAATTCGAATTTTTATCCATTTCTGAAGACGGAGGCAGATTTTGGCCTCCGAAACGTAAAAGATAAGTATAATTTCTTAATATTTTTTTGATAGGCAAAATTGTGAAATACGACAAATTACTGATAAATAGAAGATTTTTCTTTGTGAAAAATACTTTGATTTTTACGCAGTAACTTATCGGGGTAAACTAAAAAGTTTGCCCTTCTACACTTGTATAAAGTTCTCCATTATAATTTTTATATTTTTTCAGATTGTGGAAGGTAACCATTACCCAAAAAAAGGTCGATAAAAAACAAACAACTACAATAATATCGATTTTGGAATTGTTGATTTCTCCATTTTAGAAGAATTTATTTTATAGAAACAACTTGGTTTCTAAGTGTACTGTGTCAATCTGTTCATTTCAGGTAGTTATTGTTTATATTACTTCATATTCAACCCCAGATGAATTTTAAAAATTTTATTGAAGCTGTAGAAGCATGGAATTTGATATTCTCAGTTTTGGAAGATTCAAATTGTACATGCATAGGAAAACAATGTAACCGAATTTTGAATGAATATGATCAACAGTCAAACTTGGGAATAAGTAATATTGACTATGTTGGCAACACCCATTCGCTTCAATCGAACTTTGCGGCCTCACTACAAAATGTAATAAATTCAGTACAAACATAAATAATAGATCAATTAATTTCAAAATTATTGATTACTCTTTGAACATGGATTGGAACTTTTCAGAAAAAATATGAGGTGATCATTGCTTTAGAAAGAGTCTATAATAATTGTGAAAGGAATCTTTTTGGGAAAGATTAGCAGAAAAGCTTTGTTTTTATAATAAGTTTTATAAAATTTCAAATTCTCCCGTTATACTTAGAGAAATTTCTGAACTTGTTTATCCAGTTTGGTATAGAGTGATATATCAACCTAGAATTGATTTCGAATGCTTTTGGTGAATTTTCTAAAAATGCTTATTTATAACTTCAAACTGATGGAGAAACCAGATGACCTCAGTTCCATACAAAATTTCTTCATTAATATTGAAAGACTGTCTGTATTTGTTCAACTTCTACAAATTCCTAACATCATTTTGAGAACGTCCATTTTTTCTGAAGTTTGGAAGACTGTTGAAGTTTGTCCAATACATAAAGCACAAGATTGAATATAATCAGTAATTACAGAACTATCTGAATCCTTTACAACTTCACCAAGCTCCTGGAAACAATTTGTGTTGTCTTATCTATCGATTATCTCGATATATTTTCGTAATTTCGCCGTTTTTCATGGATATTTATGTGAATTATTAGAACTCAGACTACTTAGAGAGTAAGTCGACGTGGTGTATGGAGACTTCTCTGAAAGTAAACTTTTCTGCATAGGTTTCAATGAAATTTATTGCCAACTTTTGGAATCACATTTTAGCAGTCGCAAGCAGTATTTATATGTATTATTATAGATATGTATTTTACCACTGACGGAGGAGTCCTATAAGTATGCAATGTTTAACCTTTATTATTTTTGATATTAATTAACGATCCGTGCAACTCATTGACTCACAATAGATCAATTTTTGCTGATGATTTTAAACTATACACATTTATAAACAGTTCAGATGACTGCAGCATTGTGCAAAAGCAGTTTGATTTCGTACAAGAGCGAAATATAACAAAACAATTCACCTATTCAGGCCACTATCCTCAGCTTTCAAGGATGTCATTAAGGGATGACACCCCAGAACCCGCCTTCACGGGCTCTTGTGTCCGACCCCCTTCGTGGCTCTCGCAAGACTCCTCCGAACCTTCTGTCTTCCCTGCCATCCAACAAGCCAGAAAGAAATCACGGGTGCTTCGTTCCCCCTTTCCTCAAACTGTCTTTGTAACAGTCGCCCACGTGCGACGGAGGTCACCAGAAAAACTTATTTCGATGAATTGACAAAACTCACGATTTCAATGCTGGGGTATTAATTTGCCCATATTTTCATCCTGAGCTCCGTGACAAATATATCTGCCGAGGAATAGTGTTTATATAAACACTCTCGATCCCTCGGCTATAATTTTACATTGTATGAGACAGATGCGGCTATTAAAAAAATTCTTAATTAAAGAAATATGGCTCTTCCTGAAGTTGGAATGTATATTACCATACATAGCTTTCGCTAGGTATTACATCCGAAAGGTAAGTGATCATTAGGTGCATCAAATCATGTGCCATGTGTACATGCAATGAGCCTAGAATGACACCCTTCTATATTTGACTGGCCATGAGTTCTACCTCAGTGCGACAACTACTTTGACAATCAGAACAACCACCTCAACAGAGTAGTCTGGATAGAGCCTACAGAGTTTTGGAAAAAAATCTCAGTATTCCATCTTTTTTCCTTTCTTTTTTCAGACGATATTTGTCTCACTCGGAACGACGAAAATCGTCTTGTTCTGATGGTTGGGACGAACTATGGTAGGATATAAGCTTCCCCACAGCGAATTCAATATTCTCCGGTGTGTAGAGCAATACCGACAGCAAATGAATTGGGATTTCAAGTGCCTTCCAGCAGACCCTGCACCTGGTGAATTTCTCAGTTTCCGACTTCAGCCCCTACGAGTTCCAACTCGGTGACAAAGTTGTGATCACTTCGTTCATTGTCGAAAACTGAACAGAGTTCATCAGCCACTCTGGTTCCCTATTTTGCACCAATTTCAGCTCTCCCGTAGACGCGTACCATGCGGAGAAGAGGATTCGACCTCGTGATGACTTCAGAGTACCATTCTGTCATGTCATTCTCAAAATTCCACGACAAACCTGTTGTCGGGAGAAGTGTAATAGTGAAACAGATGATTTGGGATGTGAACTCTTAGGGCAAGTGCACACTACAGACTTTTAATCGGCCGATAGTTTAGTTGGATGCTTATTAGTATAGAATCGTAATGTGGGTCCGCAAATCTAAGCGATTCCAGTCGGCCGACTGAATAATCAGAAACAAGTTGGATAGGCTTCACAATTCTGATTCAATCACAAAGTTGGACAACTATCGGCCGAGTTCTGATCAGACTGTGTATTTATGAGAGTGCGCAGACTCACCAACTAAACAGTCGGTGCCTGCAGACTCGCCACTCTACATTCCATTATTGATATCTGATATAAAATATTATTTAGTACCTACTTTATCTTTGAATATATTTGCGTTTTCATTACATATTATTTTTTCACAATTATGTCGAATATTGCCGAATGTTCAGTAGAAAATTTAATTGCGGAAGTTGAAAAGCGACCTGCATTATATAATGAAGCATTAAAAGAATATTCCGATGTTAATATAATAGCTTTCCTCGATGTACTTTCAATACAACGCGTCAAAATATTATATACATCAACAACTCTTCAGACTTTTCAGTTTTGTTTGAGTAGTGTGCCCTCACACAACCCAACCAGACTAAACTATTGTCCACTTTACTGTACTCCAAAAAACTAGAGTAATATCGAAACGGCAAGCATATTCGTAGCAGAAACTTTATTATTCCTCGATAGTTCCGATGACCAGATCAGTGGTTGAACTTTTTTTTCAAGAAAGGCAGGAAAGGTTTATTAAATATTTGCCATACAGAGACGAAATTCCAGCAAGCCTTTGCCGAAATCAGCGAGAAAATGACTTTTCTTCAAATTGATTCAAGAACTGTTGATTTCAGCTTTAATCAATACACATTATGTATGATTTTGATAAAAACTAAGCGATTATGATAAAAATAATGGCGGTACATATAAAAAATTGAAATGAAGATTCGTTTCAAGCACTTCAAACAAATTTCACAAAATGAAGTATTGCTTCCCGATTACTTTACGTTGGAACTTTTGATTCCGGCATTTAACGAATGAGAACCAATATTCAACAAACAAATATTACATTCGTATTGGATATAGGGATAGAATGAAACCACTACTCTTTTTTTTTCATAAGCTACATTTTCTCTGAGAATGAGTTTTTTCGATGAAATACTTACTTTTTGAATTATTCGCGAAAAACTGTGCGAGTTCGTCAACTCAACTTTGATTTTTATAATGGGTTCATATAAAACTCATGAAATGTGCTATTTTGATTCATGAAGTGAATATATAAGCTCAAAATTAAATAAAAAAATACTTCGAATAACATTATTAATGGTATAATAACATCATGCATTAACTATTTTGAATAATAACTTCCTCTGGTATTATAAACCGTGATTCAAACTCTATAATTATCAAACATGCATTGCGCATCATAGGTACATGAAATTCATTTATGATTTGTTCATTAAGATATCTATTGAGAAATATTTCCATCAGAAGTTGTATAATATTTGTTATCGACTAATATAAACAAGCTAGGTAAGTGATAAGCACTATCATCAAAATAGTTATAGAATGAGGTAGCAAATAATTTTTCTCAAATGAAGGTACATTATATGATCGTATTGTCGATAAAAATCAAGTAAACAAATATTTGCCTTGATAGGTAGAATTAGAATATCTGAGGTGATTCAAATAGAATTGAAAAACATTTCTCATACTCCCGGACTGAGCACTTTTGTTGTCTCTTGATGATGTTAATTTGGTTAGCAAAATGAACCTCGAAAAGGTGTTCTGATTCTGTGGGTGTATGGGAAAAAATTGGTATTCAGATAATAACAATAATGATAATAATAATCAATATAATTTCCATAATACTCAAAATGTCCAAATGAGTATGTAAAAATGAAGTGAAAAATGAGAACTATACAATATAATAACTATTTATATAACCCACAAAGGAATGAAATCCTGATCGTGAGTATAGCCAATAATTACTGTGAAGTTAGGCATACCTTTCCATTCTCAGTATCCGACGTAAAGGCTGTCGATGTTGAAATGAAGAAGAAATTGTGAACAGTGTTGTCACAATATAAGAACATTTGTTGGAATTCCTCCTAATAAGCTGTACTTACAGAATGAATCCTCAAATTAGTTTCACGTTCGGACTTCCATTGTCTAATATGATTCTATTGGCAGTATCCAAATCATGGATCCAACTACCATCAATCTACTAGAAGAGAAATCGTCAAGACTTTAGTGGATCGTGCTTTCGAGCTCTTTAATACGAAGGAAGGTCTCGAAAAGGAACATCAAAAAATATCTTCAAACGAATAGTTACTTCAAAGTGGAAGTGGAGCAACACTTTGGCTAGAAGACAGCAAGAGCCTCGCAAGAGAAGCCGTCACAACAAGTGCTTGTCCTTCCCTTCATCATAGAATTGTTAGAAAAGATAAAAAAATTGGGTCCAAGTACAACATAAGAATCTACTTCAGATCCGGAAACACCATCCGTAGCTACTTCACCAAAACCACTCCACCAAACACGGACTACCATTCAACGAATCGTAATTACCGGATACCCTGTGACTGTGGCAAATCTCATATCTGCGAAACTAAGAGGCCGTTGCTTTGCCGAGCATAAGAAAAACACACAGCGAGGAGAAATCAGCAAATCTGGAATAGCAGAGCATGTTCGGACTCATCAACATAGCATCAAATGGCCCCAAGCTGAGATTATCTCCAGAAACACTGGCTTAAGTGGAAGTTCAAAGAAGATGCATATATGTAGTCTAATGACGCATTCAACTGAGCTAGCGTAGAGATACGCAACAATGAAAACCGTTTAATCAAACGGAAAACTTGTCAAGTTGACTTGGGTGTCACACCAATAGGTTGTTCTACTTGCGTTTACGCAGCTATTTTTATCAAGTACTCTCTTGGTTTTCCCCATTTTGTCTTCAATCGAGGACCGCCTGTCCGGTACTGACGATGCCCAATAGGCTGAAACAGCTGTCTACCGGTGGCTCTTACATTGAAATCAACATGGGAATTATCAAAAAGTACTTATCTATTCATATTTTGATTTTTATAGAATCATTTTCCGGCAGCTCGACTGCATTAACCTTTCTCGATTTAATATCATTTCTAGAAACATGTGGATTTGTTTTCCGATGGCATTTCAGGTTAGCTTCCCAAATTTCTGCTACCGCAGTTGTCGGTCGATTGGTCAAACCAGTCAAGTTGACTTGGGTGTCACACCAATAGGTAGTTCCACTTATGTTTCGCTTGTGTTTACGCAGCTATTTTTATCAAGTACTTTTCTGGTTTTTACATTTTGTCTTCAATCGAGGACTGCCTGCCCGGTACTGATGATGCCCAATAGGCAGAAACAGCTGTTTACCAGTGGCTCTTAAATTGAAATCAATATGGGAATTATCAGGAAGTACGTATCTATATATATATATATATATATATATATATATATATATATATATATATATATATATATATATATATATATATATATTTTGATTGATGCAACTAATTTTCCTTTATTTTAAGTATTTCAATATTAAATTCTACAAAAAGGATTTGAAGCTTTATATCTTCTATTAATTATCTGCGAGCGCTTTCGACAGTTGGTAGTACTGTCATCTTCTGGCACTCCTGGTTTTAGGAGTACCAGCCAACTATTTGCTAACTTGCCAAGAACTCGTTTCGAAACTTTGAGACTCTTCAGTTTCCTAACAATGGTTATGAAACTTGTAGAAATAATATGCAAACCCGTTCGAAAAACATCTCAGTTAAGTACGAAATTGTGTTAGCGATTTCTTTCTCATATTTCTTTTTCACAGATCGTGGAACACTAAACAGTTTTACAAAAGAGCAACAGGTGTTTCGATATACAATAGCGTCTTCAGGCGTGTTAAGTTATACATCTGCAAAGTAGTGTATTGAAGGTAATACGTTTGGGATATTTCAAGAATCTCAAAAGACCAAGCACAGAAAGGTAACTGAAATATCTGGCGTTGAATAAATCCAAAACAGTCTACCTAATCTCCTGAAGATTGCAACTCGGTTGGTGAAACTCGCGCCAAGGAGACTGTTGTAGTTATGATGTTTTGCGGAGCAATGTTTGTTTTGAAATAACCTTCATTGTTTTGAAAATGTATGAAAAAATATATCGATTTTTAGGGAATAATCTACCCCCTCTCTGAATAATTTTTATTCGATAATATTCGTTGAATATTTGCTTTTCACTTCAAGTTCTCTAACCTCTATATTGCATTCGATTAATTAAAGGTCGGGAAATGAATTCAAAATTTCCTATAAATTTACCAAAATATATACTGAAAATTTTCAGAATTGTAAATGGTTTTGAACAAAAATAATCATCGTTCTAATTAGATTTTAATTTTCAATATCAAAAAAATAGTTCTTTAGATATAGTACAAAATGTTGCATCAAGTATTTGAGGGACTACTCGTAATCGTTCAAATCCAATGTTCCATAAGTTTGGGAAAACCAATCATTCGCAAATCACTATTTGATATTAAACAATTCGGACGTAAGTAAAAATTAGACTGAGCGCATTCACCATTTGATTGATTTTTTTACGGTGACTCTAGCACTAGGTCGATATAAGATAATTTGCTCTGGTTGCGTTCATATAATTAATCATATACTGATGATCGTACTCTAAACCGTACTCAGAGTATTCTTAGCATACTCTGTATACTGTAAATTAATGAAAAAACATGTTGTTTTTTTCTCTTTTGTGATTTCGCTAAGTATAGCGATGATTATAATAAAATATCAATAACTTACCGAGCTATCATATCTTCTGTGTTTTCATTTTGTACAACCAGATGACTTATGCTGCGAACAGTATTATTCACCAAAATCCGGGACGCATTCACAAACAGTCTTCGTGCTGTTTTTGCTATGAAAGACATTGCAAATTAGAAAAAATTTGCGATGAATCAAGCTCAATTCGGAACTGAAAGTTTTTGTGACAATTTGTGACAGATAACTGTCAACATTTGATTGATTGTTGGAGCGTTTCAACAAATGCGTAGAAAATCTGGTGTTTCAACCGATTCGCATTTATTTTGTCGAAAACTACTGACGCGAGAAATGAGAATGACCACTTTTGTATAAATGTTGATAGATGGTGCAAGATTCGAAATTTTATCCCAAATGTAAACAACATTGAGAATTGAAGTGTCAACTTCTCACTTGAGTTGTACACAGTACCTTTGTGAATGACATGCTCAAGTTTTTTGAGCGGCCGTACAAATGGAAATAGAGAAAATGATGTAGTGGGGAATAATTGAGAAGTGTTCTATCTCCTACGAGAGCCCGTTGATGACAACTGTCAAAAAAGACTGCACGGTGCGTTTGTGTTTAGATGCGCGTCACTTGAACAGTGTGATGGAAAACGAAGACTATGAAAAACATCAATAACGTCCAATTATTGTCTAGTATAGATTTAACCTGCGCATATTGGCAGGTACCTATAAAACCGGCGATGAAGATATCCATATAAAAAAATTAAATGTTATGAACCCAAGAAACGATAAACAATCATTTATGGTGGATGTTTGACCCCATCTGCAAGAAAAAATCTATGACGCGGCTTTCTGGCCAAGGAAAACTGTTTTTGAACGTTTTGACTTCTAGAGAGGGCGACGATTTTTGAGTGAAGACAAGAATTGTGACGAGGATAGAGCAGATTCTTCTTTTTTAGACTAGATCATACAATTCCCTATCATTGTGATAACATCTTTCATATTAATATTTTCCATGTAAACATTCAGTGTTTGGATAACAAATTACTAGAAGTGGAAATTATTATCCATAGCCGTAATATTGAAATAGTCTGCATTTGCGAGCATTGGTATCAAAACAATGATATCGAATGCATCTCTTTCGAATTACAACTTAATCTCTCACTTCTACAGATCATTCCATATTCATGGTGGATCTGCCATATATGCAAGAAACAGTGCAAAAGCTAGCGAGACACCCTATATCAAAAAGCTATCTCCAGAAACTCATATAGAACTGTGTGGGGTTGATTACATAATCGGGGATTGTCATATTGCAATAATAAACGTTTATAGACCAGGATCAGAGGAATAAAGGATATTTGAAGAACATTTTTTCTCAGCATTAAATTCAGTAAGTAAAAAATTCAATTACATCATCTTAACTGGAGATTTCAATATTCATTACAATAAAATAAATACCCACGAGTTGAAGACTTTGAATAATATCTTGAAATCTTTTCAACTACTGGTAACAACAGATAAACCTACTCGTGTACACACATTGAATGGTATACTCCAGAATTAGCAGAAATTAAAAATTACTTACAAGTTCTGTACTGGTGTATGTCAGTGTCAAACTGCAATGCTATAAAAAAAGAATACTTGCTGAAAAAAAGCGAATACGGATAATTAATAACCAAAGCAAAATCTCGGTATGTCAATAATAAAATAAATTCAGCTCCAAATAAAATCAAGGAAACATGGAAAATTAAAAATGAAAATTTGATCAGAAAATGCAATAGCGAGAAGGAAATCAGTCTAAAATGTGAAGATCGCTTGATAACAGATAAAAAGGAGGTGGCCGATGCTTTTGCAATACAATTTTCGAAAATCTGCAAAAACAAAACAGATGACTATTTCGGAAAAAATCCTACTTTCAATTGTACTGCTTCCAGTAATTCTCTAAATAGTATTTTTGTCCCATATCAACTGAAACCGATGTACCTATCTGATATTATTAAATCACTGAAAAATAAAACCTGTTCAGGAATTGATAAGATATCACCAAAACTATTGAAAACTATGCTTGCTTATATTATGACGCCTTTAACAAGCTTAATCAACTTATTACTAGCTGAAGGTGAATTCCCAAATTTATTGAAAGTTTCTCTTGTGTTTTCCCTTCACAAAAAAGACGATAAACAAGTAATAGATAATTATCGCCAAATATCACTTCTAACAGAATTTTCTAAAGTCATTGAACGCTGTGTGTACAATATAGTAGTAAATTTTGTAGAGCACAATAATCTGTTAACGCAATCTCAACATGGTTTCAGAAAGAGTAAATCTATAGAATCAGCCACGTATCATTTAATGAATTTTGTTTATACTTCTTTAGACAAGGGACAATATGTAATATCACCTATATTTGATTCTCAAAGGTTTTTGACTGCCTAAACATTGCTTTCATCTTGAAAAAACTCAGTTTTCTGGGTATCAGAAGCACTGTTTTGAAATGGTTTGAATCTTATTTGACGAACAGAAGTATAATTGTTAAAATGGAACATCGATTATCAGAGAGGTGTGCTGTTTCTTTAGGCGTACCTCAAGGATCAGTACTGGGACCCTTAATTTTTCTTCTGTTTGTTAACGACCTTTCCAACCACATAACTATTGGAAAAGTTACAATGTTTGCGGACGATACCACAGTTACTGTCTGTAGAGATACTCTTGAGGAACTCCAGAGGAATATTAAAATTACTCTTCTTGAAATGGAAGTATGTTGTCAGAAAAATCGCCTTATTCTGAACAAGAATAAAACGGTTTATATAAATTTTTATATAAAGAAAAAAATTCCTGAAAATCTTTATACCAATATGAATCTTAAGTCATAGTGTCAAACTACTCGGTACTTGCCTAGACTCTGACCTCAGCTTCTCTTCTCATACAGACTTTGTAAACAGCTCAATAAAGCATAATATACAATTGTTCAAATGAAACCAATTTTAGACAGGAATGGGTTGCTGAACCTATACTATGCATTTGTATATATAGCCACTCATCAAATAATATTGCAACATGGGGACTATCAATTGAGTACAATGGTTTTTATATCTCAAAAAAGACTTATTAGACTAATATTCAATTTGGAACATAGGGAATCCTGTAGATCCACTTTTGAAGAGCACCGTATTCTACCATTCCTTTCCATATTTATCCTAAAATGCGTAACATTTGTGAAAAATAACATATTCAACATATTGGGAAGAAATAATAATAACTCTTCAAGAAAATTTATTCTTGATATACCAAAGCATAGGACAGCAATCTTCAAAAAATCAACTCTCTATAACTGTATATCAATCTACAACAAGCTGCCAAAGTTTCTTAAAGACATTAGCAGCTATGACAATTTCAAGAACAAAACAAAGAAATATCTTTTAGAAAACTGCTTCTATACTATGTAAGAATTTTTCGAGCACTGAATGTTTACAAGTGGTTTGTGTAAGCAAATATTTATGTACAGATATATGTTTATTTTAATATTTACGTTCCTTTTGTGAGGATATTTGTTGTTATGAATACTACTACTAAACCAGAGCAACGCCGTTATACGGGTTTCCGTTTTGACACGAAAAGCTGTATTTTCAAAGTTTTGCCTTGTTTGGTTTGAAACAAGCTGGTTTGAAAACACGCTGTAGCCAGTTTGTATGGATGTATGTTTGTATACCTTGTAACTCTCATGTTAAATGATTCTTCGCCAAGGAAAATTTGCAGAAACGGGTAGAGAGACGTGCACCTCGTTTTCTTCCGAGACCTTACCAGCCGTTCACCCAAGGTGAATTAGTGCTTCTTAAGGCTAACCCAACTTCGTCCGCGGTCCTTCACGAGACCAAAAAACTCATTTTGATATTCGAGTGACCCTACAAAATCAAGAAAGTTTTGAGTTCTAAGACATACGTACTAGCCCATTGCGACTCTGAGATGGAAAGACACATTTCATATTTGTCAAAAAAAAAATTCTTCCTATGTTTTCGAGCACTGTTTCCAAAAACGACAGTCTTGGACCTTTGAAAGGGGGGCAGATGTGACAATATCCTTGAGTACCAGTACCTTTGGTTGAGGCGCAGCACTGCTGGCCTTATCGAAGTGGTCATGCATAGCGCAGCTTCGAGAGAGAAGTATTCGTGGTTATTTGGAAGACATTTCTCATGTCAGGAATCACACGTTTTAAGGTAAGACCTCGTTAGTCCTTAGCTCGCACAAGTTTCTCAACTTCTGAAAGTTGTCGTTCGTATGGAGGCGACAGCTGATTAACGGAAAAACAGATTTTAAACAGACAGAAACAGATTTGGAGTTGACGGAGAACTTAATGTGACACCCGTGCTTTCTGGTGATAACGAACGCAGATATTTGCTACTCTTTACCTGCAGGTATGTTATAGACAATCATTATTAGTTTGACTGCTTGCTTGGTGGTTGGGTACTGCTAGGTATGCTAAATTTATATATCTCCTTCCAGGGTTGTCTCTTGTTGATGTACACTCTAAAATAAATTGTGATAACGTTTCCTCCGATGGTTTTTGTTGCCGACTACGTCCCAGCCGAACCTTTTTGCTTCCCCCCTGAACCCATTAGAATTTACTTTGTTACAATATTTATTCTTTCATTACAAACATTTCCTTCAACAGATAGATTCACAGGTAAATTGAATGTTACCATTGACTTCTGAAAGATGTAGACATGAATGATTATGCATCAAACAATGTGTCGTTATAATCTGTATCCAGTGTTGAATCACAGTGGGACGACTTACAATGGGCATTACACGATATACTGTAGATACTTGTTAAGCACCTGTTAAGTAACATTCACGTGTGACAGCGATTTCACAACTCTTTAGAAATGGTACTAATATAAGGCATTATAATATTTTTAGGTTTGTAGGTATTTTTTAATGAGTTTGAATTTTTTCAATTTCATATGAAACTTTGAGAAAAACTATCATTGTTGTTTTTTTTAAGCAATAGAATCCAAAACAAATATTTTTAGATTTGTTTGTCTGTTTAACTGTTCATTTGTACGCACTGATTTCAAAAACGGCTTACCCGATTTGGGAACAGTTTCATTAGTATGTTCTGGTGAGTTTCACTGAACATTTATGATTGATTTATGTATTACAATCGGTTCATAACTGAAAAAGTCATGTCAATCAAGGAATCATTACGAAATTTTGTTAAGAAAGATTTTGAAGCTTCGACTGATTACATTTATAGTTTGTTGAATTAATAACTTTTAGGTCACTTTTCGCGACTAGCTCTGAAAACGTACATATGGATAGGTTTGGCATTAGAACTAAAAACGAACGCAAGATTTGGCCATCATCAAAATTAGATATATCCGGAATTCATACTAGAACGCAAGCAATTATCTTTCCATTTGTCCTCCACATAAACCTATGCTGCATTTCGAAATAAATATTAAACATGTTGAAATAATACGGATGTCTAAACACGGATTTTGAAACTCATGTACAAAGCAACAACATATCTGCCTCGAATGGTTTAGAAGTTTCATTGATAGGGTTATGTATTGCCTGAAATCAAGTTAGAAAAAAACAATTTTTTTTTTTTTTTTTTTTTTTTTCTGATTGATTCGGCCGTTACTTGATGAAGATCCATAGTAATTTCACAAACTACACTTAAACGATTTGATCTCCACTAACTTTATTGAAAATAATCATAACATGTTTCGCTAAAACATTAGCTTTTTCAAATGATTCAATCATTTGAAAAAGCTAATGTTTTAGCGAAACATGTTATGATTATTTTCAATAAAGTTAGTGGAGATCAAATCGTTTAAGTGTAGTTTGTGAAAAAACAATTTTGTTCTTCATTCTGTATCCATCTAGTAAAGAGTGAGTTTGAGGAGTAAATTGGTAAATACTCGAGCCGAAAAGACAATAGAATATTGGCTCTGAACGTTTTGCCTATAATTGCGTCGGACATCTTCATTGGTAGTTGGCAGCAATGTGATGCGTCTTCTTAGTTGAATTTGTTGACGTGATTTACACCATACGCCACAATTACACGCATATAAATCAAGAAGCCATAGATATTTACAAATATCAATACAACTTCTATCGGAAGGAGTAAATTACATGGTATCCAGATCGCCGCCGATGCTCCAAAAAAGCTTACACTAACCAGAAAAGTCCTCCACACCATTTCACTATTTTAATATACCACTGGAACACATCACATGGCCTCATTTATTCACACATTAAAAAGTAAGACATCGTTAATCCTTAACTCGCACAAGTTTCGACTTCTGAGGGTTGTCATTCGTAGGGATGCGACAGCTGGTTAACGAAAAAACAGATTTTTTTAAGAGGACATCTGCCGCTGAAGATACCCGCCGCAGTACTTAGCGAAACGTTCGAACCCAACCTCTCCATTAGACCACGACTACCTTGCTCGGATGACCATAGTTCCAATCATAGCATTCATCTATTCAGGTTACTGATTACGTAGAATGAGTCGTCCTCCATCAAACATTGAAACAATTCACGTTGATTTTTAATTGAGAAAATGAGTGATTTGATTATTCACAAATTTTTGAGTTTCATTGGCGTTTGGTTCATTGTATTCATTTTTACAGGGCCAATGCATTAAATTTCACCAAGTTTTTTTCTCTGAAGGTAACAAATTGAAGATTCTCAAAGCTAGAATTGAAGCCTGTGACGTAAAATGAACTTAACAAAATCAATTTTTTTGTATGTTGGAACTGTAACTTTTTTCTGTACGCTCGATTCACCAACCAACTTGTCGTCCGTCATCAAAGAAACGATCTACACAAACTCTCAAACAACAACTCGACCTATTTATATATAACAAGATAAACTATAACTTCCTCTTTTACTTATAGTCATCTACTTCTCAAGTGAAAATTTACAGAAATTTTTTTTATAAATTTCCACCACTTGAGAAAAGGGAAAATTTGGTTATTGCGATGGGTTATTTGTAGGTGTTGATAGATCTCAAACCATCATCATCAACCTAAAGTTGATGATGGCTACTACCTTGCACTGACGAAACGTCAAATAGCTTGAAACCGGTCTGCAAGTGTACCCGTTCCTATAACAGAAAATCGATTGCAGTATCGCCAACAGCATATGCAGGAAATACTCCTGCACTGACACCTTCTGAATATAATCCAACCCCCTTCGTGGTATCAACTAGGGGAATAGCTGTTACCTGATAGGTGTCAATCCATTAACCTACAGTGTAGGTAAGTCGAGACTGGCCTGAACAAATAGTTTTTTTAGTTAATTTGAGCATCATTTATGTTGAAAATTATCATTTGTTTAAATGTATATACTAAATTATTGGTCAATTTGTTTAATCAATTCTTTGAAATAGTACATTCAGTTCTTCAGGGAGTGGAGTTCGAAGAGAAAATTTCTATATCTTATCCTAAAAGCTCCACAACAAATATCGTCTTGATAGTTCATACTGGAATCTCTGACTTAAAATGAATGTATTGAAACCACTTTCCTAACGTCAGAACAAAATTACGGTCTCTCGACGTGTGTTTCGCTAACCAAGTTAGCGTCCTCAGATCATTTTGATCAGTCATAATATCCTGAGGACGCTAACTTCACATTTCACATATCACACCGGTCACAGATAATGAACCAGCTCCAAGGATTTTTCAGTCTAATGAGGCATTTCATCAAATGACTTCAAGACGTCTTTTCCGAAACGCTTCCTACCTTTCCGTATTCGAAGGTTCGATAAACCTTAAAAGGATAACGAAAGTGTTAACTGCCTTTCAAGGTCTCCACTTCAACAATCCAATCTTACTTTGAGTGGAATTATTAGAGGTGAGGTCAATTAAATTTATGCTGATTTCCAATAACGATATATCAGCTTCAACCATAAGAAATGCTGAAAAAGATTCGAATATTATTAGATACTAAGAACTTGAATGAAAAGCCGAATGACTCTGAATTCACTTTATTCAACGAAATTTTTTTCCGAAATGATCGAGTTGTCATTCTAGTGAGCTTACGTTTTAGAATATTTGAAGAGTTTCACAAAACTCATCTTGAAATCACCAAAATGACACAGCTTGCCCATCGTTATGATTACTGGCATTATATTGGCATTAGATATCGAAACAACTATCCGTTCGTTTCCCGGATTATGAGATATAGTTGATTTTAGTTCCAGATTAGTGAGGAAGATTGTGACGATTCGTTCATCGCTCTGTATAACAGTTCAGTTATTGTAGCTGTAGAAATTGTAAATGGTTAGCCTTTGTCAATTGTATTTTCGTGTCTAACGTTTCGAATTCAATCTTAATATACAAAATTTATTCATAGGCATTTATGATGTGTTCACTGAACTAACAAAGTGCAATTGCACTATCCTTATTCCTTGTGAATCCGTTCTGATTTGGTGAATCAAGCTCAATTCAATATAGCTACACTGAAATATACAAGTGAAATTTATGACGTTTTCTTTTTATGTTTAAATGTACAATTTTTTCTGTATTATTCCGTAACATGAGTTTTTTAGAAATTACTAATGATGAAGACTTCGATGAAAACATAAATTTTGTTGAAAATGGTAGAAACGCAAAAATCATCGTTAATATGAAATTATTCAATTTTAACATTGCCGTTTTATGCAATTGGAAAGTTTCTCCCAAATATAGGTAATTATTCCAATGTTGTTGAAAGTACAGGTAGTAGTTATATAGAATGTTACAGAAATGATGGAAACAATTTCTCAACATTAGTTGAATATACTGTATTTTTCGTTGATACGGAATTCTACTGAAGAAGGGAGTTGAACAAATTCATCTTCCTAATCTAAGCGTAATTGAGAAACGTATCTTGAAAATGATTTATGGAAAACATTTCTCTTTTCCCATTACCTCTATTCCAGGATCTTCATCAATCATTTACTCATGAAGTATCCAATATTCAGTTGAGAAATCGAATAAGTGCCCCCTTATCCCAGAACAAACACAAGCATTACAGGAAAATCCTCAAGGCGCTTTAAGAGCGGTGCCTGTGCGAAAGTAATGATTCATATTGGATTTGAATTGCTGAAGACTAAATCCATTTGGAAAAACATTCTTAGGAAGTTTATTCCACATAAACGCCGTTCTCAAAATTGCATGGAAGAGTTCTTAAACAGTAGAGTTCTAAGTATACTGAGTCGAACATGGAACCGATGAGCAGCCACAGTCCGTCGCCTATTTCTGATATGTACCGCTCTTGGTGGAATCAAATGTGTCAAGTCACTTGAACACTCCCCGTGAAAGTATCAATAGAAGAGAGACAAATCTCCAATTTTTCTTCGATTTTCCGGACTATCAAGATTGCAAGTGATGTTTGCGTTTCCAATCAGGCGGATGGCTCTTTTCTGGATGGATACCAGCAGTTTCAGTTTATGTTTGGGGGCGGAGCTCCTTACATGAGAACAATACTCCACAGAAGGTCTAATCTGAACTTTATACATAAGCATCAGAAGTTGCTAAGGTGTGTACAGTTTTCTAGTTCGGAACAGTGTTTCAATTCTATGTATTATACAAGAAATAAACCTGACGTAACGTATGAATGCTAATGAGTGAAGAAGTCTTAGAAATTACTGATAAAAAGCATCGTATTTTAATGATAAGTTGCCGAAAGACCAAAGAGCTTTTCATTAAAAGATGGATACTTGAGAAACATTAATAATTGTTGCTCCGTTCTTCTGATCGAACTAATTAATATTTGAATATCAATATGTTGTTAATAATATAGGAATGTAGGCTTTCACGGCTGGCGTCAATGTTTTGGTTGGTTTCCGGGTTTTGTCGTGGTCTTCTTTGGTTATAACCACGGTTATAACCCGGAAATCAACCAAAATGTTGTTATCAATGTTAATTCATTCATCACTTGCTAACGTTTATAACTTTTTGTTTGTTATGTGCACCTATTTATCAATTGTTATGTGGAATCTTTCGTCTTCGAATATTTGAATGGAACCCTAACTACAAGTTTACTTCCTGAGGTCAATTTAGTTTACATCATCACCTCAGAATTTTGTTATATTGTGAAACTAGATAGTTCGTACTGGAATCGCTGGCGTGAAATGAATCTAATAAAACACGTTCCCATCACCAGAACAATATGTACATAGAAAGAATACGAGCACTTTCAGGTATAATCCTGACAGCTCCCAATTGCACACAAAAAAAATGGCGTGACTACAATTTTTTGTCCATAGACTGCCCACATTTCCCTCGAGCGAATAAAGATATGAGATTGAGAAAAGAGTTGTTAGGGAGGTGGCTAAAGCAACGGGTATTCATCATAGTGAATAAATTAATTAAAAATAGAAAATTTAGGGTGTATCTTCTATACAATTTGAATAAACTTTTGTTATTTTTATTGACAGACATTGAAAAAATTCTGAAGAAACTGAGACTGAATTACCCCGTTTCTTTCAATAATATCGCCAGATTTCCCAAAAGGGGACTGTTAAATCCTCGAAAAAGAAGGGAACAATTATAGGAGAATACTATTTCAGAATACAGCATTACTCTCTTATTAGAAGCAATCCAAGACGATATAATAACTACAAGCTCTAATTGAAAATATTTCGTATATTTCGAAAGGAACCATATCATCTTAATAATCAGAAAAAAGCTACGGTACGGTTGTGCGGCATAATTTTCTCACTTTTCTATGAATGATTCGGAGTATAAAAAATGAAAAATTTAAATTAGATATGATTTTTTGTTCGAATATTGTGAATTTTCAATTTTATAATCATGAACCACCCTTAGAATATATTTTAAATTTTTTCAATCTGATTGTTTCATTAAAATTGAGGAACAATTGTAACGTTAATAAGTAATTCAAATGTTTTCTCTGAGAATTCATAATGAGTTTTTAAGGAAAAAATTGTTTTCCGAAAACATTTCCATTTCTCGAAACGCATTCGTACTATTTAATCAATAGTAAATATTGATGTATTGAGAAACAGTATTGTTCTTTCATATTCTTAAAAAAATTGCCAATTTTAAATTTTTTCATCAAATGATGAAATCATTGTATACAAATGAATTATTGCCCAATATTTTTCTCAATAATAAAACATAGTGAGAGAAAATTTATTTTAAAATTCATAAACATTTCATTTAATGAACAAAAAAATACACGGAAAAATATTTTTATAGAATGCAAAACTCCCTTATTATTACTGAGATTTTTGGAAAAATTGTTATGCAATACCATGCATTAACAAATACGCAATAACAACATCAGTGACTTAGTTCTCAGAAATAAAATGGAATATTTCCTTGATAACTGAAATTGATTTCTTTATTTTTTCGTACCTCAAATTATAAAAGGTCAAAATATAAGTATTCTGATTTTTCAAACGATGATCTGTTGAAATACTTCCATAAGTCTTCAGTTTGAAAAATATCACGGTCTTTATGTGAATTTTCTAATTGTAAAAATTCTGTATTCAACAAAATTATAACTAATTGAATAGAACTGGCCGATACTTTTTGAAAATGAATATTAAAAAAACTAATTAATACAGTTAATTGTATGATTTTCACTATACAACACGTGGTCCGCTATACAACAGCTTCCTTAAACAGTTTATGCTTGAAGAAGCTATTGTATAGCGAAACACTTGTCGTGGTTTTTGTAAAACCCTTTATATAAAAAATCATTCAATAAACTGTATCAATTAGTTTTTTAAAATTATAACTGATAAACAATTTGCAGGATTTTCTCAACATAGTATTATTGTTCATTCATGCATCTAACTGATACCTAACTGTTTTTTTCCATTCCTGAATAGTTATATTTTGGTGTTTTTTGAAAAAGGAAGCGAATCCAGCAGCGCACTCAGGTGCGTCAATATATATTTTAAGATTATTTCCACTCATGAATTGAACTAATAAATATTGTTGATATAATTTCCGAATTTGGATTTTTTGTAAGAAATTTTTTCCACTTTGAGGTTTTTTCATATTTCGGATATTTGCAATACTTCTCGAAATATTCACTAAAAACTAAACATGGAACACGTATTTGCTCAAAGCTTTCATTTTTTTTTTCGTAGAATTTGAAATTTCTCAAAAAGTAGAAGTATCGAAAAGGAGCTTGATGCTTGATGCTTGAAAAAATATTTTGAAATGACGCGCTTTTGGATTTTTTCGATAATTTATTACTGTCTTGCGGTACTTTTTCGATAGTCTGAGAATAGGCACTATTCCATTTTCAATATGGTATATTTCTAAATCTCATGTAACACGTATATACAAGAGATGGAAAACTATAATCAATAAAAAACAAAAAACCGGATATTCCCATCCTGATGCGGGGTGTATACATCACGCTAATAATGCACGGTCTATCTGCCCATCGGTTACGGGTGGAACCATGCGGAACTTCCAATGACACATTCCGTGTTTTGTTCGAGTGTGTGTAAAGTTATTACTGAACATACATGGTGGATTCTATGAAGCATACAGGTGATAATCGATAGACACAAGAATTTGATAATAAAAAATGTAGGATTAATGTATCGAAGAATTCTTAGGTAATCATTGATATCAAGAAGCTCTGTAACGAATGTTTCTTGACAGAGATACCACTGAAATTATCGATCGCAATGTTGCCAACGAAGCTGTTACAGGTGTCTGTATGTATTATATGTAATACATAATTTCAATAAAAATCATAATTTGTTTCGTAACACTGTATTCATATACAAAAATATAAAGGGTTGAACATTTTACAACAATTCAATAGGTGTTTTCTGATGTGTTCTTGGTATCCGACTATCTCGCTGATGAAATAATGTTGCCGCCTTTGCTGCCTCATGGGCTAGTGTGAAAACTTGTATATTTAATAAACGTTCAAAAGTAACGTCGATTTGAGGCATCAACCCCTAGAAAGCTGTGCTCGATACACCAAAATTTCACTTTTACTATTCCAGAAAAATGTCAAAATGGAATGGAACACTTTCTTCAACAAGCTTTCCACCAAATAAGTTGGCGTTTTCGAAAGGAAAAGCCCGACCTATTTATATCTAATAAGGTAAACTTTCATTTAAACTTCCAGACACCATGAAGACAAACAATTGGCTCACACCATACGTGTGAGCCCAAACGAAAGCATGCGAAAGTCTAGTGTTGTGTACCGATCTAAATAACTTTGGACAATGATCGTTAATCTATTCTTTGAAACGAGTTTCGAAAGCTCGCTAAGTCTGACCGATAGGCGTCTTCGGAAAGAAAAGTCCGACCTATTTATATCTAATGAGTAAACTTTAATTTAAACTTCCAGACACCATGAAGATAAACAATTGGCTCACACCATTCGTGTGAGCCCAAACGAAAGCATGCAAAAGTCTAGTGTTGTGTATCGATCTAAATAACTTTGGACAATGATCATTAATCTATTCTTTGAAACGAGTTTTGAAAGCTCGCTAAGTCTGACCGATATATTTTTTATCATAGCTTATTTCGTATACTTTTTACAACAATTTTTTCTTAGGGTTACCTAAAGAAATAATATCAAAAGATTGAAGGAGAAAAATGTTTTCTACTTGAAAGCAGACATAGGTTGTAAAATTTAAATTTTTAGTCAGATTGATAATTTATCTAGCTACAACCCATAGCCACTTTCTGTAAAGAAACCAACCACGATCTCCTTCTACAGCCTGAACAAGAAACAGAACACAGTAATGTATATTCTGAAGGAAATGAAATAGAACAATCAACTGATGCATCTCCACCTTCAAAAGTTGAGTTGGAAAAGGTTCTTAGTCTAGGGGACGAATAAATGATCGACAGTTCATGTCATGAATGCATGTATGACTTTGAAAAAACATTGCACCCTCGTGATGAACAAATTGAATTCATTATGTTATCTTTTCAGAAACGTCAGAAGTATTTTAACAGAACAACAACTATTAACATTATATCTCGCGCAAGTTGCGTCAATGTTGCGATATGGCATATGTATATGGGGTAACTCTACACTAGCTTCAGATGTGTTTATTTTACAGAAAAGGAATATTCATATAGTAGCAGGAGTTTCCAGTACATTATCTTGTAGGGATATATTTCGAAAATTTAGAATCTTAATCCTAACCTATGTGTACATTTTTGAACAGTCAATCTATGTTTTTGAAAACAAGAATAGATTCCCTACAAACGGAAGTATTCATAATGTGAATACTAGACAAAAAAATGATCTCCATGTTCCGTTTCGACAGTATAAAACAACGCTAAATTGTCCATCAGTGGTAGATCTTACTATTTTCAATAAACTCCCTAGGTGTTTAATAGTATATTATATACCTAGGGTGAGAAGTGAGCTATTATTTACCGAGCATTTTTATAATAATGTGCGAGGTAAAAAATAGCTTTCTCAGCCGAGGTATATATAGAATTTTTTTCACCACTAACATTGATATATTAACAATTTTAATTTTGGCATTAGTAATTTTCTAACACAATTTGTTGAATATTTCGAAATATCAAGTAGAGTGGAGCGTGTTTCTAATCAGACTGGCTTTATTCATGTTAAAATTTGACATGTGTCAAATTTTGATATGAATCTAGGAAATATCTCATTGCATTTTTGATATATTTCAATGTTCCACTTCTCTCATCGCTTCTGTACCTATGTTCAGAACTTAGAATTTCCCAATTCTGCATTATAGTGAGAAAAAAATTTTCTTGGTTATATGATAACCCAAGGCAGCTATGAATTGTTGCATGTCAAATTGAAACGGTACAGTTTCCATGTTGAATACGCGATGTCGATGATAAGCGCGCAACATCTACTTAGGCCATGAAAACGTTTGCCGGCGATTATTATTGCTGTCAGTTTGCCAAATGCGGTTTTAATTCAAATTTAGATGTCATTTTGAAGAAGTTAAAAGATCTATATAAGTAAAACGTCAATATAATTGAAAAATGGGTGAAAATTCAAATAACGATGATTTAGAGATGATGTGTACCCCGCCTGATTTGTCACAATTGTACAATTAATTATAATTTCAAATAATTTCCAAGCGGATTCCCAATGTTCAATTTCCCACTTCTAGTTGATAATTGAGTTAACAAAAGTTTCTGTGAATATCTTTAAACTTATAGAATTGTTCTCATTATTTACCAAGGGTGAGAAATATCATTTCTCATTAGGGGAATGGAGTAAATAATAGCAATTTCTCAGGTTAGTAGTGAAAAAAAGATTTAACAAACCTTAATAAATTTAGTAACTCGTTGAAGAATTATTTGCAAGAATTTTACAATTCGTAATATGTAAGTGTATCTGTGCTGTATTTTATTTTATTTCAATTTTGTTGTTGTTTTAATAACAACGGTGTCGCTCACACTGTGAATTTTGTGACATTGTTTTATGTGTACTTTGACGATTCCAATACATGGTATCTGTGTCTAATGGAAAATAAATATTATTTATTATCATATTATTATTATTATTACGCAAAGGAATTTTCAAATACATTGAATAAAACAATTGCTAACAACAACGATCAGATAAATGAAATTATGGAAGCAGACTTAGAGCTATCTGATTTGACAGAAAATATTTTCTCAGACACCTTGCAATATGGAATGCAGGATTAGTAATGATAAATACTTGAAAAATGCACTGCACCAAATATTACCAGTGAGCAAATTAACAAATCTTCTAATCATATCTGAAAAGAACCAACTCCTGGATCAAAAACTGATTATTGAATTGAAAAATAAAATAAAATTCTTCAAAAAAATCAACTACAATAGGTCTCTTGAATTTTTAATAGATGGAAGAAAAAAGGGTAGTAAATTCAGCATATTGGAAATGGTGAATAACTTTATGTCAAAACACAAAAGACATTATCGTTCTTAAGACCATCACTAATATTGACATTGACTAACAAGCAAATTGCTTGGCAGAGAAACTGGCTCCAAAAAAAATGTTTATTCTGAAAAAGAGCGATCTTTTTGGAGAGCAACTTAACACAAAGCATATTGAACTAATTCATGATGAAAACAAGCTATCTATGATTTTATTGAATATCAAATCACTCAGAAATAAGACTGATGAGTTATTGTTATTGGCAGAAAGTGTGAAATATCTCAATTTTATTTTATTTACAGAGCATTGGCTCAACTATCAAGAAAACTGTAATTTGGATGATTACATTATAGCTGCAAAATTCTACAGAAGCAAATCAAATTATGGAGGCACTATGATCATAATAAATAAAAATTTTGCAGATGCGTTTTTTATAGAAGGTGTTTCGAAATATGATACTCTTCTTACAGAGCAAGAATTTGAATTCTCTTTGGTACACAATAAAGAATGTAATTTTTACATCCTTTGCTTATACAGATCTCCAAATTCTAACTTCAATATTTTCCTCAGAAATCTGGAGATTATTCTCATAAATTTATCTGTAAATTCTAAAATAGTAGTAGCGGGCGACTTTGATATAAACTTTACAGAGGAAGATACAACCACTCAATCTTTGAAACTCTTATTGAGTTCTTCCAATCTGACAATGCAGGTAAGACAATCGACTCGAATATCAAAATCCTCTGCTACTACTATAGATTTTGTTTGCCTTTATTTTAATGAAGAGGGTATTCAATCTAACGTTATCCCTGTGTCACTCTCGGATCATGAAGCTGTTGTCATACATGTTTCACTAGGATATAAAAAAGGGGGAATGGTGAGAGGCAGAGGTATGGCAGGCTTTATACAAAAAACTTCTCCAAGTTCCAACTTAATGCCAATGGAGTTAACCGGCTTGGTGTTTTGAACTCTGTTGAACCCCTAAGTGAAATTCATGATATTTTGACTGAGGTCGTCGTAAAGTGTTTTCCTATGCAAAACATCAAAAGTAAATTAAAAAAACTTCGAATAACCAAAGGAGTCAGAACCTCTTCAAGTAATATGAGGGCCCTACACATGATTAGGAAATACACTACAAGTGATTTCTTCCACAGCTTTTTCAATGAGTGCCGAAAGATCTATAGAAGAATTATAAGATGTGCAAAAGAGGAATATTATAATGAGAGACTTTCCAAAACGTCCAATTAACCTAAAGAGAACTGGGCTATTTTCAATGAGCTGAGAGGCAAAACAAACAAGCTTCCAGTTCAAATTGACATCAACCCTGATAGCCTCAATGTGTATTACTGTACACTGCAGAAAAACTTAAACTCAACATATCTATACAAAAAACCCTTTAGACTACCTGAGTAACGTAATAATTTCAGAAGAATTAATTTTATATCATACAAATATTGAAGAACTTGGGGAAACATTTAGGGAATTGAAAAATAAAGAAAAAGTATGGAATCTGTCTGTTTTAAAAATCTGTTTTTCCGTTAATCAGCTGTCGCCCCCATACGAACGACAACTCTCAGAAGTTGAGAAACTTGTGCGAGCTAAGGACTAACGAGGTCTTACCTTTTAACGTGTGTTTCCTAACACGGTTGCAGAATCATTCCAACTTCAACCAGATAAATTATCTCGAGAAAAATATCTGGTCGAGGCGGGAATCGAACCCACGGTCTTCCGATCGTGAGTCGGGCGCACTACCACCGCGGCCAATTCCACAACGCTCGAATCGAATCGATGAAGTATCAATCAATTTATTAGAAAAACTGCCAGATCATGCCCTTTTTGCCCTGGCAGAATCAATTAATGTATCATTTTCAATTGGTGTATTTCCGGATGTACTGAAAACTGCTCTAGTGATTCCAATTCACAAGGGTGGTGGACTGAATGAGCCATCCAATTTTCGTTCTTGTTCACTAATATCTACTTTGTCAAAAGTGATAGAGAAGATTGTAAAAAAAAGGTTGCCAAAATTTCTGGAGACGCACAATATACTGAGTAGCTCATAGTTTGGTTTTCAAAGATCCAAAGTACAAATGATGCTATCTTTGTCTTCATAGAAGAGTTATATGTAGGGCTCAATAAAGGTGATTGCGTTGATCACAGAGTGCTGTTGGAAAAATTGTTCCTTCATGGGATCAAAGAAACAACCCTTAATTGGTTCCGATCTTATCTTTCAGGTATAATTTAAATGGTAAAATTGCAGAACAAAAATTCTAGTATTCCAAAAATCACCTGTGGAGTCCCCCAAGGATCAGTGCTCGGGCCCCTTTTGTTCCTTATCTATGTGAATGACCTAATATCGAGATACAAGGAGAGTTCACAATGTTTGCAGACGATACAACTTTAATATGACATGGAACTCTCTGAGGAATATAATTGAAACTGATTTAGAGAAAGTCAAATCTTGGTGTGATTCCAATTCTTTATGTTTCAATGTGAATAAAACTAACATAATTTCGTTTAAGTTTGTTTCGGGAAACTTAAGCCTCCAGAAGCATGTCATCAAAAATAAGACGTGCACCAAATTCTTGGGATTATGGATTGATAATAACCTGAAGTTTGATGAACACGTAAAACATCTCAACAAAAAACTTGCATCTGGCTGCTACGCTATCAGGGGCATCACCAAGGAGTTGGGATTAGTAGCAGGAAAAACATCTTACTTTTCATTAGTCGGGTCTCATATGAGGTTTGGTATCGCTTTCTGGGGTTTATGTAGCAAACAGTTGATGCAATCAGCCAAAAAATTCCATAATATTCGAGAGAGAATTTTACATAAATTAGATGCAAACTCATGCTGAAACGATTTTCTTGATTTTTTATGAAATGCTGCAAATAATCGTGAAAACCATTTGATTGATCTAAATGTAAAATTGGAATTTTGATCTAAAAATTTGAATTGATGCCTTATTTCAAATTATAAATATTATTCATCATTTAACAAAACTTTGTGTAAAATAATAATAGTACATACTTTCCACATGAAACATTTTCAGGTTTTATTACTTTACTAACACCCTCTACGCTCTGATCTTAGATTTTTTTGTCAATTTTTTTCCCAAAAGATGCAAATTTTTTATTGGAATGACTTTTTTTTATGAAATCAATAATAAAGATTGTTCTCCTCTTAGCAACTCCATCTATGGACAAAGTGTATAGTTTTTTATATAATCGATATAATTTGAATTTTATTTGTAAATATAGTTTTCAAATATTAGCAATACACTAGAAATCTGTTCAGTACAATTTCGTACGCCACTGCAAGAAATATATTGAGGCAAAAACGCCACAGTAATTTCTGAGAATTCAATGCCTACTATTTTGGAATTATATTATAGTTTCATTCGAAACTGCTTGCTCACTTCAACAAATGTTAGGTATATGAAATAAACTGTGACAAAAAATATGGGCCAGACTAAGCCAGCTAATAAAACTCATTTCAAAAAAGACGCAACACAGCCATAAAATAAATGAACACTGCCTTGAATTGTTGAGGTCAGTACATGCCATTATACTTTTGGATGCTTTCGAAAGTCTGGACACAGCCTAAACATTGGTTAGTGTTTCTCTAAGATTCTCCCAATCCGATCTTTAACATTTTTAACAAAGGGAAAGAAAGCTTTTCCCTTGACGAGCCTAGCTATGATTACTTTGGCGTTCTATTTCCTGGCTTATTTGGCTACTCGAATTCTCGTTCACTATACCCATTCCCTTTAAGAGGCATTTTTTTAGGTGATTTAGTTTCTCAGGAAGACTCTCAGGTTCACACATACGTGGTACTTTCTCAACCAACGTATTAATTACCCCTAAATGGAGTGGGTACAGCGACATAATTTTGAGTTAAACGTTCTGGGGCGTCAGAGTGAATTGAGTTAAAGACTTATCAATAGTTTGAATGATATAAATAAAATATGTCATAAAAACATCAGGAAACGAAGTATATGATATTAAATCATTAAATGAGAAATTTAACCGCAAACCAGTGGTAAGTGGTAAGCCGTTGTGGTAATTGAATTTTTATTACTCACGTATTTCTATTCGAAGTATACTTTTGAAATACAATGTTAGTATTTTTTATGGAATTATATCATTTCCCAGATCTTCGGGTGGAGAACTATATACCTTTGGACCTAAATGATAGTAATTTGGTCGACATGCATTTGTGGTATGTTGATATTTTTTATGACGTATTGGTGAGTTTTGCAAACTACATCATCCATAGTTCAGATTGGAATCGACTAGGCTCTTATGAAGGATTATTTCTTGGTTTTGACTGAGGATACTCGATATTTTTTTATATTCAAAAAACTACACATTTGCCGGGTCTCATGCTCAATGATACAGTGTTGGGCTTCCTTTCCCATCACGGTCGTCCCAAGTTCCAATGTCAATGGGATTTATTTTTTGCTATTTATTCATTTTACGTTGCAATTTTATGGATAATATTTCATAAATGAGTGAGATTATGTGATCTAATTACATTCAGTATCGTATAATCCAGGTTACTTAACGTTTAAACAACCTATCACCTCAACTGCAGCGTATTCACATCATTATGATATTGTCCTTCTAAATTGAACGTTTCTTCCAAGTACCTATAAAAAATATACATGGTTTACACCATTCAAAAACTCTTATCTAATAAAACCACACCCAATTCATATTGAAAATTCGATCCAAATAAGGCATGAAGATAAATTCATTAACCAGTTAAATGAACCATTAAATATTTCAAAGTATGCTAAAATATGTTGAATTTAAACAATGAATTATGATATTTTTTAATATATGCGTGGAATAAATAGATAAACCACTTTGGAGGTGACATTTACGAACTAATATTGAAAATCAAAATGAATCAGTTTTTTAGAGCATTTCCAAAATTCATATAAAACTCATTCCAGAATTCAAGTCCTAAATGACCCGTTGTTTTTATTCTGCAAGTATTTTGATATTTATATATAAACTTTTTTATTTCATACTATAGTTATGATTCCTACTACTGCTTCGGATATCATTGCTATAACAGTATGGTCCAAATCATGCCGTCGAAAAATACAAATTAGATTCCTTCCATCAAAGGATAGACAAATATACCTTATTTATGTTATTCTATTTATAATTTTTTAGTTCTGATTTTTTATGTTCTCGTTGAAAGTTTTTGATCTGATCAGGTTAAATTTTTTTCCTAATTGTTTTGGTAGATTTTTCAAGAATTTTCATTTAAAACATAATTCATATGAATTGTACTTCCACGTAAAAAAAGCAGCTTTTTAATATTACTGCCAGTTGCAAAAACTTAGTTCAGAAGTGAAAAATTCACGTTCGAGCTAGGCAGAGGTCAATTTTCAACTTGAGTAGTCTCAAATGATATGTTATAGGTTCTTGATTATTTCAAAAAATTTGAAAAACCCCAAGATTCCATAATAACACAAAAAAGTAGTACTTATCAGGCCATTATTCGTTGAAAATAGGTTTCGAAACCACTGGGAAATTAATTAAGGGAAGTTAGTTATTTGTGAAAAACAAATTACTATTGACATTTTGTCTTTCCTCAAAATACTTTAGAGAAACTGTAACCCGCCAAAAATAAATAAGATTGATAAATGTCAAAAATTGAAATTCCGTGTCAGTGGACTATTTTCACTGGATTCATGATAAACAATAAACATTCAATTCCAACTTATTATTTTATAACACATTACAGAAATGTCGCCTCTAACTCAAAAATAGAGGCTGACAACGCCTTGGAAAAATACATTGTATTCCTCGAGAAAAACCTTTGCGTTTTCCTTAAGGTTGGCCTCGACTTCTCTTAGCTTTTGTTGCTGTTTCGGAAGCTGGCCGGATACAAAAAAAAGTTTGAGTTCTTTCGTTTTTCTGCATATCAATTCCAGGACCAAACAAAAAGTCCTGAAAAAGTTACCAGCACAATTGAAAAAGCAAAGGTTTGGTTTCGAATTCTCCTCGATAGATGAAGTATGAGTATATGATCACTTTATCGAATCTATCGAAACTTGTTCGAGCTGAAGATTAACGAGGTTTCACTCATCAAAGTACGACTCCTAGCACATTTTTTTCATGCAAAAAAAGAAAGTCTTCAATTTTTTCGAATTCGAATTAAACTTCTGTTTGTTACCGATTATAGGAAACTGAAAAATATGGCAAATTTATGTGATGTTTTGAACAAGCAGAACCAGAAAATTTCAAATAAATTCTCGGAAAAATATGTAAGTAATTGATATATTCTTTGAGATATTCTCCTCACAATAACAAATACAAGTAATGATACTCGAGTGACACTTTATTTGAAAAGACAAGCAATATCACAAAAAAATGAAATACATCTTGAAGTCACATAATATTTCCTATAAATGACATCTGTTTCAATATTTGGTGTATAAAAAAAGACAAGGGATTTATTTCAACAAAAAGTTTTCAACAATATTTTCACATATTTTTGATTTGTTTTTTTTTAGTGAGATAAGCCAATATTTTGAGATTCACATATTTCAAGGTACTCCCTGTAATATTTACCGGAACAAAAATGTGTTTGATGAACATTAACTTACCTATTGTTATAAAATATAATCGATCTCACATGACCCAGTTTCCTCCGTGCGTGGGAAGCCGGAAGCAAATTCCCAAAATTTTTGTTTTGTCGAATTTACAGTTCGACGACGTTATTGTATCGACATTGTATCGATTGATTTCCTAGCGATAAATTTGTATTGTCCACAATATTTACTCCAATCATGCATAAACTGTGAATAACTGTCATTTGTTGTTTTTCTGCAGAGGTGAAAGTATGTCCAGATAATACAGGAAGAAATTTGACGAGACCAAAATGAGAAGTTATCCTTACATCCCCAGCATGGTGCAAGCTATCACTGTTCTCACGGTACTGAAGATGATGACCAAGGGTAAGAAACTTTTCGTAGAATGTCTCGTTCCACAGTTCTATACACCTTCTCAAGAAAGTAATCATGAACAACACGTATGCGTGGTATTCAGTTATTTATGTTGGGCTTATTCTCTACAGTTGAGTGAATAATTATTCCCGGTAGATCAGCTTCTTTTTCAATTTTTGAAAAACAACTAAATAAATGTTGAAGCTCATTGAAAATATTTGAAATATTCAAACTTCAGTTTGGAATAATTTTCATATTTCTAAGTCAATCTTATGCCAATATATTTATTGGAGCTGTCATCACTGAAAAACTGATATATAAACATATATATTGCGGATGATATACTTCCTTTCTACCGATAGCTTTCGCTGTCGCATTGCTTCTCAGAAATGATGATCGAATCATATGAAATCGGTGACAAAAATTGCCATTTGTTCGTATCTCCCACCCTTAGATTGAATTAAATGTTCGAATAGCTGTCCATTATTGCAAAACGCAGATTTATTGAAATAAATTCACCTCTTCAAATAACCCATGGAAAAAAGTCAAACGTTATCAAATCCAGTGATCTTGCTGGCTGTTCAGTAGGTCCTTTATTGCCAATCCACCGGCTATAAAATGTCTTCCTGCAATCAAATTATTCAACCGGGTGCATCAGGATCTTCTGCATTCATGAAACAATATCGCTAAAGAAGGAAATGATTCATCTAGATAAAATTCCAAATTATTTAATGATGATAATAATAATTGCTTTTATTGATAGGAAACAAAATACAAAGAGAAATATATAAATATGAACAAAAATATAACCTTCAATCAAATGACAGGATTCAATGTCCGACCATGCTACAGAGAAATCGCAACATGAGCAGACCTTGCTCTTCCATCCAATCAAAATGCTCTTCCATCCAACCAATTTTAATGCGTGTTCAATATGCTTGAGTATTTTACATTGGTCCTTCGAGTAATTATTATTGAACCGCTAAGGAACAATATAATGAAGCAGATGAATCATCATACATCGAAAATGTCGGATGAAGTGAGAGGATCAACAAAGGAGTTTCACCCTTGAGATTTATAGATATGACAAATGTAGTATTCGGTTCAAATGTGGTTACGGGAAAAATTCAACCAGGTCCAAGTAGCTACACTAATTCTGCAAGAAAAGTCACATCATAATAAAGATTCTTGCCAGTGGAAATGTACTACAAGTGAATTTTGCAAGAGCAAAAGTCACTTGTAGGACAAATATCAAAGGCAGATGCAGCTTTATCGTACTAGTCAGAAAAATGGAATGTAAATCTGCAATTCAGATAATTAACATACGGTTGAAATACAAGTGAAATCAAAGTTATGAATAAAATTAGTGTGTCAAAATTTTAAGATTTTATAGTAGTAAGTCAAAATTTTAAGGATTAATATTGAAAAATTAAACACGTTTTAAAAGTTGAGAAACTCTTCAATACTATAAAATATTCGTTCTGTCAGAAAACGTTTGAGTTAAATGCTTAATTCAAGCTCACAAATACATTTAAATTTATTAAGTAACCTAACTCCTATGTAGTCAGACGAGTTCTGGCGGATTTGTAATTGTCAGTAACCCTGGTTACTTTCATTCATTTTATTCAGACTTCCTTTCATTCGTGTGTCATGCGAGTGCTAGTCCTCATTTTTCTTGAACATGTTTTCATTTTCTGTTGTTTTTCATGTTAGCAGTGGATGGACATTGAACATAGATCTTAATATTTTTTTCTGTGAATGCCTTATCAGCATGTGGCGAGGAACCCCAGAATACAATCCATATTATAGAACTAACTGAACAAGTTTGTAATATAATTATTTAAGTACATTAAAAGGTTCAGAGTCTCTGAGCTGCCTTGTCATGTAACAACATGTGCTTAGTCTGAAACATACAGTTTTTATATGGGCCTTCTATGTTGATTTTTGAACGCCCAGAAAGTTTATTGTTTCTGTAGCTTCAAGTGTTCTATTGATATGCAGGTAAAGTTTTTGGTCAGGTGTAACATTTCTTGGTTGAAGCCGCATAAAATTTGTTTTGGTCACATTTAATTGCAGAGTACAATATTTATAAAGCTAACTGAAAGTTCCATTACTATTCACAATTATTTGTTCAATGTCGGTGTTTGACATTGGAAGATATTGAAATTTTTATGATTTAGGGGTCTGCAAACAACAAGTTCCATATTGTCTGCAAATAGGCACACACTTCCCCGTTGCATAATCTTCCTGGTGAAATATGATATAAGCTTCATATTTTTCATTGGTGTCACTTTCAATTCCTCACTTTTGAGCCAATACTCGCTGATGCTTAAAACCTTTGCTTCATAGGTTTGCATGACATGTTGAGATTATCCGCTTGTTCTGCAAGACCACCTTGTATGTTCTAGTTAATAATCATGAGATTTTTGTTCGTAGTAATATAACCTGATGACCCGCTGTCATCATTATCAGAACCAATAGATGATTTTCTTATTAACACCTTTTTCTTTTCAAAGACTTCACGGCACACAGTGGGGCCAAATATACGAATTGTTGACAGAAATTATCTATTGTTTTTTCATGTTTTTCGGGAAGAATGTCACATTGAAAAGTGGTGCTAGATTGGTATTTGTTATTTGCATGTTGTCAGTGAAGGGTCAAATTATTCATTTCACACAAATATTCATTTTCATAGCGATTCCTCGAAATTATTACTCATCAATGATTCGCTGCTGTCATTATCTTGTGAGATAATCACGTCTAGTTCCTTCACTGAAGACAATACATCTTTTTCGAGCGATATTGCTTCCTTCTTGGGTATTTTTCTCATGCTGGTGATGAAAGGATCAGATGTTATGAGGAGCAAGTGAAGGACATCTTCGTTCGTTAATACCCGCGATACCTCTTGAAATCTTTGTTGCGGACTCCTTGGGCTTCTTCGCTCAGTTGGCCTATTGGAAGTATAGCATGTTCTATAATACTGGAGCCGTGTATTAAGACTTTATGTACACTTGGTGGCATCGGGTACCATGGATACTCTTCAATAAACTGTTTTGTCATTTCTAGAGTATACATTTGATAGCTCTCCACATTTATTTCATATTCACTTGATATGGTTTGTAGAATTATTTTGAAGCGTTTTATAATATCAATATTAACCCCAGTTATTTTTGCTGATATATCTGGATTATTGAAAAAGCGTCTTGCAGTATTTTTTTTGTAGTCGCTACAATTTGCTTGTTCTCTCCACGGGCTTGCCATATCTTCAGTTTATATGTTTATATGCAAGGTGTAGTAGACATTCAAAAAACCGTATCCATGCATGAAGCACAGATAGGCCAAATTCCAATCTAGTTGTGTCCAGTTCGGTTGCAAAGGAGATTTTTTCAATATTATTGAAATCTTTGCATGTGAGACCACAGATAAAACATCTTTGTGTTGATGTAGTTTCCGTAAGCGCATTACACACCTTGCCGTCAACCATTGTGAGTAGCAATTTGAAATTCACCTCAATATGTGTGTTATTGAATTCATATGTTAGTGGCCGCAATTGCTGTATTTGTGCATCTATATATTTATTTTGACGTACGATTGTTTTATCGTCCGTATTTAAGTTACACACAAGGCTTGCACTAAGTCTTGTGTCAAATAAAAGGAATGCGAAGATAGCACAGACAAGTGTTTATTTCAACTGTTCTCTACAAAGGTTCAACTTATACTAACTTAATTTTAAATTTACAATATCGAACTGAGATTTGAGCAACTTACTATGGTAGGAGAATAATTCAGGGGTGAAGGCACCTCATTGGGTAGACATTTGAAAAGGCCCACCCCACAGATGAAAAGATTCACAGATGCCAACCTTTTCAGTTGCTACAGCTAGATGGAAATATTCATGAAAGAAATATTACAGAACCAGACTTAATCCTTTGTGTAATATTAGAAAAACCCAAGAGAGCAAATACAATAGCGTCCTTTCATAATTCTACTAATTTCAAATATTTCTCTAGATTTGTGATGGATTACGGAGCAATAGATAAGCTGGCCATTTATAAGCTTTTAAGGATTTTGAGGGATACAATCTTAGGTATAAAATCTAATTAAAATTCAAATGCTTAAGAATTTCGAAGTACTAATCTTACGGCTTGGTATTTTATAACTCAATCCCGTTAAAAGGCGCAATATGATAAAAATAATAAAATGTGAATTTAATAAAAATTGTACTATCAATATAATAATTGAGATGAGACTCAACATTGCCGCCCCCCTTGAACTACTGAGTTCAAAGAAATGAGAGCATTAGGGAACCGCTAGTCTATCGGCAGTGGGCATAGTTTCTTGCTACACCGCTTATATTCGCCGTTCTTGGTCCTCACGGTTGCAACTCGTATGACGCCATCCGGACCCGGATGTGCAGCTATGATGCGGCCAACGGCCCAGGCCAATGGTGGCAGATTGTCTTCATGCATGATAACTAGATCGCCAACTTGAAGTTTAGGTCCTTTGGTTTGACGGTGAAGACTGATGATATTGTTGAGATATTCATGATGCCATCGATTCCAGAAGTGCTGTTTCAGCTTCTGAGCGTGCTGCCAAGCTGAGAGGCGGTTTGCAGGAAGGTCCGCCAAATTTTCCTGTGGAAAGGAAGTCAGTGGACCACCAATGAGGAAATGACCAGCGGTCAAAGGAAGGAGATCGTTAGGGTCGGAAGACATGGCGGAAAGTGGTCGGGAATTTAATATCGCTTCTATTTCGACAACGTATGTCTCCAATTGATCGTAAGTTAATAGTGTGTCGCCAACAGATCGAATCAAATGTAACTTGAAAGATTTCACGGCGGCCTCCCAAAGCCCTCCGAAATGAGGTGCTCTGGGTGGTATAAAATGCCAAACTATACGTTCATGCTCAATAATTTTTTGCATATCAGTTTTATGATCTGTGGATTCGAATAACTCTTGAAGCTCACGATTAGCTCCTACGAAATTAGCCGCGTTATCAGAGTGAATCTCTATGGATTTTCCCCGTCGGGCAAAAAGACGCCTAAGGCTAGCTAAAAAAGCCTCGGTGGTGAGGTCGCACACCAATTCTAAATGTACGGCCTTGGTGACCATGCATACATATATAGCTACATAAACCTTTATCTTGTTTCGATTGCGGTATCGCTTCTCTTTTATAAATAGAGGGCCACAGTAATCAATTCCTGTTTTCAGGAACGGTCGTGAAGCTAATACCCGAGCTTGAGGAAGAATGCCGGAGCCGTGATCAGCCAAGCGGGGTTTAGCACGAAAGCATCGTATACAACGATGAAGTACCTTGCGCACGGTATTACGACCGTTAACAATCCAATAGGTTTGACGGAGAGAATAGAGGGTAGCTTGGGTACCTGCGTGCTCGAGACGTTGATGTTCTTCGCGTATAAGTATATCTGTTACGTGATGAGAGCTGGGCAGCAATATAGGGTGCCGAGTTTTTTCTGGTAGCTCCGAGAGTTGAAGTCGCCCACCAACCCTGAGTAAGCCGACATCATCGAGATAGGGGTTGAGCGGGATTAGCCGGCTATTCGTGGAAATACTTTCGTTTCTCTTGAGGCAATTAATTTCTTTTGAGAATGTCGAGCACTGAATAAGCTTAATAATTAGCGTATGAGCCTCCGAAATATCCTTCAATGATAAGTTTTCGCGACGAGGCTGGTTTTTATTACGCGTGTTGAAGATAAATCGTAGAATATATGCCACTACGCGCTGTAATTTACCGAATGAGCTATATCGTTCCAGAATGCTTGCCCCCGTTGAATTTAAAGCGATATAAGCAGTTATTTTTTCAGAGCTTGTTTTTAACTCGGGAATCTCGACTAATTGTAAAGCTCCTTCGGGCCACGCACTTGACTCTAGAGGCAGCCAAGAAGGGCCTTGTGACCATAAACCATTTCGAATGAATTCGCTAGGCAGCTGGCCACGAGATATGTAATCGGTGGGATTGTCATGAGAAAAAAGGTGGCGCCAACGACAGCTTGAAGTTTTCCGCTGAACGTCTGCCACGCGGTTGGCTACGAAAGTTTTGAGTCGATGAGGGGCTGTTTGCAGCCAATGTAGGGTAATTGTGGAATCTGACCACAGATGAACCTCGTTAATAGGCATCAAAAGTGACTCTTGCACAGTACAATAAAGATTTGCCAACAAAGCTGCAGCGCACAGCTCTAAGCGAGGTAGACTTACCGTGCTGACGGGCGCTACGCGAGATTTAGAACATACGAGAGTAATTCGCACAATACCTTCGCTGTTTGTGGTGCGCAAATAAATACAAGCCCCGTAGGCCTTTTCACTCGCGTCACAGAATCCATGCATTTGAATACTTACAACGTTCGGGCTAACGAGGCAACGAGGAAAGAGTAATTTTTCCAGGAGTGGAAGTTGTTTCTGATATGCGATCCACATATCATGTATGTTTTGAGGGACTGATTCATCCCAGGTAACCCCAGACTTCCAGCAAAGTTGGATAATTATTTTGGCATATACTATCACTGGGCCTAGCAAACCCAGTGGATCAAATAATTTAGCAATTTGGGAAAGGATACTTCGCTTGGTGTGTGATCCTTGCGCTACTATGTTTACGCTGTAAAATAGCGTATCTTTCCGAGCATTCCACCGTATACCGAGAGTTTTGATGGAAGCTTCGGGGTCTAGAGACATATGCGTAGAAGTGGGATGCTCGGCACCATTGACAATAAGAGAGGGTTCATTTGAGGCCCATTTGCGCAAGTTAAAACCTCCCTTCCCCAAAAGCTCGACGAGCTGATCTCGCAAGCAGGACGCCTCCTCATGGGTGTTGGCACCAGTGAGGACGTCATCAACATAGAAGTCCCTAGTCAGAACTACAGCCGCTAAAGGGTATAGATGACCTTCGTCCTGTGCTAGCTGGTACAAGGATCGAACAGCCAAATGAGATGCACAAGCTGTACCGTAAGTAAGAGTATTGAGGACAAAGGTGTTAATGACAGCCCGTGGATGGTCCCGATGGACAATTTTTTGATAACGAGCGTCAATTGGGTCGACGAGAATTTGCCTATACATCTTTTCGATGTCAGCGGTAAATGCATATATGTGAGACCGAAACCGAGTCAAGATAACAAACAAGTCATCCTGCAGCTTGGGACCAACCATTAAGGTATCATTTAGTGAGATACCGGTTGAAGACTTTGCTGATCCATCGAACACGACACGAATCTTGGTGGTGACATTATCTTGCTTAAACACGGCGTGATGGGGAAGGTAAAAACCGACACTATTGTTCTCGTGCTCCGGGATTATCGACATATGATTGAGATCCTTGTATTCAGCTAAAAACGCTGAATAGTCACGCTGCAGCTCAGGGTTCCTAGAAAACTTGTTTTCTAATATATGGAGACGCCTGAGGGCCGCTGAATAAGATGTACCCAAATTTTTAATTTGGTCGTTGAAAGGTAATTTTACTACATATCTTCCGGAATCATTCCGCGAAGTGTGAAGTTTGTAATGCTCCTCGCAAGCTTCTTCTTCTGGAGAAAGGGCCTTAGACGAGGGCAGTTCTTCAATTTCCCAGAACCGAGTAAGTTTTTGCTGAGACGATGGTGAATGATGGCCGAGATGGCAAACGATGCTTCGAGATGAGGGTTGATTTCTCAATTCCCCTGCTATAATCCACCCCAGCTGTGTTTTTTGTAGCACAGCGTTTGGGTGATTTTTCAGAGATATCTGACCTATGCTCAGAAGCTTATAGAAAAGCTTCACTCCGATCAAAGCGTCTACTGGCGACACCTTGTAGAACTCGGGATCTGCCAGATGAATGTTTTTTGGAATTTCTATGGAAGAAGGATCAATAGTGATAGATGGCATAGCAGCGCTGATTTGAGGCACAATAAGAAATTCGATTGTCTTTTGAAATTTGTTGTGACGAGATTTTATAATTGCTGTAGTAGCCTGGTTCACGGTAGTTAATGTATTATCAAGACCTGAGACTGCGATTGTTACTGGTTTGCAATCTAAATTCAAGAACATTGCGACGCTCTCAGTAATGAAGTGAGCCTGAGAGCCTGCGTCAAGAAAGACTCTGCATGTTTTAGTTTTACCATGCATGTTAACTATATCAATAAGCGCTGTGGCTAGAACAGCTTCCGAAGCAACGCGAGTGTGTAAAGTTAAAGTGGAAGATGCAGCCGCTGTCGACGGTGAAGTTTCAGGAGCTGCTGGCTTGTTGCTGTCGAAATGCAATAGAGTGTGATGTTTCCGATTGCAAGTGCGGCAATTACTAGAGGAACATTGAGTTGATCGATGACCTTTGCGAAGACAGTTATTGCACCAATTACTCGTTTTGGCAATTTCATGACGCTGTTTTGGCGTAAGTGTAAGGAATTCAGGGCAATAGTATATCCAATGATCACCTTCACAATGAAGGCATCTATTTGGCGAAGTAGCAGCCATGTAGACCTTCTGAGGGCGTGAGTCCGCCTTTTGGTAAGCAATCTTACCCCTTTCTCGAGATATATGCGGTTTGACTAACGGTGCTTGATTATGAGATTTAGTACCCTCCAGACGAGCGTGCCGGTTGAGAAATGTGAGCATCTGCGAAAGTGTTGGGTTAGGAATGTCAATGCTGTAATCTTGCCAACGCTCTTGGAGACGCTCGCCAAGCTTTCTTCGAAATACTAAAACTAAAATTGAATTCCACTGATCGATGGGTTCTCCCAACGTCTGAAGAACCCGAATATTTGTTTGGATGCCATCTACGAATTCTCGCATTGAAAATTCTTTCGATATACTAGGTAAGTCTAGTAGTGTACTTATATGGCTATCGCGAATGAATTTTGGATCATCGTATTGCTCTTTAAGTAAATTCCAAGCTATGAGATAGTTTTGAGCCGACAAGTCCATAGATGATATCGCTCGCGCGGCATCTTTGCGTAAACAGCCTTTAAGATAAAATAACTTATGAACAGGCGGGATACTAGGCTCTTCATGGATTAAAGAAGTAAACAAGTTACGGAAATCCAACCATGTATTAATGGATCCATCAAATGTAGGAAGACCAATGGTTGGTAGGTTTGCGCTAAGTTGCGAGCTTGGAATAACAGAAGCAAACTGTTGTTGCTGTGTAATTGATTGCTGAGGCTGATCTGCGCTTACTGACGCAGGGTTGACATTGGATGGTAATGAAACGGTACTAGTGAGTGCTGAATCGACATTAACCTGAGTGTCAGGGTTGGCAATATTGTTAGTTTGACTATCTATAGGAGTTGCTGTGACAGTAGTTTCAAGCAATCGGTTAGATAAAAGGTTCGTAGCAATTGAATAGGTTTCAAAATATAGATCTTCGAATTCATCTCCATACTCGTGATGCTCATCGCTAAGCTCACAGAGCGATTCGAGCTCTGATTGAGCGCTTTCAAATTTTTCGCGAGTTGTTTCAATTTCCTTGTATCTCTTTTCCAGAGCGGGAAAATCCCTAGATGGATCAAATGCTTTAAGAAAATTTGAATACCTGGTTAACGATCGTTTAGCACCTGCGCGTTTGTTTTTCAAGGCTTTGATTTGTTCCGCTGCCATTTTAATACAATTACTGGAATCTTATTATGGTATATAACAATACGGTACGAAGTAGATGCGATAAAGTAAAAAGGAGTTATGGAAAAAGTATATTTCAGGTGGTACCAACTGACTTACCTGCACGCTGAATATGTATCTCCTGATACTGTTGTTGTCCAATTGTAATTGAACTTGACTCGGCAAGATTATGATTGACTATTGGAACCGGGAACTGGTCGGAACTCGTCGGAGTGTCAGCAAATGAATGATGATTGATGAAAATTGCAATAATTTTCTTCAAGTTGTCGATGAACACTGGATGGTTTTTTCGACTCTGATATGTTGCGCGAACCTGCGGCTTTCGATGAATGACTCACAAATGAATATGGATGATCACTGTGCAATTACAGCGAAGTTGCGATGACTAAAGCTTACTGCTTTCCAGATTATAGAAACAACACTGATTATTTTTACACTATCCGGCTCGAAGGACCAATGTTTTGACGTATCGTCCGTATTTAAGTTACACACAAGGCTTGCACTAAGTCTTGTGTCAAATAAAAGGAATGCGAAGATAGCACAGACAAGTGTTTATTTCAACTGTTCTCTACAAAGGTTCAACTTATACTAACTTAATTTTAAATTTACAATATCGAACTGAGATTTGAGCAACTTACTATGGTAGGAGAATAATTCAGGGGTGAAGGCACCTCATTGGGTAGACATTTGAAAAGGCCCACCCCACAGATGAAAAGATTCACAGATGCCAACCTTTTCAGTTGCTACAGCTAGATGGAAATATTCATGAAAGAAATATTACAGAACCAGACTTAATCCTTTGTGTAATATTAGAAAAACCCAAGAGAGCAAATACAATAGGGTCCTTTCATAATTCTACTAATTTCAAATATTTCTCTAGATTTGTGATGGATTACGGAGCAATAGATAAGCTGGCCATTTATAAGCTTTTAAGGATTTTGAGGGATACAATCTTAGGTATAAAATCTAATTAAAATTCAAATGCTTAAGAATTTCGAAGTACTAATCTTACGGCTTGGTATTTTATAACTCAATCCCGTTAAAAGGCGCAATATGATAAAAATAATAAAATGTGAATTTAATAAAAATTGTACTATCAATATAATAATTGAGATGAGACTCAACAATATTCTCTTTCCCGTCTGGATAATTCTTGGGTTGTTGGAACTAAAATCTTATTGGTTTACAATACCGTGTAGAGGAACTTCTTGTGTTCTGCCAAACAATAATGTCCTGTTGTTCTGAGGTTTTTCGATATCAGTCTAATACGTACAAGAGAGGAAATGAAAATATTTGCATCTCTGGTATTTAGATCACTGTCGAAATTTTGTTTATATTCTGCTTGTCCTGACCCATCAAAACCCTACTTACAAATCAAAATCAATTTGTGAAAGGTCTTGGGTGTCTTGCTACTCAAAACTGCGTGCTGAGCATCAAGGAGGCGTGAAGCGGTATGATTGAGAAGAGCTTGCAGTTGTACTTCAGCAGAAGTCTCTGTTACCATAATGCTGTCCTTATTAGGATAACATTCCTTTTTCGCCGCTTGGATCTTCTTATAGGATGGAAATCTCTCCTTATCTTGCTCTCTTATTATATTATATGGTGTCTTGTCAGTTGAGCTTCAACATACATAGCCAGGGCCTCTGCTTCTGTGAGTTGTAGCTTTTTGGGTACACTATTAGACTTGAAAGCCGTTTTAATCTTCTTTCCCCGCGTCGGAGTTGTTTGAGTGACATCCTTCACCACACTTGCTGCTGCAACTTGACCAGAACATCGCAAACTCATATGAGAGGCGAAAGATAATTCTTCAGGCGAGAAAGGTTTTTCTCAGGCACTCGGTTTTTTGGCATTTTGTTTTCTCTGAAGATGCGCTGAAAGTAATTTGAGGTCTACCTGCTTTCTTAGATGAAATGATAAAATTTGGAAAACTTATTGGAGTATTCAGCCAGTTTTCGTTTTTCATAACAAATCTGTCATGAATTCGATTAGATCTCTACCATCTTTTCTTGAAATCCAGGGCAAAGAACGAAATTTTTTATGAAGTGCCGGTAAACCTTGTTTTGGACACTTTGTACGCATTTCGACGAAATTTTTCAAGGCGTTCACTCGCTCTTCTGATTTTGAATAACCAGAACCATTCATTTTATTGAATAATTCCCTTCTAGTTATACATATTTCTGAAGAACCCGCTCCTAGAAACAACAAAAAACGATATTTCTCAAACTGACAATTGGTATTGTTAATTTCAAATTATATTGTCTTCAACCAGAGCAAATAAGTGCAACATTTTTTTTGTTATTATGTGATTACATGCTACAAAGATCATTCGAGAATGATAATTGGAAACATGATTTGCTCTAATTACAACTAAAATCATAATTGAACTTTGAATTATTGGAAAAAATTGATCCTCCTAGTGATTTTGGTAATATTTTCAAAATTGCTTGCATATCAAACAAATTATAATTATGAGTCAATAGACTAACCTGTGTATAAACACTCTATGTCAAAATCAAATTTTTATTAATGCTCAGAGTTCTAACAACACAAATTTACGATGCAATGGTTTGACAACTTACACAGCTGCAAAAATAGCTATCGTCAAATCAAGTTGAACAGAACGCCTGCTAGATCTGAGCTCCAACACGTATTGCCTGCAGACATTCAACTTTACAATCGTGTGTTATTTGACTTCGATTGCTTCTTTTCCTTCATGGAGTTCCTGCCAACAATTGGAATATTTGGCCCCAGTGTGTGGCATTTGGAAGTTTTTTAGAGACGGTTGTTCCAAGTTACTTTCTCACATGAGTGGGAATACAACTTCACTTAGGGGGAATTTGATACGGTATCCGCCTATTGTGGTTCTGCCTGTAAATTTTTTATGCGATTCTTTTGACAATATCATGTGCCGTATCAACTGAAGCGTCTTCTGAAACTAAACAGAAAATCATATTTTATAGAAATCATTTTTATAGAAATTGCGAAAAGTTGAGATTTCAGGAAAAAGCCTTGATTAAATCTTTCAATTTTGTAAATGAAGATTTGGGGGCAATTATTCATCACTGAAATATATATTTCTCCTTAATTTTTTTATACATCTTCCAAAAGGTTTACGTCATGACCTCAATAGAATTACTGAGAAACCTAAATCGATCTTAACGGAGATTGACGAAAAATTAAGCGACAGCGAAAAAACGCAAGAGTCCTGGCTGAGATATTTGACCATGAACAACTTTAAGATTGTAGACATTATTGGTCAATTAAAATCCACTATGATGTGCACACATTGTGGACACTCATCAGTAACCTTCGATCCTTTCTGGGATTTGTCTCTCCCCATAACACAAAAAACTGGCCAATTGAGTTTGTCACAATGCTTGGAGTTCTTCACAAGAGAGAAAACTCTGGATGAAGATGAAAAACCAACGTGTTTGAGGTGCAAGAAAAGAAGAAAATGCACAAAGACCCTATCAACTGTATTTTAGTAATTCATTTAAAAAGATTATCTCCAATGGAAAGTGAATGTTGCCATTGACTTTTCTTTAGAAGGATTACATATGAGCAATTATGCAGCAGACAATGTGGCTCCTTGTCGTTATAATCTATATGCTCTTTCAAATTACAGTGGGACTACTTACAACGGGCATTATACAGCATATTGCAGACACCCTTATAGTGACACGTGGCATGAATACAACGATTCACACGTGTCCACAATTTCACCAAAATCGGTTTGAGTGGGGAGGCATATGTCCACTTTTATGAACAGGCGGGAACGAAGCAGCACTTTCGAGGTGTTTTCTTCCTTTTTCTCTTTCCATTCATTTAGTTTAAATTCTGTTGATTGATTTGTATTTCATGATTCTTATTGGAGAAATTACAATATATTATCATTTAAATAAAAAAAAATCTCCCTAAATAGTTATATGAATCAGAAGAGAATTGGAATAGCAAGTTATTTGAAATGATTCCATTTAATGTTTCAGCCCAAACATCATGCGGCTCTGGATCAATGAATGGAAAAGTAATGTACGAAAGGCTACCAAACATCCAACTGCAAGGTTTTGATGACGATATCGTGAGAGACAGTGCTCCACCGTTTATGGTTTTGGAAAAATGTCAAGATTTGTGTTTGCGTGATAGATCTTCAAACAATATAGTCAGAGCTTGCTCTTCTTTCGATTTTCAACCAGGAAGTCGAATAGCCACGTACGGTGGAGGAACGGATTACGAAGAAAGCACTTGTTATCTCACAGCGGAATCCGCAAGACCGGAGGGTATCGGCAGCCTTATGCTTGTGCCAAATAGCGTTCATTTCACTGAAGTTTGCATTACATGTAAGAGTATTTGACATTATCATTTTGGTTTGGGAAGAATTACTATTAATTTATTTAACACGTTTCGAAATATATTCGATTTGTCTTCAAGGTACTATAAGGAAATTCTCTACAACTATTTGAAACATGTGGGCCTGACTGTATGTATTCTAACTGTTCGATACTAAGGAAATGTTTTGAAAAAGAAGTACACAAAACCTAATTTGACATTCAAAGATATGCATGGATTCAAAAACATCATACTATATTAGATAACTATATAAATAATCCAAATAATAGTAGGTTGCTCATATTTGAACTCACCTAGACAGAATATTAGGCGATGTCTAAAGAAAACAATATGAAGCCATTCAAACCAGAATTTATTCATTCTCTGGAAAAAACCTTTGATATTTAGTTTATAGACACAAAGACTCAATTACGGATACTTTTTGAAGATTTTTTTTGGAGATGAAGCTAGTTTCATAATAACTAGAGTGGTTTCATAAAAAATAATCAGTATTGGGCCACTGAAAATTTCAACTCAGTGCAATTCTGAATGAGACAATAAAAGAACCTTTACTTTTTGGCGGCAACATCATGTCCGCAAATTTCCCACAATTTTGAATGAATGCATTATCGGACTCTATCGATGAACTATTCCGTGCAGGAACAAAAAATTAATATTTGCAGTTGAATGATTGTTGAGTACATGAAATAGACCTTGCAAAGTACAAAAAATCGAAAGTACCTTGATCTGCCTTGCAGAGTTTAGGATAGGATGGAGTAGTAGATCAATGGGAAGGCCACCTAAATCACCTGACCTAATTCCACTCGATTTTTCATGACACTGTCTCAAACAAAATGAATCGAGTGGGACTATGCACAAGAACTCATAAGGCATATGTTTTGAGAGTCATTTCCGCAAAATTATTTTTGACGTAATTATGACAGAGGCCATTTGAAAACCATGTGAAGCCAGTACGGCCATATTGAAAAAAACGCTATTTTTCCAGCTCTGTTACGCCAGCGACGCAAAGTACGAAAATCGCATTTACAAACTGCCAAAATTAGGTACTTTGTAGGTGCTTTTTAGGTACCGAAGTCAAAAATTAGGTGCTCTGTAACTTACACCACAACTCAATACTCAAAGATGCGTTGCTAGCATTATGTAATGCTAATTAATAAACAAAAGCTTCCAACAGATCTAAGAATCAGGTGTCTCGAAAACCAGGGCGAATGCTCAATCAGGTATAAACTAAGCGTGGTAATAAAGTGCTAATTAGGGCTTGCAAGAAATTGAGATGAAAACGACCGTGGATAAGCGGAAAAAATTCGGGATACCTGATTTGAGAAAAAAATTTAACAATATACAATGAAGTCTTGAAATGTTCGTAAACTCATACATATACAATCAAAATAAAGTGATAATCAAGTGCTTACTAGATATTTATTGTAAACCTAGATTTCATAATCTAGGTTTACAATATGGGGCTCATGGACCTGAAAACTACCATGACTGATTCGAATTTACTTTAGATAAATTCAATACAAAATTATCAATTTCATAAATTGAGAAAAATGAGAAAATATTGTCAGTTGAGCAAGTTGCAATAACTGAATCAACAATATGTCAAAATGAACATCTCATTACTGCTGCAAGGGATCGGTATTTTTAAGTTTTTTTCACTAATTATAATTTTAAAAAAGTTCTATTGCACAAATTGATTGAGAAAAATGTAATTGAATTTTGAGTTTTGCAAAAGGAATTGAAAAAATTGAAAAAAATTGATACTTCAGTTTTAATATACAGAGTCATTCCCAAAGTATGCACCTTATGGGAAACTTATTTATTAAGAGTTTTCCGATAAAATGTTATTCCTGATAAAAGTTTGTGCATCCCCTAAAACTAAACACGTACCAACAAAATACAGTAAAACACACGTAATATAGGGGAGCCTTCAAAAATTTGATTTTGATACTGGAGTAAAGTACGCTTCTTTTGATATGTTTTGGGATATGTTGGGATATGTTTTTCAAAAAGTTGTTCAGCATTGAAAAATACGTCTAGATTTGAAGTCATGGCCATCCAAGCGAAGTTTTATTTTTTTACCCATTTTTTTTAAATGGGGACTACGAAAGAAATATTGCTAAAACGATAATTTTTTTTGAAGAGTAAAATAAATTTCGAAGTTTTTGGTGCTAAGTTATTTTTATTTTATGTTAACACCGAGAATTACTCAGAATTATACTGTATTGTAACAAAAACTCAGTATTCTTCAACATCAAATAACAAAACATCAAAATAAAATAGGTATTTAGGAACAAACTCATTGATTTTCTGCATATGGTGCATATGGTGCACAAAAATTTTAATTCAATTTTTTCCAATCAATTAGTGTGATAGAACTATTTTTAGATTATAATTGATGAAAATTGGTACTGCAAGGCCAAATGGGGGTATAGTTTGAGATACGCCCTTATGACTTTAGAAACGCGATGTACAATAGTACAATATGATAAATAATTCAAGTAATTTCTGTATTGTTAATTATTTCGTACTTTCGTAGGAAATAATTCGTTAATTATTCGTTAATTATTTAATACTTTCTCGACGACTTATTATTTTCGAAAATTCAATTGCTTGTTATCAAATAATTTTAAATCTTGGGTACAAATTTATATTGGATTAATCAACTGGACTATTGTAGCATTTTATTCAACTTCAAATGTTCGTTCGTACACAAAATGAACTACCACTGATAAAAAAGTTTCACCAACTTCTCTGACATATATGATGACGTAGGATTCTTCACATCATATTAAATTATTAAAATTGAGGAGCACAAACTAACTGCTTGAGGAATCTATTGTATAACGAAACACGTGTCGCGGTTTTTGTAAAACCCTTCATAGTGAAAACCATGCTGTATTAATAAGTTTTTTTCTTGATCTCATTCATTGAGGAACGTACTATAAGAACTCAGTACATCTGTCATGGTGGTTTTCAGGTCCTTGAGCCCCATAGGCATTATAGAATTTAGGTTTACTATGAATATCTAGTGAGCACTTTATTAGCACTTTATTTTAATCGTCTATGTATAAGTTTACGAGGATTTCAAGACTTTATTGCATATTGTTAGCTTTTTTCCAGATTTTTTTTCGCTTATTCACGGTTGTTTTCATCTTAATTTCTTGCAAGCACCTAATTAGCACTTTATTACCACGCTTAGTTTATACCTGATTGAGCATTCGTCCTGGTTTTCGAGAGACCTGATTCTTAGATCTGTTGTTTAGCGAAATTGAAGCTTTTGTTTATTAATCAGCATTAAATAATGCTAGTAACGCAACTTTGAGTATTGAGTTGCGGTGTAAGTTACAGAGCACCCAATTTTTGATTTCGGTACCTAGAAAGCACCTAAAAGTACCTAATTTTGGCATTTTGTAAATGCGATTTCCATACTTTGCGTCGCTGGCGTAACAGAGCTTTGTTTTTCGATTTTCGATATTGAAAATCAATAGAAGTTGACTTTGTAAACGAAAACTCGTGTTCTAGCTGATGACCAGAAAAATCAATCGGTTAAAAAATATATGTCTTATATGGCTTCTTCCATATCAAATGGGACTCACTATAAAAAAGCTAACTAATGGTTATTCGGGCATTCAAAAAAAATCTCTATCGTACACTTTATTGAAAGTTGTATTATCTCACTCAAAAATAATATTGCCTACTGGAGCTGAGAAATTTGTTTTTGTTTTAACTTCTTTCGAGTTTCAGTAGTCAGTTTTATGATATTCCATGTTTGATTCACATAGTATGTTCGGTATTGGTTACGTTTTCTTCAGTAAATCGTATTCAATATCACTTGGGGAGACTTTTTGTTTGATAGGAAAAAAGCCTTTACCAGCCGTCTCCGAATTTTCCAAGCAATTTTCTAAGTCAACACTGAAACGAGTCTCAGAAAATTACTTGATATGAACTTCTTTATATGGAAATATTGAAGTCATTGTATTCTATTTTATGAAATGAAATTTAGTCTTAGGTCGAAACCTTGAAATATTTCAACAATTTTGTATTGCTTGTTATCAAGTATATTCTTATCTAAAAAGATCCCACTCAGTAAATCAGAAGAAGTTTAGATAATAGTAATACCACTATTCTTTCATTACCTCCATTGTGAGATATATTGATATAGTAAAAGAAAATAATAACATCAATTATTATTATTGTTTATGAATCAGTCAATACTATCACAATTTAATTCGAAAACGTGAAATAATGAGCAATTCATGAAGTTATGATTCGTTTGAATTGTTTCGAATTACATACAGAAAATAATAAAAATAAATTACTCCAATTTTCAATTTTGGGAAAAGATTCAATTCGAAAAAGTAGAAGTGATACGTGATGATATGAAAAAAATCGTAACCGGAACCAATTCTTTAATATGATTGATAACATGAAACATGATAAAATAAATAACTTGCAAAGTGAATGACTCAAAATATGATGAAAGTATCGTTATGGAATGGTACATTTTAACAGAGTTTACAGTGCCATTGAATATAAATGAATGAGTAAATTGAGCGAAGTGACGATAAGCTCATTCATCAAGTTAGGTCGGTACCAGTTATCCATTGGCTCGATTTCTCATATCTCTCTCCGAAGTGTGATTTTCATTGAACTCATATTTTGCATTATCAAACTTTGCTGTAACCACAATAATAGATCAACCCAAGTAGATAAACAAGAATACAATATTATTAACTGACCCGTTACTTGATGAAAATTATCAACATGGTAACCAAAACAATTTTTCCACTCATAACTTCACTGAACATGCGTATCGCTACACAGTAGCTTCTTCAGTCGAACTGGTGTATCAAACTATTTCACAATTTATTTTATAATAACAGTAGCTACAAAACATAATTGAACAATATTGGTAATTCTTAGTTAAAAGATATATTTTAACACGAAGTAAATACCATAAAATATTAATTGTAAGCAAAATGTATTCAATAAGTAGTTGAAGAAGAATAATTCTTGATTCTGAATTTCTTCCTCAGCAGAGATCCTTGCTAAAATCCCTAGAAATCAATAAACTAAAACAATCAAATTTACCAATAAACTGTTAGTATTAAATGTTAGCGTTGTGTAAATTGTGAAATATTGTTTTCATCCTACCCATTTAACCCACAGTGTTTGGTTGTTACTCTTTCTTAATCAAAATCTACAGAGCTTCTAGAAATCCAAAGGACAGTCAAGAATTTGGAATAACCCGGAATTAAGGAAATTACATGTAAGGACTCCGATGCATATTATGGACAGACTAAAAGATTTTTCAAAATGAGACATTAGGAACACTTAGCACACCCAAATTATGAAAGACCAGAAAAATCAGCAGTAATCCATCAAATTTGCAACAAAACCAGTCCATAGACTTTAGTTCATTATGATTAGTTAGAGAATTTAACAACAACAGAGAGTGTATACATAAGTAAACATAATAATATTATGAATAACGATGGTGAACCAATACCTATACGATATAGACCCACTCACTTTAGACCTAACCTAACCTAACAACATGGCTTGTTGAAATAATATTTTAATTATCAGATTCACCTGACTATTACATAGGGCCACATTATTAAATTATTTTAAGACAATTGAGATGCAGGAACCTAGCAGAGGTGTCTATGGTATAAATAAGGATAACGTTGTATGTTTATTCAGTTTGATCTTCCTCTTGAAGATGATCACTTGGTTATCGAAGTGTTAAAATAACGGTTTGGTGTTGGGATAAAACTCCAGTACCTAATATTCATTACTACACCAAAGATTTCAAACAGTACATCACAAGTACATTATGTTGTTATTGATTCAAAAATATAATGTTCCATTCAGCACACGTAAGCTCTGCAATAACAATAACATTTTGGAGTTTCCAATGTCGAACACTGAAAAGAAGATAATAAACTTCAAATTAAATCAAATCAACTTATTATATTACATATTTTATATAATAAAGAAACTCACAGCGTGATTTTTCTACTTCATAAAAACATAATTATTTCAAGAAATATTCAAGTTACTTAATATATTATTGTTCCTACGCCTTTCCTAATGAATTTTGTATATTGATGGTTTGATTTAATCTAAAGTTCAATTCCTTCTTTTCAGTGTTTGTTAATAAAAGTCTGTACTCAAAAATGTTTTTCCACTAATAATTCATTATTCATTCTTCAGTCATCGCTGGTCAGTTTCCTCAGTTTATTCAGTCCATTGTTGTAAGATGGGTGCCTTCAACATTATTTTGAGCACCAACAACTAACTCTAAGCTTTTCCTAACCATAACCCTGAGATTGCTAGATTCCATTGACATCGATAGATAGTTTAGATTGTTTAGAACATTGAAGGAAAATTGGTGGGTAACTGGCTAGATTCGAAGGGATTGGGTCTATTTGTTCTTTCAACTTACACTTTAGTGTGAGATTTTATACTAACGTACATAAACGTTCGATAAAGCTGTTTGTTGTATAACGAAATATGTATTGCAATTTTGTAAACTGTCTAGTGAGGTTATAGATTTTCATCGAGTATCGGCCAATTCCATCACATATGGATTGTGTCTAATAGACATTCCAAACCGTGTATTGTGACTTATACATGACTTTTATATACATTTATATATATATATATATATATATATATATATATATATATATATATATATATATATATATATATATATATAGCTGCGTAAACGCAAGCGAAACATAAGTGGAACCACCTATTGGTGTGACACCCAAGTCAACTTGCCAACACTGACATTAAATCATTTTTTAAATATGATTTCGTCTAGTTTTCGCCCTTGAGTATATTTCGTATTCATACTGAATTTCATTTACATTTGATAATTTAACCTAACTGAAAAACAATATTTTCTTTAGCGAATAGACCCGAAAGGGAATGCCCAAACAGGAGATACATTTTTGAAAGACATCCCCGCAAGAAACTGAAACTGCCCGCACCCGACATAAAAGAAATGACTGCATCCAATAGAACGGAGTGTGAAGATAAATGTCTCAATGAATTCAGCTTTGTTTGCCGGTCTGCCACTTTTGACTCTAACATGCGGACTTGCACTTTGAGCAGGTTCACTCGAAGGACACATCCGGAGCTTCTCGTTGACAATCCTGATTCTGATTACTTGGAAAACACTTGTCTCAATGGTAAGGTCATAGTGTTGATTCTGAATATTCTGGAAACAATAATTTACAAAAATGTAATAATTTTCATAAAAAAAGTTTTTACTTTCTTGTAATATAGATAGTTTCCTATGATATTCATCTTCGAATGTTCACAATAGGTAAAATACATGAACGTGTGAAAATTATTTTACTTGAGTGTTTATAAAAATACACACATACTGAGTACAAATAAAAAAAAATGAAAAGGGTGGAAAAGGACCCATTCACGTTTCTGAATTCCATCCATTCTATCAAGAAACTATACCATCAAATATTCTTAATCACTTCAACGTACCCAAATTTTTTTTGTTTCATTTTTCAAGTGATGGGTTGAATGAATCATCTTGTCCTGACAGTTGAAATTTTCTTGCAATACTCATTCATTTTTCAAATTCTTATGAACATTATTCTCAATCTATGCAATGAATGATGATCTTCAATGGAACTTCTTTCAAAAGGACTCCACACAATATTGAGTACTGAATAAATATACAAATTGCATAACTACAATTCACAAAATTTGTTGCAAAAACTTAACAAAACGTGTCGTGGCCAGAATCAGTATTGAAAAAAGAAACTTCTGCCCAAAATTAACCGGAGGTAGAATAGCTTCCCAAACGGATCTCCAGGAAGAGGAGGCTGATTCGAAAGCGTTCTGCAAGCGGGGAGCAATTCCCCAAATCCAGTATGTAGGTGATCTACTCAATTGATTTCAGCGTGATCGAACAATAAACATCTGCAAGAATACTCTGTGTGGTAACTTGGATGAATATCTGTTTTCCGGCACTCATCTGCCAGGTTCTACAATGTAGGAACTTTGGGACAAATGAATGTTTTGAAATTTCATAAACATTTAATCCAAGTCAGACAAAATTATGCTAATGAAGATTGTGAACTCTCAAATAATCTACTTAACAATTGTTTCGAAAAAAAGGGTATAACATGTGAGAAAATGTATATTTTCAACAATATATAAAAAAATTAAGTAATACAAATTATGAAAATATTAATCAACTGAAATTATTTGGCACTCGGGGGCGACTTGATTGGTTCCAGTGGCGCATTTGCTTTTTCAGCTGCGGGAAAACCCGGAAAAACCTGCAGTACCAAATAATCTGAAGATCTTAATGTGTCAATGTCCTCTCTTTTATAGGAAAAAATGTAGGATGTCTCCAGAGGCTCCAATAAGTTCAAGATATTGCCAGAATAGTCAGTGACAACAATGAACTGTCCTTTATTTCGATATCCTCTATATTATTCAAGTTATTAGTGCATTATCATTATCCCATCAGAAGCCTGCATTACGTGCCAGCAACTTTGCGTAGTTGATACCATTTGGTACATTTTTGTTTCTTACCTTGTTCACATATACATATTTGTTTGCAATTACACATAGAACAGAAGTTCAATCTTTTGTTTATTCATAATCATTTGTGAATTAATTTGAATAAAGGAATATTTTTAATACATCACTAGTCGGATCATAGTTTCGAGTATCAATTTCACTATGGTTGTTAGGACATAACAGAAGAAAATTTTGAAATTTTTCAGCTGAAAGAAGGTGCGACGGTTTAGCAGTATTCATAAAAGAAGAAAACAAAAGACTAGGTGGTCCTTTCGAAGTGGACATGTTCACTAACCTTACTTTAGATGACTGCCAAGCAATGTGCGTACGAGCTGAAAAATATTTCTGTAGGTCCATCGAATATGACGAGATGACGAAACAGTGCACATTGTCGGAGGAAGATTCAATATCGCAAAAAGATGACATTGGCGTGGCGAGCAGCCCCAGTCACCATTTTTATGATTTTGCTTGTCTGGATAGTCGTGAGTATCAAGGGATCTATGAACAGTCCAGAGCATACCTTGTGAGAATCAATTTCACTACGGTAACCATTAGATAAGTCATCAAAAGAGAAAGGAGTGTTGGGTTCGCTCCTAAAAATATATTGGAATGGACTCTCAGACTCACGTCCATTTATGAAGATTTCAAAAAGGTTTTCGATAAATGTAAGATGTGTATAAGAACAGTTCAGAACCCATTGAAAATATGTTGCTCCGGGTTCTGGAATATAAATGTACGGGAACATGCGGTAATAAAATAAAATACTTAAATACAATTTTCATTTTTTCAATCTAGTAGCTCGTCGAAACCAGTCTGATAGGGAGTATTATCAAATAGTATTTTGTACTATTTGTTATTTGATATTTGTGTTTTTCCACCATCTTTACATGAAATTCCATCAATCTTATACTAGTTTGTATTGCATTGCTTGCTGCATTTTTTTCTGATTATTCCTTCATGATAGGTTCTCGTTTTCATATTCAGGTGTATTTTCTCTGATCCTATCCCGTACCACAGATTATGATACTAGCACGCTGATCACATCTCCAATAAATGAAGTGTTGATCAGTGTCTGAGATACTAATGAAATTTTTCATTGTGTCCATTACATCCAGTGCAGTATCAATTTAATCCGGTCCGCATAGTTTTAAACAGTATTTACATGTCAACCTCATTGTCATTCTTGGGATCATCAATGCCCTAAGTACAGCTTGGCTCCCTGTAAAAATATTGATTCGCTCATCTCTTTAAGGCATTGAATCATAATTACCTCTGCATTGTAAGATTGCATAAACACCACAAGTCACCAGGCACACCGGTGCCTGGTGACTTGTGGTCCGTGATCATTATTGGGTTCCTCCACATATTTGGGTTCCTTCCATTATTATTAATAACAATAGATTGTTTCATGTTTGAATACCATAGAAACATATATATTTTGAGGAATTCAACCACCGCTGAGTATAACCACTACATAATATCTGGTTGAGGCCACCATGTCTTTCCATAAGTACGTTTGTCTGGGTGTTGCTTCAATCATTTGTCGTCTATATCAATCCTCTTCTGAGCATACAGACAAATGGATAAAATTCAATACAATTTCATCAACTGGGGTAGTAAGATTATATAATGATAATATAGAATAAAGAAAATTACTTTTGTCTAATTTTTACTGAGTTTATTAATTTAGTAGAAATTAGGCAGAAGTTATTTTATTATTAGTCAGTGGGCTATGCTTGAATACTGGCAGTAAACAAATCTAAAGAAATGAACTTTAAATGTTCAAGCCAGTTTCGAATATACCTACAGAGTAGGTTGAATGCAAGTGTGTCCGTTCCAAAATTGAAGGTCGACACTTTCAGTTGCATTGCCAATTGCATAATATGCAGGAAATTTTCTGTGAAGATTCCTGCACTGATGCCTGTCGGATATAATCCAACGCCCTTCGTGGTATTAGCCAGGGGAGTAGTTGTTTTCTGATAGGTGTCAGTCCATTCAACCTACTTTGTAGGTATATTCGGGACTGCCTTGAACGTTTAAAGTTCATTTGTTTAGAAAAGTTATTTTCTTTATTCTATATTCAATATGAATTTCTACAAATAAATAGGTCATCAATCGAACAAGTCAAATATAACGATAAGTTCAAAATATTATATATCGTTTAAATTGAAAGGGTTATATTTTTAGGAGTGACTAATTTTTTTTCTTCATCAAGATGAAGTAGTAGAAAGCCAAAAACTTTCTTTTCCCAAGATATATTGTATTTCACATCTGAAAATTGAATTATCAAATTATTATTATAACGACATAGATTATACATGTTATTGATCTAATTGAATGAATACATACCCATTCATAACTCAATCCAGAAATGAAAACCCGCACGAAAGAAGTTCAACGAATCCCTCTCAAGGTCGTTTGTCTTTGAGTTTCCTTTCGACCATACATATGTTTTTTCGTTAGACAAATTGTCATGTCCCCTTTCTACTTCTCGTTGTTTTCAAAACCCGATTCAGTATCACTATTATGATAGATGGCAAATCCGAACAGCTCTGTCTGGATCCAAAACTACTACTACTTCTTTTGAAATTACTATGGATCTTCATCAAGTAACGGCCGATACAATCAGAAAAAAAAACAACTCTGTTTGGTATTATAACGTTTCATGACTCTGGTATCATCTAGTTTCCTATTTACAAAAAGACTGAAAGTGATTTCTCATTCGACGATCAATATGTGAGCTGATCTTTTCAACATACCGCCGATGAGACCTTAGTTCACCTTGTATAAACGTGTTTTGGGTTTTCTGTCTATCCCAAAGCTGTCGTTTTCTTGAAGTGATTGGTAGCTTCCTTTGGCCTCTTCCACTTGTAAAACCACTTTTCGAAAATAATGGACTGATCATTTCATTTTCCAAAAGGGATGGAAAAAGCTATCAACACTGAGGTTGTTTAACGTCATAGCATTAAGAGCCAATAAATAAAAAAAGATCTTTTAGTTTATGTCATACAAACATGGCACAGATCAACAGACAGGGACAATCCCGGCAGTAGCTTTGAATATATTCAAAGCATTTGATCGTGTATATCAACAGGATCTTCTCCGAGAGTTTCCAGTCTACTACACAGATGTACCAAGTATAGAGTTCAGTTATTACACCCATGCTTCTCTATGACATGGATCGGTCCGCTCCAATGATTGGATCAAAACGAGGAAGTTATGAAAATATTCCTTGTAACATACTGCATTCATTTATCGTGTAAATACTCATAGATGATAGTGAGGAAAAAGATTTATTCTCTCTTGTTATTATTTTTTGAAATTCAGAAACGACAATGCGTAACCCAGTTGGGGTGATGGAAGATATCTAGTTACATCCATCAATCATCATATACTTTAAGTTTTCTTGTGAGCTTGTTGAATCCCTGATAATGTCTACCCCGTTCAGTGTCCACTGGCTGACCAACAGAAAACTCAATTGTCGTTCAGATTTCAATTTTTATGGTTTCTTGAAGTAGTTCCTCATCACCTCAGAATCCATAAAAGGTATTTTGTGGTTTAAACGTTGTTGCACAATTGATTCTCAGTGTTCTGGACTCCAAGAATCCATCGTTGAAGTTCAAATCAGCATCTTCACCAAATCAGGAAACATATTATTTTCAGCAAGAGGCTCCGAATATCCCGATAACTCCGTCACCTCTCACTTGTTCAGCGGGAAAAAACCGGATACGGCGTTCCAGAGGTACAGAAATAGCAGACTGGGAGGAGAGCATCATTCCGAAATATCTGGCAGATCTTTGAGCGAATGTCTCGACGAGTGTTTGAGACAACCCAGTTTCCAATGTCGATCAGCAGAGTATAGTGAAAGATACCGAACTTGCAGACTAACTAGATATAATCAAAGAGATGGTATGAGAATAATCTATGATGCTGATTATGACTACTACGAGAATTTAATGCGTGAGTATCTGATTCAATCAATGGATATATGTATATGGATACATGGGTACATGTTTTGACTAAACTAATTCGACCTCGCCGTTTTGAACTTAACTATTTCGACACAAAGTAACATATTCTCTGGCCGTTTCAATCCTGGATTTTATACCTTTTGTTAACAATATTCCAAATACCAAATATGTGTTTTTTTTTCAGACTGAATTTTTGGACATAAATCTTTCTCAATAATCAAATAATTATGTCAGGAGGGGCCGCCCATTAATCACGTGAGTTTTGAAAGCGGGGGGAGGGGTTTTAGCAAAAATCACGACATATCACAATGGGGGGGTGTAGTAAGATATCACATACATTCATTTTTTCATGAAACGCGCGATTTCTGATTCAAAAAGCGGTATTGTGACATTGACTCGACGTTGCCAGGCAATGAATGAAATCACCGCGCACCACGATGACCGCCCGGATCGGCTTGCCAGTTATATTTTGTTATTTCGGCGCCGAATACATGCAAACACTGTTACCTCGTACGTTTTTCATTAAAACAATGTCCAAACTAGGTAATCTGTATAAAAGACCTATTTGCAGAGTAAAAGAAAGGAAACATTTTAAAATTCTTTGTAGGTACTCAAAAATACACGTGATTTTGGGTGTGACACAGGGGTTACTCCTAAACCTCACCACGTATCACCAAGAGGAAGGGGGGTTAATAAATGCAAAAAAAACATCACGTGATTAGTGGACGGCCCCTAACCAAATAATGAAAATATGTGTATTTTTCCACAGTATATTAATCGAACTTTGTACTAGAAATATCCCAGCTCTAATAGCTGTGGTACAAATGGTCCCGTAGTTTAATAACTGAGGTCGAATCGCCGAAGTTGAACCGCTGGGGTCGAAATATCCTGTTCCGGGAATGCACGACTTGATTTGCGTAATATCACTGTTGCCAATATTTCCAATAACTCGAAATCCACCATCTAGAAACATTAAAATCATGAGAAATATTTATAGTAAAAATTTTTCTGGATAATAAAATATCATGCTAGTTCACAACAATATTTTCAAAAATTCAATTTGTCATTGTAACTCTCACAAATTATTTTTTCTTATTCGCCTTAATATACATCATCTGTAGTTGCTGGTGCTGTTTTTTTTTTCATTTATCTACTTTTCACAATACAGTGGCATAAATAAGTTAGAGAATCTCAAACTCTGGAAAAAGGTATCTGTTAAAGTCTGAAAATCAACAGATGCATTACCATTACCTGAAATATCTAATTCATTAAACAACTTTCCATAAGTCATTCAATCACATGTGATTGAATATATGGATGTAAATAAAGTGCTATAAAATTCAATCAAGATTTAGGTAGAAATATAGTACCAAACAGTGCCCTATTGACAGTAGCGAATGACAAAGCCTCGGCCTGGGAAAAATCACATTGCACAATTCTTATTACTCTGGATCAAAATAAGGCATCCTCTGAGGTTTCTCAAAGTAATGTCCTTGTCCCATTTTTACCATATTCACTTTTGGCCCATCTACAGTAATGAAAAATAAGTAAAAAAATGTATGTCAAACGGTTTTATTGAAAAAAAGAAAATATGTAATGATGTAGATAAAGTACTAAGAACTGAAAAATAATTTACAAGGTCCTAAGTAACAGTCATCACACCACTCGCCTCAGCAATCCACGGTATTGCACAGATAAAAAATAATAAAATCGATGGACGTAGCGAAACCTGACTAAATCTGATCAATACCGTAGATTGCTGAGGTGAGTGGTGTAATGACTGCTGTCTAGGACCTTCCGAATTATTTTTCAGTTTATAGTACATTATCAACATCATTATTTTCTTTTTTTCAACATATATCAACATATTTCCTTTACTTATTTCATTTTCAAGTTTTTAGTTTCTGATTTTTTAACTCAATTTTTCTGGTCAGTTCATTTAGTGCCTCATTATTACAAGGTAATATGTAATCCGCCATTCTGTAGCTGCCCCTATCTTGAATGTGCGTCTTTCTCAAAATGTACTACTATTCAACTAGTCCAAACAAAAAACAAACAGGGCAAGCTAAATAAAACCGTTTCAAAATCGAAAATTCACTACCATGTTAGTGTTTTTATATACTAGTGGCCTAACTACTCTCTGTCAGTTTCACCTCTACCTGTTATAGTTTCTATAAACTACCTATTTTTATAATATCTTAAATTTGTTATGAATTTCCTCTATATTAGTGACTTTCCCCTACACGTTTTCTCTAATATTTTTTGTTTTTTTACTAGGAATTATTACGTATAAGATAAGGGCTGTTCGAAATAGGACCGTTGTCGGTATTCATAGAACCCTTTTCGATTTCCAAGCTTTCGAAAGCATCTAGAAACCTGTTGTCATGTACCGGTCTCAACAATTTTGAACATTTCTCGCTTTTATGTGGTCGTTATTTATGGCATGTTGAGCGACACTAGATTTCTCCGGTCAATGAAACCGAATATGAGAAACATGTTACTTGTAGCGAGATAATATAGTCCGTTTGGTTTGGCCAACATATTTTTTATCACAATCCTCGAAGCTTATTTCGTAAATCCTAGACTTTTCTTTTCCACTGTCTTGTCTTTGGGATTGCCCAACACTTCTTGAAGTGTACGTGTAGTTTTGAAAGCCACTGTTATATTCCATTTTTTTAAATTTCAGGACTAAGCAATAGGTGTATTTGGGTTCATGTGAAAGCACTATAAATTTTGAATCTTTTTCTTCTCGAAAAGTCGAGGCATTACGAAGATACTCCCTAAATTTTTGTTTTCTTATCAATTCATTCACTATGTTTGATGGATACCCGTTGCTTTCAGCCACCTCCCTATCAATTTTTTTCTCAATCTCATACCTTACATTTTTCGTTGTGAGAATGATAGAAGCTGTCAGGAATATACCTGAATGTACTCATATTCTTTCTATATTCGTATACGTATTCTTCAGTGATTAAATACACTTAGATATCACTAAATTTCTCAGCAAAATTCATAAAAATATAAAATGTGCTATACGAAAACCAAAAACTTCCCCAATAGAAAACCAATCACAAACATATCCTTACTTCAATGTTGAATATAAATGAAATGGTTAAGTCTTTTCCGGCTGAGGTTTTCAGTGTAACTATTTTTCGAGTTCGAAGGCCGTGAATCTTTGTAATTTCTTCCTGACGTTTCGCTGGCACGAGTGGCTAGCTTCTTCAGAAGTTTATATCAATACAAGATGTATTGATATTCTCTGAAGAAGCTAGCCACTCAGGTCAGCGAAACGTCAGGAAAAAATTTTAAAAAATCCACGACCTTCGACCCGAAAAATAGTGACACTGAATTATAAACGAGTTCCATATTTTATCCCCGACTAGAATCCATTTCAATGAGCAATTCAGCCTAAACATATCCCAATTTACTATTGAGAAAACTTTCTTCTTGCTAGAACAAGAATACTGTCTCTCGGCGGGCATTTTGCTAACCAATTTAACATTATCAAGAGATGACTTAAAACTGAATATTCCAATCTTGTTCACTCAAAAGTATTTGGAAGGTTACCTTCCAAGTGCCCTTAGCGATTCTTAACTAATTCAATTGTTCGATGAATAAATAACGTTGCTCATTTGTGAATTGCATTATGATGACATGAACTAATATAAATTTTTCGAAAAAGTTCAACTAGCTGATTAGGTACCGCTCCAAAATATCAGAAAAAATGTACCCATAACCAGGAATTCAATAAATTTCAGTTCAAAAAAATGAGAATCAGCCAATTCTGAAGATAATTCATTACGTAATTTACTCGATAATAAAATAACATGTTCTTGAATTAGTGCTCAATATAATTCTTTAGAAAATAAAACTTTAAACATCAGGATAGAATCACATTCTCCATAATTTACGTTTTCAGTTGGTGGTGAAGGAGAAGGTTCAGGACAGAGACCTGAAGATAATAGCAGCCCCGGCTATCGACCAGGAGAAGACAGATATCCAGGAGGTGATCGATACAGACCAGGAAGTAGATATCCACCAGGAAGTGGAGGTAGTACCGGCGAAAGATATCCTCCCAAATATCCTGAAAAATTCCCTCCCAGCATCGGCGGCTATGACGATAGACATCCCCCTGGTGGTCGACCCCCATTCGATAGATATCCAGAATATGATGACAGATTTCCAGACAGATATCCAGAGAGATATCCTGATAACAAATTTCCTGACAGGGGAAACGGTAGATATCCAGTTGGTCCAGCGTATCCACCGTCTTCTAGTGGTGGTGGGAAATATCCAATTGGACCAGCCTATCCCCCTTCATCTAGTGGTGGCGGGAAATATCCCATTCCACCGTCATATCCCCCATCTTCTGGTAGCAAACCAATCGGCAAACCCTACGACAGATATCCTTATTATCCGCCTTCATCTAATGCAAAACCGGAGAAGTATCCGCCGGCAGATAGAAATAGCGATCGATACGGAAACAGATTTGGAGATAGATACGGGAACCGATATGGGGATAGGTATGGGGATAGGTATGGGGATAGATATGGAGATAGGTACGGAGACAGGTTCGGTGGACGATATGGAGGAAACAATGATAGATATGGGGACAGAAATGGTGAAAAATATGGAGGATATGGAGGGAGATATGGTGATAGTGATGAACTTTATGGAATTCGATATGGAAACAGATATGGAAACAGATATGGAGATGGTTATGGAGGAAGGTATGAAGATAGATATGGAGATAGATATGGCGATAAATATGGTGACAGATACGGTGACAGATATGGTGATAAATATAATGGCAATCGCTACGATTACTATGGTGATGATAAGAATGGGGGAAGCAAATGGTTCTTCAAACCCGATCGAAGACCCTCTGGTCGTCCTGTTGACCCTAGACCTGAAAGACCACACTATGATCGACCACCATATAATGACAGACCATACGTTGACCGCCCATACAATGATCGAGTACCTGGAAGGAGGCCAGTAGGAGGTCCATATAGACCAATATCACCTGGACCCGATGGACCAATATATGATAGTTTTGGCGGAATAGGACCAAATCGACCTTATAGTTCAAGATGTGATGAAGGAGACAATTTTAAACAATTGGGATTGCATATGAGAATGCGCAAGGAATTTGTTAAACGAACTCTTTACGCTCCGTCATTGAGAGCATGCGAAAAGGAATGCGTAGAGTCAAGAGATTTTATATGCAGAGCTTTCAATTATAGGTAAGTCTTACGAGTACTAGAAAAAGTATACATTTCAAAATACCTACCACCGTATGATTTACCACTTGTAGTGGTGAGTATTTTTATTCATTCATATATTACAGAGACCCTCAACCAGGAGGATACGAGGGAGAAAGAGAAAATTGTGAATTAGCGGACAGAGACTCCAGGGACCTGGAAATGAACAATCCACAGTACTTTGATAGTACCGGAAACTATGATTTTTACGAACGATCTCTCAGTCGACAGGGTATAGATGGAGACTGCTTGGATGGTAATACATGTTACTGATTCAATTTGTTATTACGTTTTGAATAAATCCGTTGTCATTACTAAAACGTGTGTCATTACTTTTCCCAGTGAGCCAAATTTGTAACGAAGATGGAATGGAATTCACCCTACGAACTCCAGAAGGATTTTATGGAAGAATTTACACCTACGGGTTCTATGATAGATGTTTCTTCCGCGGAAATGGTGGCACCATAAATGTCCTTCGCATCAGCGGAGCTCAAGGATATCCCGAATGTGGCACGCAAAGATATGCCGACACTATGACTAATATTGTTGTAGTCCAGTTCAGCGATTACGTTCAAACAGGAAAAGATAAACGTTTCAATCTCACTTGCCTATTCCGAGGACCAGGAGAAGCTGTAGTATCCTCAGGTTTCATTGGCGCCGGGTAAGCAAATGCTCTCAATTGTTAGATAAAGAAATTCAGAAATTAATTGAAAATAAAACATTACAGACGAGGCCTGAATCTCGAAATAGTATTTTATCTTATAAATCCGGTAACTGATTTATTACAGTACGAGTTGTCTGAATACAAAGGAGTACTATAGTAACACCTATAGCAGACATGTATTGTATATTTCATTTCATTCTGTCTTTTTCAAAATTATGAATAAATCAAATGATAGTACTAATTTCAGTTTCACAAATTGATAAACCTGAGGATTATCAATAGGTATCAATAGATATAAGGTTGGATAAGATATTTTTCATTCAATAAATTTGATAGAAAAATGTATTTCATGAGTGCCTGAACGGTGTTAATAGATATAGATTCAAATGAAATAAAAATTACTAGTTTCAGTAAGTCTAAATAGTATAAAAAACGTAATTTGTAGACTGTTTCATATTAACATGACATTATTTGTTTATTAGGATTGGTTGAAGAGTAGTTGAATATATTTATAGCAGTGGATATTTTTTCCTAATGAATATTAGAGAGTGCGCACAGTACCTACTTTCGTAATAATTGTATATGATCTTTATTATGCTCTCAGTTATCGTCATTATGACAGAAATGGTGTATATAGCTCGTACATTTTGTACATATTTTAGTAAAATTTTTAATTATCATTTTTGAGTAAAAACTGGTCTGAAATCGAAACTGAAACTTCATTGTTAGGTACATTGTATTATCAGGGACCGTAATATTCGACTGACTGGCCGTGAAATGAATTGAGCTGTGATTGAATGGATATAGTGTACACAATGAAAAAAATCAATATTGATAATTTATGTACAGAATATTTTTTTACCGTAAAGTAGAACAAACCGTTTATGAACATATGTTGCCTTGCTCTTCATAGTTTTTCATTTTACATAGATCAGGCGACTGGTAATACAACTTTTTGGTTTCTTTTGTTTTCCTAATGTCTAGCATGGGTTTTGGGACAAAAAGTCTCTTCAACTCATTCTAAACACTATCCATGGATAACATCAAATGAAAAATAAATAATTTCATTCATGATATAGACGAGCAAGAAGTCCACTTTCGATTTGTCATTGATTTTCCTAAATGTTCAAAAAGATCTAAAGTATTCCTCATGACATTGCAACAGTGAATTATTCGATTCCTCAAGTCCTTTACATCTGAACAACAATCTTGTTCCCTGTACTGGTGAGGATCAGTCCATTGTTGGATGTTTGTTTAACCGCTCATAGCAATGGTAACTTTGTTTATTGTTACCTTTTTATTTCGTACCAAATATTGCCTAAAAATAAAAGACTGTATATTTCTAATTGAGAAAATACTTGCATTGTTGAGTAATTGAGTTGGAAATTAAATGCATAATTTGTTTTTTAGAACATTTCATCGAAATATTTGCGAATAGACATGATACTCCACAAGTGGCTCAGGGAGTTATCAGACTTACGCAGAACACGAGATTAATGCCTGTATCAGTCGAAGTAGCTCACCAACTCTCATATTAAATTGAGAAGAAAAGAATCATTTTGGCGTTATAAATATCCATTGTAGGAATCTGAAAAAAGAAAAAAATTAACTTTAAAATGAACTCTACGTAAACATGCATAGATGCACACACATTTTTTTCGAATACAAACTGGAAGAAAAAGCCTTTTAGAAACTACTTTCGCATGAACATTGAATTACACGAAAGAACCTCAAGAAATTTCGCTCGACTGAATAGGTTATTGCTGAAACTGATGATATTTATGAGGCAAAAGATAGATCCTTCTACAAAAGTGGTATTGAAATGTTAGAGTGGCGCTAGAATGTTGGTGTGGTACTTGATGATGACAACGTTGAACAAAAAAACGCGTTTTCTTTTTTAGACCCGGGACTTTTCAGCCTATGAAGCAAAAGATTACTGACATAAAATTTCACCTACATGGAACACTATCCTTTACACTATTACTTTACAAGCCATTGCTTTGCTTGAACGGTATTTTTTTCCATCAAGAGACAGTGTCAAATTAAAACACGAAATTGTTTTCAATCCATTATCTCAAAAATAACAAATGTAGAAAAATTTTAACAGCTTTCTTTTGAAAGTTAGTATTAACTGAAAAAGCGGTGAATGCAAATAGACTAGCGTCATCTATGTGTTAGGGCCGATATTTCTCAGCCCATGTTGTATTACTTTGTGAAGCGTTCCTACGACATCGATTCATTTTGAAATTTATTTCCATCTCGGAAGTTTCCCACATTTTTCTATTGATAATAGAAAACAAATTTTTTTCTATTTCAAAAATATTATTAGTAATAATGTTTCTTTTCCTTCAGTTTTTCAACGTATATTTATCAAGGAAAAATTTATTCTTTCAAACTTCGGAAAACCTTCCATTATCAAGACTAAATTCTAGATGAAACCATCTACTTAATGGAAAAAGTAATTCAAGTGTACCTGTTGAAGAAAATTGATTCAAAGTTTTTGAATTCGATAAGCAACCTTCATCAATTTTGGTGTAGGTACATTGATAAAAGTCATAAAAACATATCATTTGAAAGGTTTGAGTAAAAATTGACAATTACGAAAGTCGAATAAATCATCACAAATAAATCGAAAGCAATGGTACTATTCCATGACTGAGATACTTTTGTCCTTATAATCTATTAGCAAATCTGGGTATATAAAATCAAAAAAATTTCATGAAACGGTGAATTTGGTACTGAGAGCGTTCTCATGTGTTTTATCTAATACCTAGTCCCAACTCAGATGATTCCAAAAGAAAATACTTGTTTTAGAGTGATTTCCACGTATTTTTCTGGATTACAGACTAGTTCCTCAACCTGTTCTGCATCTTGGCCACTGTCATGAATTTACAATGATCAAGTTACAGACGAATACGTCTTAGATATGCATCGAGTGACGATTTTTTTTTAAATAATGACTACATAAATAAATTCGAAACAATTTTCTAGAGAGTTTCATAATAAATAATGAAGGCAATAGGTTATTTCGTGATAGTAGTTCGGCGAAATATTTCAATTTCTCAACGTATCATTATTATCATTCGAATGCTGATTATTCATTGCGTTCATTGTACATAATTTTAAAATGAGTTAGACAAAGTTAACGAATTTTATTGTACTATCGATAGTTTTGGAGAGATCATTTTCAATACTTACCTACATCTACTTTGGAAAGTTAATTTGAACGAAATCTGAACTAAGCGATACGTTGACATTCTTTATTATTCCAACGTTCTTACACAAAAAGATCTGGTGAATGCTAGCCGGAAAACAACTACTTCCTGGGCTGATACTATGATGCACATTGAATTATATTCGACAGACATTTGTGAAAGGATAGTCATCTGTAAAATAGATTTGTTAACTAGTAACAGCTCCATTTCGTGAACAAAGGAAAAAATTCGATCCACGTTCGAAGTCATTCGACTCCCAGCATACTGCTGTATGGGTAAGATCCTCCTTACACTGACTTTAAGGTAACTTGCATTATTGTTTGTCGTATATAATGCAATGTCCTTCGTAGTATCAGCCAAGGAAGTAGTGACTTTCCGAGAAACATTTACGAGATCCTACTTTGTAGGAACTTTGAGAGAGGTGAATTTTGGAAATCAGTACAAAACATTCAGTCTCTCCTTGATACAGTAATTGAAGTTATTTTTTCAATAATTTTTTGAAGACAAGAATAAATTGTTTGTGTTTTTGAGTTGAAAAATCTGTAGAATATATAAAGTAAATATCCCAAAGTTTAGAAAAATAGATTACTGATTATACATACGAAAAATGCTGGGTAGATGGAAACAGTTTACTACTCTGCATTGTGAAAACCATTCAAAAATAGTTAACAATTGTGGTACCAAAGAATTTTTTGTTTCTGAGTTCCTAAATTCACAAAATTGAAAAAATATTAAAAAAAACAATGCTTTGAGATTTTTTTTATTGTGATATTAAAGATCTGCAATATCTTTGAGATTTGTTGGAAAATTGTTAAAAAATTGTATTTTCGTTGAACAGGTCTCGAAAGTCGAAGTGTGAGCTGAAGAATATCGAGGTGTAACCTTTCAACGTACTATGTCTAACAAGGATTAGGCAATACCCAGTGAACACTCATCGTCCCAAAGCAACGATTCATTTCACATTCACAATACTGATGATTCAATGAGAACTAATTTATATGGTATTGTATCAGATAATATAATACCATATTGTATTGTATTAGATAATCTGTTTGAAATCTGTTTTTCCGTTAATCGATTGACGCCCTCATACGAACAACAACTCTCAGAAGTTGAGAAACCTGTGCGAGCTAAGAACTAACGAGGTCTTACCTTTTTAACGTGTGATTCCTAACACGGTTGCAGAATCATCCCAGCTTCAACCAGATAAATTATCTCGAGAAAAATATCTGGACGAGGCGGGAATACAATACCGGAAGCGATAAGAAATATATATCATTAATCATTGTTCAAAAAAGAATTGAAAAAATTCATATTACAAATTTTCGTAATAAATCTTCTAGATTGAAGTTTATAAAACTGGTCAAACACAAATATTTACTCATTATAGTTTTAATTGAATAGAACTGGCCAATACTTGATGAAGATCCATATTAAAACTATATTACATAGCGTCTCCTGAGGACGCTAACTTGGTTAGCGAAACGCGCGTTGAGAGACCGTAATTTTTTGTTCTGGCGTTGGGAAAGTGTTCTCAGAAGAAATTTTTCACTCCAGAGGTTCCGGTATGAACTATCAACTTTGAATTCCAAAACTGAATCATGATCTTGCAAACTATTCGTGTTAGGACACCACAAGTGAATTAAAAGTTCAACTAAAATATCGAAACTGTTATAAATTGAAAGTTTTTTGGTACTTGTCTTGATAACAAACATCGGGACACTATAATGGGACATTTTTTTAATCATCAAAGTGATTAACTTATTCCTTATTCAATTACATGGGATACTGCTTCAAATACAACTCCGAAACCATTAAAAATGAGATCATGAAATAAATATCTATTTCTCTTAAAATCAACTACAAATCTATTCAAACATACATACATACAAATAAAGCAATTACTCGACATCAATATACTTTATAAAATAATGAAGTATTGTAAGAAATGAAAGACATTTCTCTACAAATTTATAGAACATCAAATAAGGTAGCTCAATATTCTCTTGACAAGGAATCCCGAATATACTGTTTCCAGAAAGTATATATTTTGAAAGGAATAATTTAAAAAATATGTTTTTTCGTTAATTAGCTGTCGCCCCCATACGAACGACAACTCTCAGAAGTTGAGAAACTTGTGCGAGCTAAGGACTAACGAGGTCCCACCTTTTAACGTGTGATTCCTAACGCCTATAATGACCAACACAATGAAATTGTACGTTTTTCCGACAAAGAAAAATTGCCATTGAAAAATTTGTTGTGAGACCAATTCCCAAAAAGGTTTGAAGTTATATTAATATTTATGTGAACGATTATAGTTACTTGGAAATAGATAACTTATTATTTTCAGGATCATTATTATGATAGTTATCAGTAGTTATTTGCAAGTTCCTTTACTGATTGGGTGCGTTGAGTTTCAGATCTATGTTTCAGCTCTACATACGCATTTATTCATGTGATGATACTTGGTGAAAATCTATAACTTATTCAGTAAATATTCCTAGTAAGATTTCCACTAACCAGTTCACGAAACAGCAACATGTATTTTGCTATACAATATCCTCATCAAGCGTTTTCATCCTCCAGTATGAAATTCACTGACGAAGCTATTGTAAAAGGAAACATTTGTATTTCAGCAGATTTTTAAACTTCATGTAATCTTAGAATTAGTTTTACCTCATGTTTTCATAAGCAATTAACACCAAGTAAATAACATGAAAAATATTTACGATTCAAGGCGAAATAGAAGAAACAGTACCGACTTTCCTATAATTCAGTTTTTCATTTTCTTGAGTTTTCAATTCAATTTCCAGCAAAGCATTATAAATAAAAAAACATTTCAAAACAGATTCAAATTTCTGATACAATGAACATTGAAACTTTCGAATAATTAGTTTTTTCTCATTTCTGAACCGAACAATAATCAAACAATATTAAACAAAGATGTCGCTGAACATATCATATGATTGATGTTTACTTCTAGAAGAAAATCTAATTTAATCAATTATTTCATCATACCAGTCTCACCAAATACCTAAATAATGATTGACTGAGTGAGTTATTTCTATATTTTTCAGTTCTGGCAGTCCGATTCCCATAGAGTACCTTCCTGCAGAGAACACATTGAGTTCAAAGGTCCGATTGATGATCCTCTATCAAGGACGACCAACAACCACGATAGCGGTAGGAGATCCTCTTACTTTCAGACTGGAGGCGCAGGATGGTTACAACTATGCTACCGACATATTTGCTACAAACGTCGTTGCGAGAGATCCGTATTCTGGTAGATCTGTTCAGCTCATCGATAGACATGGGTAGGTAGACAGTTGTAAAATGATGAAATATTAGGAACAACATTTAACATGATGGTGGCCTGATAGGTGATTTCAAATAAAATGCAATTAACCAATATACAGGCTGTTCGTTTGAAAAAATATCATACTCTAATCGAAGTCGCTGAAATAAAAGTAACTTTTGGAGCAGACTGAATAGAAATGAAGCAGAGCATTACCTGCTATTTTGATATTCTCTACGTCACGAGAGATCTTCGACGAAACAATTCAGTTACAGAAAAAAATGTATCACTTAGCTATGGCACATTGGGACACATTGAGCACATTGGCACATTTGGGACACCTGGTATAGCATACCTAACAGCATAATATCACAAGCGTATCACAAATTTGAAACAAATTCAGTTCTTGAAATATTCGAACAAAATGAAAAACCCCATGTATGTAATCTTCGTCTTGGAGAAAGAAAGTAGTAAAAGCTACACCTCGTGAACAAAGAACAATGTCCAGCGTGGTTTTAACTGGGAAATAGTTGTTTTGTGGCAGGTATTTACCAACGCCTACGGTGTAGGTACTTTGGGAGAGATGAATGTTTCGAAATACAGACTTTTCGATACAGACTTAAAACTTATTTTTGATTTCTGGCATGGGATTGAAACATAGGATTTTTCTTTCCCGCTTGAGGCGGGGTGTAGAGCCCTGTTGAATTGATTGAGTTCCAAACACACTACAGTTTGAGTCAGATCTTTCCTGCACTGATAGGAGATAATATTTCGAAACTGATCTGTGGGTGATTTCAGCATTGTCCTGCTGCTGAATGAATGAGAATATATCTGCAAGAGTCATTTCTGTGAGGTATATCTGTCTGTCAGATATAATTCAATATACAGCGTGGTATTAGCCAAGGAAGTAGGTGTTTTTCAGCAGACATTCACTAGAACCTTCGGTGTAGCTACTTCCGAGGAGCTGAATATTTCTAGATTTCATTTCGTAACATTTATTTTTCTTAAATATAAAAATCCTGACAATACACGTTTTATATGTAAAATAGTAACCATTGCAATTTCAATATTTTTACTAGAGACTTACTCAGGCCTCGCACGGATGCAATTTCGATGGATACAATAATCGTGAAACAGTTCAAGTCAATGACTCACAGATTTTATGAATTTACGTATTCTTAGTTGTCACAATCAGAAAATATCAACATTGCTGCACTTGATCAAAAAGTGAAAACTTTCACAGCTGGAGCTAACTCTATCAAAGATATTTTCCGGGTTTGACGGTCATCACCTGAAGGTTTTCATGCCTGAAGTTCCTTCTACTACTGCTGTAAACATTGGTGGCAATGTAGTAACAAACGAAGTGCTTGGGATGTTCCAACATATCTTTAACAGCCCGAAATTTTCATCCGTTGGCTGATTGCCTTTGATAACGTCTACTTCAGCAAAAAAAATATTAGGTACAAAAACCTGTAGACCATGGACAACAAACTCGGAAAATAACTTTGACACGCTACTGCAGTTATCATCAGTGCGAGGCCGGGACGGTTCGTTTGTTTTCAATATAATTTCAATTGGAATTATATCTGTTCAAAATTTCAATGCAATTTTTTCTATTCCAGATGTCCTGTGGACAGTTTCGTTTTTCCGGAGCTGGACAAAGGAAGAAATGGTGACAGCTTAGAGGCCAGATTTAATGCTTTCAAAATACCGGAGTCCAACTTCCTTGTTTTCGAAGCAACCGTAAGAACTTGCAGAGATGGATGTCAACCAGCTTACTGTCCAATGGGTCCTGGCCGTTCAGAACCATCTTTCGGAAGGCGTAGAAGAGATGTCAACGCCACTCCAGAATTGGAACTGGAATCGAATGATACGGTTACTGATATAGAAGACACTTCTAACGATTCAAACGAAACATCGGTATCGTTCTCTCCAGTAAAATCTGAGGACACAACGATCAAAGTGATCAGCAGTGATGGATCTAGTGCGGAGAAGGATGAAGAAGAGAAAGAATTTGTCAGGGAAATGATAGAGGTAAATACACCTTTTGTATACAGTGCTGGCATAAAGAGCCCCCTTCGAAGATTTTTCAACAGGACTAGATGTCAAAGTCATACAAAATTTACAAAAAAACCATTTTTCATGCAAAAAAACAATGTTGTGGCGCTGTCAACTTTATCTCTCAAATTAGAAGGGGGTATCTTGAAATAAATAAAGTTCTATCTATGAATAATTCAACATATGCCTGATCGTTTATTCATAAAAAATTCACGTGCTACTGTAAACCTTTTCAAGTGAAAATGTATCCGAAAACAGCTTTACTAGTTTTTCAAAATTCCAGCGTATTTCTTACAGTTTGTTGTCAATGTTACTTATGGTAATAATGGTAAGCTCTCAATATTTGATAGAAAAAATTTAAGCAATTTCAATTTATGTATAATTATCATCTTCCCGCCCCGCACTCATCCACCCAGTGGCGGAGTGTGATTCCATTTTTGTCGACAATGAAATTTTTTGTTCATTAATCTCAATGATAATTTCCGTCAACAGTAAACAAATTTTTTTGTTCTTCTATACAGATTATGTTTCTTTCTAGTAGAAATTATTAGTTCAGGTATTCAATCTTGTCTTTTGCGTTTATAAATTTAAACTCTTACAATATATGACCTTTTACTAATATCCCTTTCATGAAAAATGAATAAACTCATTAACTGTCGAAGAATCACTATATCTACAATATAGAAATGTTTCATAATTCACTTCATTGTTATTTTTACTTTATTTTAAGTAACTCACTGATTTATTGGCGAATGTCCTGTGATTTCATAGTTACAGAGCTCAAAATGATCATTTCTTGGGCTTCCTGAAAAAATATAATCTGAGAAATATTTGTCATTGGCAAATATTCGTGTTAGTTTATTTTGATCGATATGATACTTTTCTCGTTCACAAAATTGCAGTACCACGACTGGGAGAAGCATTGAAGGGGATGTTGAGATTCATATAACGAATAATGAAAATTTTTTGGGTAAAAATAAAGAGAAAAGTATTAAGTGTAAAATTATGAAGATTTTGGCAGACTAGGATGGAGGTTTATGTACTGCAATTATATTGAATGATTTGGACATATCCCGAAATATTTTTACATGAATAATTTAATTCTCCAATAATTATTGTAAAAAAATTCCACATATAAAACAATTCCATCATTTAGGTCGATATCAATATCATCAAATATTATTTTATATTCTTTGATTTTGAATTGATTCAAATTAGGAATTATTCCAAGTTTCCGAAAACATAATCAGATCAAAAGTTTAAATTACCTTAGATTTTTATGTAAAATAGTGAATGTATCTGGATTCTTGAAACATATATTTATATTCCTCTTTACTGGTAACTATGTATTATTCATATTCGTTTCCAATTCTTCAATATAAGAATCCATAAGAACAAGAATATTTTATGAAAATAAACTATATAAAATGATCTCAACAATGGATATCTGGTTCATTATTGATAACTATTGCATTTTCAAAATCTGTTTCTATTATTGAAACTCTTCCATTCTGCCACCATAATTTGAAACCACGACATTCTGTACAAAAATTATAGAGCCTCAATGCTACTGGCTCTCTTCATCTCCATCAATAAACAAAATATGGGAAACTTCCATAAAAATAATAAAGAGACCAACTTCCAAGAAATATTATAGCTATATACTAAATGCACAGCAGTTTAATGAGAAGTATGAAGTCAAAAAGTTTTTTTTTTCTGAAAAAACTAATCTCTTCTGAAGATATTTCCCTTTCACTTCATGAGAATAATATTCTGATAGCTCATTAAAAGTTTCTGTTGCAAAGCAGATTTCCAAATCCTCTGCGAATAAAGATCACGCTGATCAGGAATTTGGAGTCGGACAAAAAAAAGCGGTCTAGATGAAGTTATTTCACTATTTGAATTCTCGAAATGTTATCAAGTGAAAGTTGTATTTTTGTGTTATTGAATGAAGTCTTTGATTCAGTAAGTAAGCCATTCATTCATAGAACCCACCGACCAGCAGTATTATGGAATATATATATTGTGAAAAATATATGCCTTTCACATTGAACTGAAAATTTTCTGTTCTTCCAGGTAAAGGTTGATTGTAAAAAGACAAACACAGATTTGTTCTTCGATTCCAATTGAATTTCTGTGTTTTGTCAGGTAGTTGAAAACGTATCCAAATAAAGTAAAAATTTCAATTTTACAACTGAAAACAAAGGTATAAATAAAAAGGCAAAACAAATGAAAATAGTTTGAGCATAAATAATAAATCCATATTTCATTGAAGAATTACATCCCGAGTGTATAATGTACGTATAATAAAATCCATTGAGCTTGGTGTACGGAGGATATGTTTTGAAATAGTTACAGAAAAAGAAAACGGTTTTAGTCTATTTCCTCAAGCAGCGAATAAATGAATCATTTTCAGGTAGCTGTTCCATAGGCGTACATAGTGGAGTTGGCTAGAAAGTAAAAGACTCTTCATAGTTGTATGTATAAAAAAGAAGACATCATGATTTTATTAGATCTAATAGTAGATAATCAGTTACTTTATTACATGTAGAATATTAATTAATGATGAAGCCCTTGCGTCTTAATCAGTATTGTTATCAGTAAATTATACTTAGTGTGTGCATTACAATATTTCCTATCCAGTAAAATGAATGAGCAAACATGCTTTATAAGCACCAAAATCCTTAGAATATCGTTAATATGAAAATATGTTCGCAAATAGCGGAACTTTCGAAATCATCGATGTGTAAATTCAAAAATGAGAAAGAAAATGATGCTGTGAAATCCCTAGGACTATCTGTTGGTGAAAATTACGAACTTGAAATTGGAAGAACAGTACATTCAATTCATTTTAGGAAAGAAATACCGACCCACGATAAAATAATGGCAGCCGTGAAAAAGAACCAAAGTATGTCTTCGATGGTAGGGAGAAAGAAATCGTGAAAAACTTTGAAGGAATGCATTTCAGTTGGAAAACAGAACATAAAATTGTGCTTCATCGGAAATGATGAAATCATCTGCTGAAATAGACATTACCCAAGGCAGATAAGATAGTTTTGACGTGAGAATAGAAGAATTTATCATCTTGGCGAAAATCAACTTAACGAAGAAAATACCGTTCTAAATATGTGAGAAGACAAAAATATCACAAGTTCACAAACATGTGTAGAAGGCTGGTCTACCGTATTAAAGTCGCCTTCTGCAAAAGGAACGCGACTGATTTCAACTTATGTTGGAAGTGTTGATGGTTTTATTGAGGGTAATTTATTGGTGTTTGAGTCGAACTATTCTGGCGAATATACCATGAAGACATTAACGTCGATGTGTTTGAAGAATATTTTGTATTAGCTACCAATAAAAACAATCATTATTTTTATTTATTAAATAGCCACTGCAGGTATAAAACCACCCGAAAGCTCATAAACATTTTTGTTTGGGAGTGTTTGCGGTACAAAAATTTGATAAACCTGATAAAGTATCATAAACCTGCCTATACCAGCTGTGGCAGATAGGTTAGCTTAGGTCCAAAGTGAGTGGGTCTATTCGACTCTCCACCGCAACCCGTAAGGGTTTATTGTGGCTCTCACCTATTCTCACTTGGCCAAACAAACCCAGGTTCTTAACGAAGCCGATTATTTTATATGGTGGTGGTTTATATATGGCAGATAATAACGAAATCCTTAAATATTGTTTGAGCACTTTGTTAGCCGCACCCATAAGTTCGGTTGTGTCTTTTTGTTTTTCTATTGACACGTCTCTCGACGCGCCTTTCGCTAATCAAAAAACAGAAAAAAACGGTGTTGGGATGTTCGTTCCAGGAGGATCATGCTCATCAAATAAAATGTTCTTATGAAATTTGAAATGAATTGAGCTAGATGAGTGACTGATTTCGAAATAATGAACATGATATAATATTTTCTTCACTTCTATTATTTGAAGCATAACGAAAGGTCGTATCGAAAGGAAATCGTTTTCATTCGGATTTCATTGGTACCAAATGATTTATTATGAAACTTAAATGGAGATATCACTGAGTTACTTATTATTTGAAACAATAAAAAATATCATTTTCAATGGAGAAATTTCTGATTTTTTTATGAGAATATCTTCGAATTGGATCAAATAATTCAACTTCACTGATTATAAATATAAATGAGAACGTGTTCAAATAGCGTGCCAAATTATTCCTTCACTTGTTATCAGTTTTCACTGATAACATATTGAAACATAAAAGTCCTCTTTTGAACATCCAATTTCAAGAATCGCATCATTTCACATTATTACTTTCCATAAATAATTATATAAGATCATTGGAATACGAATACTTATAACACTGGTTTTACAATACTTTCAAATAATTGCAAATTTGTCTATAAATATGTATAGGGTGCACCGTATCTTATAAAAATCATAATAAATGAGCGTCTAGTGGTGATTGGAGCCGTCGTTAAGGAAACCATATGATAAAATTATCCATTTTTGCCTGAAAACTTGAATGCGGTATCTGGAATGTATATTGAAAAAAGGAATAATTAGTGAAATTATTTATGAAATATTTTGGTGCATTGTTTTCTGATAAATTCATCTTTACCTTTATCGACATATAATTAGTCAGAATTGTATATACTGACCTCGAGTAAATACTCAATGAAATCAAAAGATACATACTCAGAGACTAGAAAAAAATAAGTGTCATTTCGGCCATTTTTGAAATTCACATCTATTGAGCAACATTCTTCAATACCATATATATATATATATATATATATATATATATATATATATATATATATATATATATATATATAGGGCTATACAAATTCGTTTCTGTACATGGGGATCTCGTGAATGATAAGAGATATACAGGAAAAACCAAAAAATCCCAAATTATTTTTTGCTTATATCTTCTTTATTCGCAGACATATTGAAAATCTGTTCACATTTTGGTATTGACACTTGATGTGGGAAATTGGTTGACTGATTTGAATAAAAACATAATAGCAACTTTCACGTGTCCCTATGTATAGTAGAGTTTTTCGAGAGTTTTTTTTTCATTTTAAGGTACCTATTCATATTTTTTCCATTGCACTGAGCGTTTTCTACAATGAACTTCGAATAAGGAAATCTTTAATGATTATTTCAAACATATCTACATCGAAAATATATTATATGTGTTTTAATAAGCAGAAAAAGAAATGATAGCAATAATAACATCCGAAACGAACACTATAATTGTAATGAAAATTGAAATGAAGTAATTTATATAGGTACCCAAAAAAATTATTGGCACAATAAATGTTAGAATTGGAGTCCTTCCATTTCGAGACATTTTTAAACTCGGTTTTTCATATTATTTATTGCCCTCAATACACTTATTTGCTGCATTGTTGCGAAATCATTCAAAATCCTCAATCTCGAGTCTTCCACATTTTCTATTTCTCTGCCAGCGTAAATCCTATTTTTCAATGTCTCCCATAGAAAATAGTCCAAAATAGTAAGATCTGGTGATCTTGCAGACCATCTTATTTTCCCATTATTTATCTCGAAGGACTCCAATTCGAACATTTATTGCACAATTAATTTTTTTGTGTATATAAATTACTTACTTCATTTCAATTTTCATTATAATTATAATGTTCGTTTCGGATGTTATTACTGCTACCATTTTTTTCTGCTCATCAAAACACATATAATATATTTTTTTTACTACTAACCTGAGAAATTGCTATTATTTACTCCATTCCTCCAACTAGAATTAATATTTCTCACCCTTGGTAAATAATGATAATAAAAAAACTTTATAGGTAAATAATGACAACAATTCTATAATTTTAAAGATATTCACAGAAACGTTTGTTAACTTAATTATCAACTAGAAGTAAGAAATTGAACATTGGAAATACGCTTGAAAATTATTTGAAATTATAATGAATTGTACAATTGTGAGAAATCATGTGTATTCCAGCATTTCCTGTATTAATGGAACTAACATTTGGACCAGGTAAATTCACTTCTGTGTTACAAACAATCCTCGTATTTTGAACGCATTCATTACCTCTTTCCACCGAATTATCTTCAACATGGACGTTTTCTAAGACAGCATCTTGACTTGCAGAAGAAGTTATATTTGAAGCTTCATTAGGTAAATTACATTTTGCACTAATTTGGCGATTCTCTTCTTATCAGCTATTGATTCCTCAATATATCCTTCAGCCACTGCAGCCGATTTTCACCCACCGTGCCGTTTCAGGCTTAGTAAGTCTCCTCCGTTTTCTGCGAGAAGTGTTGCCGAGCTACGTCTTAGAGAATGACCAGAATAACACTCAGAATTTTCTAATTTGAGATAATTAGCCACGACATATGGTACTTTTCTAATAGTATTGTGCCCAATATTTTGTTCAATATGTTTACCTTTACGGTATAAAATAAATAGTTTTGTAATGTCAGTTGTTGTCCACTAGCTAAGTATTTTTTAATAACATTAACCCATTATAGCTCAACAACAACAAAATTTTTTGATGTTCTGTTCTTTGAATTAAGAATATTTATTACGATAATATCATCGCAAACATCTAAATCGTCTAGGAGCATATTGCATAATTCATCTGTTCTGCAGGCACCGGCAACACCAATTACCATAACAGCCTAAATATCATTCCATTAAAAAATTAAACACAATCTAATAATAAAAAAGTATACATTTTTTGATAAATATTCGTCATCAGTAGCTTCAACTATAAATTTGTCAATTTCTTCCTTTGTAAATACTTTTGATTTCTTAGGTTTATAATTACTGTTTTTTCGATTCAAAAATGCTACAAGCTTGAAAAACTTTGAAATGTCAATTTTTTCTTTTATTGCAAGTGTCGATTTTAGCATGGAATAATTTGCCCACAATGTCAATACCTTTTTGCCTTCAGATTTCTCTTTGAAATACGCTAATAAAACATTTACTGTTACTTTAGCAACTTTACTTTCTTCACACCATGTTTTCAGTTGGTTATATGCATTCATGTACAGTCTCTTTGATTTTTCTGGCAAAAAATCACTACTTGTACTAGCTGCCACCACTCTAACTTCAGGCGGGGTACACATCATCTCTAAATCATCGTCACTTGAATTTTCACCCATTTTTCAATTAATTATATTGACGTTTTACTTATATACATCTTCTAACTTCTTCAAAATGACACCTAAATTTGAATTAAACCCGCATTTGGCAAACTGACACTAATAATAATCATTGTACAGTGTTTGGTTGTCATGGAAACGCCGGCAAACGTTTTCATGGCCTAAGTAGATAATGCGCCCTTATCATCGACATCGCGTATTCAACATGGAAACTGTACCGTTTCAATTTGACGTGCAACAATTCATAGCTGCCTTGGATTATCATATAACCAAGGAAATTTTTTTCTCACTATAATGCAGAATTGAGAAATTCTAAGTTCTGAACATACAGAAGCGATGAAAGAAGTGGAACATTGAAATATGTCAAAAATACAATGAGATATTTCCTAGATTCATATCTACATAAATAAAGCCAGTCTGATTAGAAACACGCTCCACTCCACTTGATATTCCGATATATTCAACAAATTGTTAGAAAATTACTAATACCAAAATTAAAATTGTCAATATATCAATGTTAGTAGTGAAAAAAATTCTATATATACCTCGGCTGAGGAAGCTATTATTTACCTCGCACATTATATAAATATAAATAATAGCTCACTTCTCACCTTAGGTAATACACTATTTGTTGTAGATATGTTTCAGATAATCATAAAAGGTTTTCATATTCGAAGTTCATTGTAGAAAACGCTCAGAGCAATGGAAAAAATATGAATAGATACCTAAAAATGAAAAAAACTCTCGAAAAACTCTACGGTACATAGGGAGACGTGAAAATTGTTATTGTGTCTTTAATCAACTCAGTCAACCAATTTCCAGGGCCGTAATTTAAAACAGAATAATTCAAACATTTATAATCGAATATTACTGAAAAATCCCGAAATATAAAATTGAATTTGATTTCTCATCATGAAGTGGCCGTCTACGATCAAAAAACTACAACAAAAAATACAGGTCCGTATTTAAAAATTCGAAGATGGAGGTGGCCCTAGTCAGATGACACCCTGTATAAAAGATTCATGGATATATCCTGAGAGCCCACATCAAGTGTCAATAGCAAAATGTGGATAGATTTTCAATATGTCTGCGAATAAAGAAGATATAGTCAAAAAAATAATTTGGTATTTTTTTGTTTTTCCTATATATCTATAGAGCTATATTCGATTTCTTTACATCATTGAATAGGTCTCTGAAATACGCAACTTTGCCATAATTTAACCGATACTCTATCTCTTATCGTTTACGAGATCCCCATGTACAGAAACGAATTTGAGCACTTGAGTGTAAGATAATATTTGAATTCAGTACTCGTATTCCCAAATAGATGAATAATTCGAAAAGGTCGTTGAAATAACCCGCGAAACGATTTGACCTTGCCCTTTTACATTTTTTATTGGGTCATCTCAGAAACAAGATCTACCAAATAAAACTCACAAACATAAGTATAATACTTGGAAGATTGAATAACGGCAAAAATAAGCTGGGTTATTGGGCTTATTAATTAGTGTGTAAAAATGAAGTTATTTCATCAGAGTATTTTCAAATTGAGCATATAGAACTCAAATTTCTTCAGATCAATAAGAAATATTATTTTGTGATACAATTTCACATGAAGCTGATCTGTGACAATAAAAGGGTACCTACACATTTTTTGTGTAAAATAAAAATTTGTTGAAACGAAACTTTTTGCAACTGAATTGTTGCAATTAAAAATCTTTCGAACAAGGTTCAACTTGACCCCTATTCCTCACTGAAGAACTGCTCAGTCATTTTTTCAAGGACAAAACACGAGCATCACAGGAAAATCCTTAAGGCGCTCTAAGTGCGGGGGCGGAGATATAATCCATTTGGGAAAACGTTCTCAGAATGTTGATTTCACAGTTCTCCAAATGAAAGAGTTCTTGAACAGTGAATGATAACCACTTCCTAAACAGAAAACGCTTCACGTTTTCCATTACTCTAATGAACTCTTTTATTGTTCCAGGTGTTCGATTCGAGAGAGGAACTACAACAAGAAGCCAGACATGCCGAATATTTGCCAGAAACAGTCTGCCTCAGTCCTGGCGAATACCACGGCCTGGTAAGCGCTGTCATGATCCTCATCGCCCTCCTCCTCACAGGCTCTCTGTTAGCCGGACTGGCCTATCGCAAGTACTGGCTGGTCATGAGAAAAAACTTGGTAGCGGATCGGTCGAGTTCGCACCTATCTACGTCGTACCCGAACACACGCAGTAGTGGGATTTCCAGCATCTCTACTTTCGGAGCGGGCCTTCAGAAACAGTTTGCAGGTTTCGGAAGGACTCCGAATATTGCGAGCTTTCCCAAAACCGACTTGGATTGCCCGTTGTCGGCTCCTGGAGGACCATTCGAGGATCCCAGCGAACCGATTTATACGGATCCATCGCTATTCGAAAGGTCTAGGAGTTTGAGGAGCATAGCTGTATCGCCGAAGAGAAGGAAATCGGTCGCGCATGATTAGGTACTTCCTAAATTTAGGCAAAGGTAGTTCATTTCAATTTTGGATCGCCCCGTTGTTTACGTTGAAAGAGATGAGAGAAGTGCCGATATTGGAAATGAAAATATACTCAATTTTTTCAGAAAAAAGTATGACCTTTCTGGTTCATTGTGTTACCTGAAGCGTGTGACACATCGAATATATCGATTAGAGGCAAAGAAGTGAAATTATTAAAAAATAGTTAGTAGTTCAAAAATGTAGCTTTTCCAATATTGAGTGATAATTTGACCTATCCTGTTTTATCCTGTGAATATGAAAAGAATACATTTTCTTGATGACAATTTATTCGGGTGAGTCCATCTTATGAGGTTCGTTCGGCATCAATAGTTCCGAAAAATTGCAAACTCTCTGCCTCTGTCGAGTTATTATTTGATAATAAAAAAGTATTTTTTCAGTATTGAATAACTGTTAGGTATATACTCATACAGTTTTATGTTTGCAGAAATTTAAGAAAAAAAAATGGTTTGATTTTGACTCACTCATAATTATACAAAAGATTTCGAACTAATTTTCATTTGATGACATTCCAACTTACTTTCTATTGGAAATGAAGATGATTGAATTGATATTTTTGAAGTTGAATGGACCTACGTAATCCGTTTATGGAAAGCATTGTATGGCATTTTATTTGAGAAAAACCCAACTTTGATGAGCCAAGTTCCTTATTTGTACCTTGTACATTGATAAATGATTTGATACAGCCCAATACAATTATAAGTACAATTTTTATATGAAACGTTTTTTGATAAATTCGCTTCTCCACCTCGAAATTTTAGTCAAAACTCGATGTGATACACACATGCAGTTTCTCAATAATAAACCGTTGTGAAAAAATAGGTTAAAAGTTGTTTTTCATCCATATTTATGTATAAAAGGGTGGTTAATTGAATTGTTCCGCAAATTGTGACCACAAACAGTGATCAGGTTACCAAAATCGATATTAATGAACTCTTAGTACCTATGAACTTTTTGAGTTGAAATATTGCACTTATGTCACCATAGAATCAATGCAACTGAATATTCAACATTTATTTTCAGCGGCGAATGTAGGTACCCACTCTCGAAATTTCAAATTGGATATTGATATGATGAAATATCCTAATAGAGAATCGAGTTCTTCATCAACAAAATGGTGAATTTGAGTGGATTTAGTTCTTGAAGAAAAAAAAATGCTTTACGCCACTATCATTTCCTTTGAAATCTCATTTCATTTTTTATCCGTATAATCAATAGGAAGTTCATTTGTTTTCCTAAAATTACTAAAAAAGATATATTCGATTTTCCAAAACATATTTTTGAAAATTATTTGAAAAGACCATATTCCATATATAATAAAAATATACCATTTTTATGATGCATAAATAGGACCTATCGAAAAGAGAATGATGATAATCATTTCTGAAAATTACAAAAGAAAGTTTTTATTTATTGATTTATTGAAATACTCAAGTTAAGTCCTTTCAATGATTCAACGTAATAAAAAAATTAGGGATGACTATCGACAAAATAGGGCGATTTTTTCATATATTCAAAACCAAAAATCGCGTTCAAGTCTGCATTAGAAAATGTCTTCTATATCGTCACTTTTTTCTGATTCATTTTTATCTTTTGGATAAATTTTGTTTGACGAAACCTAAATTATTTTTATTGAGAAATGTGTGAAAATGTGAATACAAATAAAAATTGAACCAGAAAATAAAAATTGAAACCGTTTGAATGAATCTTTTCAAAACTGATCACATAGTAGGTTATCAGATCCCCATCATACAACTGTTTTTGTTTGATAAGGTAATGAAAGTTTCTCCTAATGACAGTTGAAAGTAAAAGTAGATGTATTGAAAATTCACGAAAATATATACCGTTACAACATATTTCCACGAAGTTCCTGTATATTATTATAGCACTTATTCATTTTAAATTTTTTCCAACATGCAACCATAGGTATGTTGTAGTTAATATCGATCTGGATATTTAATTTCACTTAGGGCGATCCAAATAAAACTCCATTCAGGAATATTATCGGTTGAAAACATTGAGATTCATTGTGTAAAGTGATATTTCATATGAAGATTTGATAATTTCATTAATGACTTTTCTTATAATTATTATCAATACTTATATATTCAATTACTTTATTCATTTCTAGTCGTTTTCGACAAATTGCAATATTTCTTCACTGCCGTTGAACTGAAATGATCAAACTATGACATAAGATGCTTTCGTGTTCAAAATCTTCAACATAATACAATAAAAATAAGGTAAAATAGTAATACAACTGCTTAATTGATGCAATTTATTTCATGTAGAATGCTTGGTTTCATCGTCCTAAAACTATTATTCTCTTGCCAAAGTTTGTAAACATATTGATTTTATCATTCCGGAAGAATAACTTACTTCACCATCACATCTAGCCAAACTAAAGTATAAACAGAGCAAGTTGCTTTCAGATGAAGTGTGTTTCAGTGTGATACTTTCAACGCTCTCCTTTCCAGCATATCACTATTGCCATTATCCTTTGCACTTGAAAATATTCATGGATACAGCTGTAGTTTCTCCGGAGAGCAGAGACATAAGGTCACCCATTCACTTTATATCGATGATCTTGAACTTCATATCTTTGAAAAATAATCCTTAGGGTGATGAAAGAGTGCCTAACGCATGCTATCAGTATAAAATTTGAAATAGAAAAATGTGCAACGGTCCATCTCAAAAAAGGAGGGAAGCATCCTACACCATCTGGATGCCGGAGAGACGTATACTTAACTTCAGGTGGATCAATGTTATTCCAAAGAGGTAAAGAGTAGAGAACTCTCTTCACGGCAAGTATCAGCACAAACTCCTATATACCTGCTTATTAAAATTGTCGAAGGAAAACAAAATTACTGCTTCAAATATTCTTGTGCTACGAAAGTGTTCCACTGCTTTGGAGAAGTTGAATGGATACGAAAAAAGTTGAACAAATATATTATAGAAATTTACATCCTAAACTTTCAGTCCCACGATTTTACATTCTCCTATAACTGGTAGGCTGTTAACTTTTGGATTTGAAGTATCTACATAACAGAATGATTCTAACTGGAGGCTGTGAAGTCAGTAGGAGTTCGTATTTCATTCTCTACATCAAGGGTGGCCAACCCACGGCCCGCCGTCTGTTACCATGTGGCCCGCGGAGCCGAACACATTTTTTTAAAGTAGAAAAATTATTACTAAAATTACCTTACCTATAAGAAGCAAACAAACACTTCTTCTCTTTCACGTTTAAAATCAACACATGCGTTATCTACATAAAATGGAGCTGACTTTAAAATAACGTTCTGATCGCCCGCTAGCCGCGCAAACTTACCAACTTTTTGCGGGGAGGATGCGGCTGCCGGCGTGCGGCATGCACAATAATTATTAGTATCCGATTTTGACTGTGCCCAGACTTATTTGGCGCGCACTATACATAAAATTTGGTAGTGCGGCCCAGGGTAAAATTCTACTTCCGAATTTTGGCCCAAGTGTCGAAAAGGTTGACCACCCTTGCTCTAAAAGAGCAGAGACTGTTTTTGTTGGTGCCTCGGTTTTGTCGAGGCACCTTCTTGAGTAATAATCTCCAAACATTTCAACTGCAACTGCGGCAGTCATCTTCAGTGGTGTGGTCAAAGTACTCTTCTTGACGTATCAACTGCTCTTATGTCTGCCATGTCATTTATAGTGCTGTTTTTCCACGCACTTTCTGTAATGGTGGGTCGCACGTACTTCCCGCACGTTTTGGCGCCTTTCAAAGCTATGTGCCAGGTCTTCGATAGATATAGTCTCTCTTCCTCTCTGTTGAAGTTCTCTTGGGGTTCATGTATTTCTACAGAGTTCGGTCAAACGAAACGAAGCATTGATACCCGCCTAGTGGAGCCCAAGCGGAGTTGCCGATTGGGACCGAACGAGAACTTTGCAGTCGCTGAATATGCAATGTTTGACGAGAAACACAAGATCCTTGAAAATACCGAGAGGCTAGCAACGTCGAATCATTATTCAACAAGAGTGTATTCAGAATCCATAGAAATACACGAACACCAAGAGAACTTCAACAGAAAAGAGAGTGAACATTATCACCAAAGATCTGGTTCATTGACGCCAGCCGTGAAAGCCTACATTCCTATAAGAGACTGAAGCGTTTATGTATAAGGTAGTTCGGTGACCAGAAATCTGTCACCAAGACGATCCATTCAGTAAAAAGCCCACATGAAAATCAATGAACTCCTGCGATTACGTATGTTCAATGTATGGGACTTCTTTAATGATATTTTACATATTGACTCATTTGGGAACCTGACTTTTTTCTAACTACATTGAAATCGTAGGGAAAAAATTTCACCACAAATACTCATCACCCATCTCCAGGCAAATACAATTTGATAAGCCAGATGTAGTTTCCGTCGATCATCCAAGGGAAATGATATTCGTCGTAGAATTTTTTGCTGGGGGTGAAGCGAATATCGTTCAAAATAGAAAGCGAGAGGAATAAATAGATTTATTATTCCAACTCTGCAGACTATATTCAGATCATTCTGCTTAAATGGATGTTCTTATTATAGGAGTCTTGGGTAAAATAATGGATCTTTTTCTTTCGAACTTTGAAAAGATACCAGTTTATCGGACAAGACACACGAAACTAGAACCCACTCTCTATGAATGTAGGCCGCCTCTCGCTTTGTATTTTTCACCACCATCATGACTGTTTTTACCTTTCAATGTAATAAAATACACAAACCATTCTTTCAAAAAAACAATTATTTTTCTCAAGTTGATTTATTTGAAATTTTTAATGACTAAATTATAAATTTCAAAGCTTCGGTAACAGAATAATAGTTTTGTCACTGCCTTAATCAAGCGATGGACAAAAAATACAAATTATCTACCAAGTGTGACTTTTGGTGGCGCCTTCAATATTTTAGTACAAAAAAATTTGGAAATGAAATCATCAGTCAAGTTCCCAAGTCAAGCCGGATTCTTCAGAATCGGGCAAGATTTGAACCTGCTACCACGTCACCGATGGTTTCGAATATCTAACTCAATCTGTTCTCTCGTCGACTGATTGAAGTCGATACGTGAGAGTCAATTGCATCAAATGAAACCATCATCCTTTTTCCACCTGCAGAATGCTTCTTACTTTATTAGTGACATATTATGAATATTTTGCACGCGCACTTGTATAATTTATAAGTGAACTTTGTAATTACTTCTCCAATTTAGAGGTAATGACTTTTTTATCTATGTACATATATAACATTATACGAAATAAAGATTATTTCTAGAAAATAAGATAAGGTTTTTCTTTTTAATTAGGAACACGTGCTTCCGCCCTTAATTATCTTAACTGAGGTGATAAAACGTTCAAAAATACTGTTTTTAATTTTGAATAAATATCAGAATTGATGAATATATATCATCAGTCACATTCTCGATGAAGAATTGTTTACTTCTTATATTTTAACGAGTATAAGAGGGATATGGGATCAGTCAAATGGCTGTACGTTAATATAAGATTGGGCAACAGCTAGTAATTTTGCCAACTGCACTAAGTAATGAATAGCTTCGAGAATCGAATTTGTTACCTATAAAGAAATCCTCAAAACTAACAGAACCGTCAACTATGTCTGCCCACACGCGTCTGCTCGCGTTCGGGTCGCATTCTCGGTGATGGAACTTCATTGCCCAGGCCGCCCCTCTAATCCCGCGCATCGTCTCCCGTCGTCCCACAGTAGACTCGATGCGTGATTGCTTACTGAGTTGCGTCAAGTTAATTTTATCGTGATAACTTTTAAACGATTCGTCCGAGTTACTTAGTGCAGAAAACAAATGTTATCTATATTGAATACTCAAAACGACAATTGTATCAATTTTCATAATAATTTGACAGATATTCTAAAATGTGTACTGTAAAAAAAATCCAATTTAATTGTATTCATGGCTCGGTATTTTTCATTTAGTGGCTACCACAGAGGTAGATATATGCTATCGAGGACTTTCATTCAAAACTATTGAATATTAACAATATTACTGTACATTATCTGCATGTAACTCCAACGATATAGGCAGCGCACGATAAGAACAAAACAACAGGGAACAAAACTTTTTCCGACTTACTTAATACTCATAGTTATATTATGACAAAAATTACACAAAACCTCTGTGAATTGCAACCTATATGTTATTCTGATGTATAAGCTGTATCAATGTGGAGTTTTATCTAAGTCTGTTCAGTCGTTTAGGCGTGAGAGAGCCACAAAAATACATACATACATCCAATCTCACAAACTTTCACATTTATAATTATGTTCCGAAGATATTCGAAAATAATGAAATTCACCAATTCTGTTTCATTTTTCTGGTATTGTTCGAGAATATATTGAAAAAAATACTTGTAAAACGATTTTCAAACTCAATAAGATGACGTTCTCAGATTTTCAATCCGACGTTTCGTCTCCTGAAAACCATAATGGTGTGAATCAACCTTTTGGCGACAATTTCACTGACAATCGGTGAAATTCAAAACAACATTGAATATACTTGCCATCCTTATCTTGGATACATTGTATATGTAGGGATATGCATTTGCATATGTGTGAATATTTTTATTTTTTGCTATTGTCCCCCTATGTCATTATCTGGACGGTTGAAAGTTGATTTCTTGCACCATTTGAAAAACATCTGAATAATTGTTGTCATCTAAGGCCAGTAGATGTCCGAGCCTAGACTCGTGAATATCTGAAATCGCCAAATTTATTTTCAATAGGAATTACCGCTGACAACTTATATCGGAGGAAGGTTCAGGTAAGTTTTTAAATAATATTTGAACTTCAATTTTTTTTATTTCAATAAACCACGTTTGGAATATTATGTTTTCTAAATCGTAAAAAAATATAAGATTGAGTTCACCAGATTGTGGAAAACATGAGTAAAAAACAAGTTGTTACTATTTCTACAGCATTGATACATATCAATATATCGGTTATTCATTGATTTATTATCCTTCTATGTTATATTCAGCATTCAAAAACCTATCAATTGAGATATTACAAGCAGTGTTTTTTACCAAGAGCGGAAAGCCGTTTAACTTGTTCATTTCTTCCAAGTCTCCAGAAAACACTTTAGCCTCATAGGCTCACTGCGTTTTTACCTCCATCTTTTTTGGGAAACCCGTTTCAACAATTTTGTTCTCAGCATTAGTTTGTGGAAATCCCTTGTTGAATGTTATTCATTTTCTTCTTTTGACCACTGTTTTTGAATTTGATAGAAAGGATTATTTTTTTCACTTTCTACTTTCTGTGCTTCATCCCTTCCAACAAACGTTTTTCTCCAAACGAAGGAGTGGCAAGAAAAATGGATACCTAATGAAAATATTGCCATACTTCAGATCGTTTTCCACCAATCCAAATAGGTACTTGAAATTATAATATCATATAACGTGAGGTGAGGTGACGTTCGGAATTTTGGTGAATAACCAGCCTCTATTATCATTTATTTAAAATGAATAACGAACTTAACATACTGGAGCAAAAAACTTAAACAAAAGAATTCTGTAGACCTTCTAAGGTTATATATTAAGAAATTCACGTTAAGTTATTCTCGTCTCAATGAAAACACTTTGCTGATCAAACTAACAAAGGAACGGAACATTATTATTTGTAGAGCTCATAAAGGCTTCCATGAATAAAACATTTTCAAGTATTAATGAGGCCTAATTCTTCGAAAAGCAGCTGCTTTTCATTATTCTCGCCAGTGATACACCAAAACCAACCAAATAAATATAGAAAAAGTTATTATTTCAAGCGATAATACTCAAATCTCAGCTGTGAAATAGTGGAAATTAATTTATTGCAAAATTGTTCTCTAGGAATACATTGTCCATTACGAAGAATGAAACTTTCAAAACAATTTTTGTTTCGTTTTAGTTATTATATTTTTCTGTTTATTTCCTCAATTTTCGAAATATTCGAATAATTTAAAAAAAAAAAAAAAATTATGGACAGAACACAATTACTACAGAAAAATCCTCAAGGCGCTCTAATAGCAGTGCCTGTGCGAAAGTAGCGATTTACATTGGATTTGAATCGCTACTATTAAATCTATTTGAAAAAACGTTCCCAAGAAGTTTATTCCACATGAACGCAGTTCTCCAGATGAAAGAGTTTTCAAACAGTGAAGTTCGAGGTGTACTGAGTTGAACCTCAGAACGATGAGCAGCCAAAGTTCGTCGCGTATTTCTGATATGAACCGCTCTTGGTGGAATCAAATGTGCCAAGTCACTTGAAAATATTCACAGAAAGTGTCCCGTGAAAGAATTTATAGAAGAGAGCTCCATACATGAGAATAATACTCCAAAGAAGGTCTGATCTGAGCTTTATAAAGCATCAAAAGTTGCTGTGTGTACAGTTGTCTGTTTCTGAACAGTATTCCAAGCTTTTGAGAAGCAGCCTTTGCAATTCCAGCAACATGATTGTGCCAAGACATATTGATGTCCATTTCAACCTCCAGCAAACTTATCAAGGCAGGAAGCGGAATTATCTGACCTGACATTATTATATCCAGTTCGAATACATTTATCTTTGTGGAAGAAACCGATGCCTGGGTTTTTTTGGCATTGAATCGAACCTGGTTATTTTTACCCCAATTCGAAATCACTTCTAGATCCTCATTAAGATATGCAATCTCTTGCTGCCGGTGAAGATATGCTTAAAAGTTTAAAAAATCAGGAATATTTCGATAGTTTTAAGGAAATAAATGGGCCGTATTTTTTTACTATCAATTAATTTTTCCAATAAGTGAACAATAAGAATATTGTCATAGAAATGACAAAAGATAATAGTCACAAAAGTAATTTCTTGAGAGCTTTCTTCCACATAAAATCGTATAGCAGCTAAAGTATAACTATGAAAATGTACATACGAACATAAAACTAGATAAAATCAAATTGTGGAAGGACTTCCATCAATATGTTATTGCTGCGTGTTCGAAGCTTATTTACGTTTCTATTAATGACCTCATTCCAACATATTAGTAGATCAAAGTTGTCCACACTAGTCGAAATTGTTCAAAAGTAATATTTGAGAAACTGAATTTCATAAAAACATTCAGCAATACTGTGATAATTTTCGCCTTTTAGGTTATGATCTCCTTTTCTACTTCCTGACTTCAATGTCTCTCGCTCTTGATCACTAGAATTATTGAAATGCTTCGAGTCTCCCAGATTTGTGTAAGAAATCATTCAAGAATACGGTAATGCAAAACCACTCCTTGTTTTTGTCTCTTTCTCTTGACATTTCTATTCTCTGATAATTAAAATTAACGGTCCAGGAGTCCTCTCTATGGACAGTGACCTGTGAGTAGCCCTGGAATTGTGTGATGTCTATTTTCTGGGATTGTTAGACGTGGTCGTTAGTTTCTATATATTACGTTCAGTCTACGACTGTGGTAGTTTGTTATATCGTGAGTAGGACGATCTTACCGGTATCAGATTACCAAGATAACGACTTCCAAGAATTTGAGTCAGCAGATCTCAATACTTTTTTTTCCCATTGTCTCCTGCTGACACCGCTGTCTACACTTTATAAATGGACCCTGCGAGGTCAAATAAGTGTCAGTATTTATTTAGAATTTATCCAGTATTGATTTAGAATTTGTAGTTTCAATTATTGTTCAAAGAAAGTCTGTATTTGAAAATAAAGGGTTTTTTAAAAGTCAAATTCAAAAGAGTTAATATAACAATTGGCGCAGTCGTGGTAGGATCTGACAACGTTACTAGAACAAGGAAACCCTAACTGGTAGAAGCGGATTCTAATCCCTCAACAGAAAAAGAACCAACAACCCCTGAGGAGTCATCACTCGAAGAAGCAGCGGAAGGAACACCTTGTGAAGCTCCTAGCTGGACGACTTCGAGAACACGACGAGTCGGAATGAATATTGTATTAATGTAAGTCGATATTGAATTGTCTCGATTCATTTTGCAATCTATTCACCATCATCCAAATTCTTTGTAAAATCAATAATCAAACTGATTGATTATTGTAAATAGTAAATAAGTACTGTTCGATCATTCAAATTTTGACACAAAAATTTGATAATTAAATCAAAATGGCTCAAAATCAACCAGAATCAGATGCAATCGAACCATACAGGTTATCAGAAATATTTTCAATAGTGCCTGAATTCGAAGGGGATCAAATATTTTTGAACACTTTCCTTAATGCTTGTGATTGTGCATATCGCATGTCCACAGCAGATCAACGCGATCTTTCAGTGATTCACATCAAAAACAAACTCAGAGGTGGAGCAGCACAATTGATAAGTTCAAGGAACCCTGGAACTTATCCCGAAATCAAACATTCATTAAATTTATATTTTGAAGACTCTAGAGATCTGACATCATTAATTCACAATCTCCAGCGTATCAAACAACTTCTGAATGAAACACCTTTAATATTTTTCAATCGCCTTCAAGTCCACAATGCTAAAATGCACGCATGTGTATAAAAATCCATCCTTTCTGTGGAACAGAAACACACGCAATCCGCACTGATTGAAACAATGGCATTGAATACGCTTTTAACCGGACTAGAACCGCGAATAGGTCAAGTAATTCGTGCTACCAATCCAGTAGATCTACTTGAAGCCCACATCAGAATTAGGAGGAAAATGCAAATATCTTATTTCGAACATCAAAAAAATGAAAGACTAAACCAAACACGCCCTCAACAAACAATCAGACGAAACCCCCAACCAACATCTCAAAGAATTTGTCACACTTGTGGTCAGATAGGTCATATTTCCACAGAATGTCGAATGAGACAACAAAGACCCCCAAATAATTATCGATATTCCAACCAAAAGTTCGCAAGACCAAACCCTCAACCCAATCAAAATTTTTCGAGTCAAACAATTCCCAACCCAATCAGAATTTTCAAGACCAAACTTTCAAACAAATTCTCAGCCAAACAGGTCCCAGACTAATCAAAACCAAATTCGACCTCAATCTCAAAACCAATTCAGACCACCCGTAATTCAAATAAATCCGAAATACCCTGTCGATTTTAATCAAAATCAAAATCAAAATCAAGATTATCATAAAGGTGATAATCAAGGCCATCATACAGCTGATAGCTATAACTATCAATACAACAATTACTACCCCACCGATAATGACTATGATTACTATACCCCTAGTGATCAAGATTACCAATACAACCAAATTCAAACACCCAAAGATCCGTCAATGTACCAGGATTTTCTCTCACTCCCGAATGCGAACCACCCACCTATTCAACCCCAGACAACCAACAACAAATCGATCGACCCTACATCAGAAGTCCAATCCCAAATTCAGTCCCTGAATATACAAGATTTCAACCCGAACGTGAACTTCCCGGAACAAATTTTCATGTAAGCCATATGCTTTCTATGAATTCGAAAAATCTGTACTACAACAAAGACTCTTCCAATACTTTCAAAATCCTCATTGATACAGGTGCAGGAATATCTATTTTCAAACCCAAAACATGCGAAAAATACCCCCTTAGATTCCCTGAAAACGTCAATATACAAGGTATCACTGACCAAAAAATTGTCGTGAATGAATCCACTCTAATAAATATCACACTAAACGATCCACACAAAGTCTTCATCTACGACCTAGACATCAACTTTGATGGTTTACTTGGATCTGACTTTCTCGAACATTATAATTGTATAATTGACCTGAAAAATAAACAACTTATAACAAATTTTTAAACAGTCCCTTTGTTCAAAGTTTCAGACATAAATGACTATATACTCACTGAAAAACCGAACCAAATTCAAATAGAACCCCGACTGGAGGAAATATTCAAATTACATTGCAATCTTAAGAACATTTGAACGGAGAGGAACATCAGTCAATAACTGATTTATGTCTCCAATTCGAAGATATCTTCTATTTAGAAGAAGATAATCTCACTTTTACCAACGAAATAAAGCACACCATTGACACTAAGGATGCTAGACCCGTCTTTACGAAATCCTACATGTACACAAGGAGGAAGTAAAAACACAAAAATCCAAAATGCTAAATCAAGATATTATTCAGCCATCAATATCCCCATGGTCATCGCCAGTGTGGGTTGTACCCACGCCTCCGGTAAACAGAAATGGAGAGTTGTCATCGATTACCGAAAACTCAACGAGCTAACGGTTGACGAGAAATACCCATTACCAAACATCTCGGACCTCCTAGACCAGCTTGGTAAATGCGAATATTTCACTACGCTTGATCTTGCCTCCGGATTTCATCAAATTGAAATCGAACCCAAACACATTCCCAAAACGGCTTTCTCCGTAGACAATGGTCACTACGAATTTGTTCGTATGCCATTTGGCTTGAAGAACGCTCCAAGTACGTTCCAGCGAGTTATGGATAATATTCTTCTAGGTATACAAAACGAAAGATGTCTCATATACATGGATGACATCATCGTATATTCTCCTATCATCCATGAGTACATAGCAAGGTTGACCGAAGTATTTAAAATACTTCGAAAAGCGAATCTGAAAATCCAACCGGATGAGTGCGAATTCTTGAGGAAAAAAGTCGCCTATCTTGGACATGTTACTACCCAAAGTGGAGTCAAACCCAATTGAATGTATCCAAAACTTCCCAGAACCAAAAACTCAAAAAGGAATGAATTCATTTTTAGGTTCAGCTGGATACTATCGACGATTCATTTGTAATTTCGCCAAAATTTCGAAATCATTGACCAAATTACTTCAAAAAGATGCCCCCTTTAACTTTGACGCAGAATGCAGACAAGCATTCGAACAACTCAAAAATGCACTCATAACGAGCCCTATTCTCATTTACCCTAATTTTTAGGAACCATTTTTGCTCACAACTGACGCCAGTGCGTTTGCAATTGGTGCCATTTTATCGCAAGGTCCCATTGGCAAAGATATCCCAATAGCATATGCATCTAGAACACTTTGTAGCACAGAATCGAAGTACTCTACAATAGAAAGAGAACTTATTGCCATCGTTTGGGCAGTAAAGCATTTTCGCCCATATCTTTTCGAAAGTTCCGATTAATTACTGATCATATACCCCTCACCTGGCTTTTTTCAATAAAAGACCCTGGTAGTAGGCTGGCACGCTGGCGACTCAAACTCGAAGAGTATGATTACCAGATAGAATGCAAACCTGGCAAAATCAACAAAAATGCAGATGCACTATCCCGAATCAAAGTCAATTACTTCATAGAATGTGCAAATTTCCAACATAAAATTTCCATATACGCATCTAACGAGAACGAGACCGAAGTAAAAGCGGACCCCGGAATAAATGATAACCCTAACGAAAACAACCCTGAAGAAAATAATAACCCTGAAGAAAACGACATCCCCGAAAACGAAATACCAGTAGAAACCAATCAAGAAGAATTCAATACATTTGTCAATTTATATAAATCAAAATCTCTAATCGATTATTCTAAAATATAGTTTGATAATTCTCAACTCCTTGATAAACACCATAAAAACATTGTTAGTTTATTTTGGCAAAACAAACTATAACCAATGGAGAAACAATATTTAGAGTCGTAGGGGGCTGTAGAGAACCAATCATTCCTCAGAGCCGTAGGGGACTGTGGCGTGGTTAAGTTGTTAGAAACGCAAGTTTCTAAATGCACAAAATAGATAGAACCATTACACTATGAAATCTTCGAAGACCTCTTCGAAGAACACCCAGAGTTTTACAATGATAGAACCGATATACTTTCTAGCAAATCAGTAAAAGATCGTAAATACTACATCATACCCCTTCCTTTTGATCCTGAATCTGTCATAGAACACATATTCTATATTATTTATAAATCCCAAAACCAGAAAAACTTTTTCAATTGAAAACAACCTAGAACTACCCATATTACAAATATTTTCATTTATTTTTGCTGACAAGGAAATCAAATTAAAAGTCTGTCAAAACCTAACGGCAACTCCTGACCCAGATCAAATTAAGGTAAAACAAATTTACACCGTGGCATTGATGAAACCATCAGAAGAGTAAAACAGAAATACAATTGGCAAGGCTTCATTAAAGATGTAGAAAATTTCAAAGAGTCAAAGAGTCAAAATTTGCCGAAAAAACTTTAGCACACCTCTCGTCATAACCGAAACACCAAAAACCCCTTTTGAACGTTTCAATGTAGACATTTTCCAAATTCCCACAAAATACTACGCCTTGACAATAAGAGACAAATTGACTAAATTCACACAAGCATACGCCATAGAGGACAAACCCTCAAAATCAGTCGTGAATATCCTTCTTCTTTACTTTCAACATTACGGTACACCACTTAGGATACATTGCGACTACGGTCGAGAATTCATAGTCAACCTATGAAAGACTTGTGCTCTCTGTACGACATTAAACTCACATATTCGAGTGTAAATCACCCACAATCGAACGGATCAATCGAAAGATTCCACGCAACATTTTCTGAAATGATTCGCGCCCATAAAGCCGAAAATCCCGATGAACACCCCATGTAGTAGTTATTTGTTATAATAATACGAGAAATAAAAAAACAGGTTTCACACCGTACGAGTTAATATATTCGGACATACAGCTAGTCGATCCCCAGAAACACTCTATAACCAAAAAGACCTAATTTCAAAATATGTTAGAGATGAATTGAAGGGGTTATATTTTTAGGAGTGAATAGTTTTTGGGAAAGAAAGTTTTTTGGCTTTCTACTACTCCGTCTTGATACATCTTGAAAGAGTAACAAATATACTCAAAAACAAGTTCAACGGACCATTTGAAATATTAGAAATTTATCCCAACTCCGCGATGTCAGTTAATTGGAAAACGCGAAATAAAACTAAAGCAAATTTCGACCGCTTGAATCCTTTTCATGAATAATAATAATTTTTTCAGGACACTCCTGCTGTCATCAACAGCCAGTGCCCAATACAACTTAGAGTCAATCAATAACTCGATCGGCGTTTTTTCCATCAAGAAGGAACCCTCAAAATAACAAATAAAAAGTGGACCCTTTTGGTCTACAAAGATTTATCATCCATCAAAGACGCTCTATACAACAATGGTAAAATCCTAGAAAACCTCATTTATTTTCTCGACAGAGACGAGCCTAGAATAGCTTTTAAAGCCCAAATAAAAACACATATCAGTCTTCTAAGCCAAATATCAGACTCACTACAAGTAAAGTTTAGAGATACCTTCGCGGACACACAAAAGTTTGAAAAAAGAACAAAACGTGGTTTAATAAATGGTGTAGGAACTTTTTGGAAAGCAATAACCGGAAACCTTGACACATCCAATGGAGAATATTTCACGAATTGTATCAATAAAATAAGTCGAGACGAACATCAAGTCAAAAATCTATTAGAAAATCAAATATCTGTAACCACCTCGGTGACCAAAAACTTCAATTCAACAATTCAAAAGCTACAAGTTGATGAAGAGACTTTCAATCAAGACATAATAGAAATCGAAAAATCACTAATGGAAATATCAGACGATGATATGGCATTTTACGAAACTCAAATAAAAACTTTAGAAATATGCGAATCACTTTCATCTTTGCCTTGAAACGTTTATTGGTGATATTATCAATTCAATTACTTACGCTCGATTGAAAATAATTCATGGTTCAATTATAACATCGAGAGATTTACTTTATTCACTTCAAGAAATATCACAAACATTGAACAAAAATAATTTACCATTATACGTCAGTAATGGAAATATTCCCCAATACCTAGACCTTATTGAATTGCAAGCATATCAAACAGATAATAAATTAGTATTTGTTTTAATTATTTCCCTTGTAGAGCCTGAAACGTACACACTTTTTCATTTATATCCAATACCAATCTTGGATGCTCGAACAGGACATCACCGTATATTATTAACATTTCAAAAATGTATTGCGCGAGACGACGATTCAATGTTGTACACTTCTTTTCAAAATTTAGATAATTGTGAAGTGATCAAAACCGACTTGAAACTTTGTGCAGAAGTGCTTCCATACCCGATAGACAGCAACGCTATATGTGAAGCCCAGCTCCTCAAACAAACTTTGAAATTGCCCGAAAATTGTAAATCAACAGTGATCTACGCAAAGGGCTACAACGTTCAAGTGATTTCTCAAAACCTGTGGATGATATCAATATGCGATCCTATACCAGTCACCCCAAATTTTATTGGCACAGAAGTAATTACAAAAATCATCAAATCCAATACTCTCCTGAAACTTCAGCCTGAATGCAACGCCTTCATTGAAAACACGAGAGTCCAGTCCAAATATTTCGTTGAAAGATACCAAAACGTAACTTACAACAAACATGCAGTCCAGATACCATATCGATGCTGTGACCACCTCCCGGAAAAATCGAAACTCCCGGAGCTGAAACCCACGAAATTAAATGAAATAAATGTCGACAATCTCAACATCGCCAAACACAAGTTGAACCAATACTCAGATGAATTGGACAAACTCATTAACGAACCGTTCGTGAACAAACATATTTCTTGGTTCACGTATTTTACAATTGCACTCATCATCGCACTAGTGATTCTGTACATTTTCTGCAAGTGCCGTCGCAAGAAGTCAATTGCAATCGGAATCACTTCTTCAAGCAACGACAACCCACCTAGACCACCAAGAACAAGAGTAGTACCCAGAACCCTAGCAAGATTCATTCCCAGAAGAAGACCCAGCGTCCGCCTAGAAGACCCCGTTGAAGAAGATGTCGAGCTAACCACGAGTTAGATCAAAAAACTTTTTCTTAATAAAAGTTGCTGCAAAGCACCAACTTTTCTTTGATAAGGAGACTTGTTATATCGTGAGTAGGACGATCTCACCGGTATCAGATTACCAAGATAACGACTTCCAAGAATTTGAGTCAGCAGAACTTGATACTTTTGTTATTTCCCGTCGTCTCCTGCTGACACCGCTGTCTACACATTATAAATAGACCCTGCGAGGTCGAATAAGTGTCAGTATCTATTTAGAACTTGTCCAGTATTAATTAAGAAAGTTTGTATTTGAAAATAAAGTGTTTTTAAAAAGTCAAATTCAAAAGAGTGAATATAATCGGATTTCTAGGTGGAGACTGATTCGAGTACATAAACATGCAGATGTGACATGAAATCCACTATTCCAGAGTTGTCAGAGTTCTTTCATCAGTACACAACAAAATAGATTGTTGGGAAAGAAAGTTTTTGGCTTTCTACTACTCCATCTTGATACAAAAAAAAGGATGAGGGAATCTTCCAAAAAAAGGAAGGAAGTAATCAATTTGAAAATAAGTAAATCTATACATGGATGTGTAGATCATGCAAAGAAGTATTTTTCAGACACAAACTGAAAGAAAGTCCTTCTGAAACAGCTACTTTCATATAAACCTAAACCAAAGCCACACGATTTTAGTGAAGGAGTGCTCATCTTCAAGAGGAAGATTAATCTTACTCTTGATGATCGAAACACGTGTCGAGGTGTTAAAAATAACGATTTGGTGATGGGAAAAACTCCACTAATATTAATTTTTACACACCAAAGGTTCCAAACAGTGCATCATAATTATATTAGGAAATTCTATAAATATCTTGAAAATATATTGGACTTGAGCAAGAAATATAATTGACAGATTCAAAACAATATTCATTTTCAAAAGGGAAATGTTCAACTGGTCGAAAGAAGTGATTCATATTATCTGCACATTTATTATATGTATCGATGTTAGAAATTCAGTGTATTGAATTGAGAGAGTTTTACCGATGGCAGTGGTAAAACTGAGGACAGTCATGTGAGCCATGTATCGACGACAATTTGAGGAAGTAGGCAGCGTCAACCGCCGGATATAAGAGGAAAAGCTATGGTCCCAGAACCTGAAACATTACCTACAAGGGGACAAATAAACAATTGCATCACAAAAGGAGCATCGACAAATACAAGTTTCTTGTACGTGATGAAAAATAATTTGTAACAAATGAGTTAGGTTGGGTTAGTCAGTATTGCTCTATTGAAATGAAATGAAATTACTCTAAGATATTGAATGATCTGAAAGTTTAAAGGAACGATAATGTTTCAGATTAAATAACCATAGATGGTTGAAAGCAGGAAACATTTTCAGAAAACAACTGATATTCTCAATACAGTGAGGAAATAGTATAAAATATTACATTGAATAGTACAATGAAGTAATCTGTTTTTATTAGCTTCCGGGTTTTGCCGTGGTCTTCTTTGGTTATAATCTCCAAACGTTTCAACTGCAACTGCGGCAGTCATCTTCAGTGGCGTGGTCGAAGTACTCTTGTTGACGTGTCAACGGAAACTGAAGCTCTCATTTCTGCCGTGTCAGTTAAAATGCTGATTTTCCGCGCACTTTCACTAGTACCAGGTTCGCGCATATTTCCCGCGCGATTTCGATTACTTGGCTTCAGTTTGGCGCTTTTCAATTTTGTGTGCCAGATCTTTGGTAAGTATGTTCTCTCTTTTCTGTTGAAGTTCTCTTGGTATTTGTGTATTTCTATGGCTTCTAAATACATTCTTGTTGAATAATGATTTGACGTTGCTAGCCTCTTAGTATTTTCAAACAGGATCTTGTATTTCCCGTCGGACAGTGTATGTTTAGCGACGGCAGATATCTCAGTCTATCCCCATCGGCAACTCCGCTTGTGCTCCACTAAGCGGGTTCCAATGCTTCTTTTCGTCTGACTGATATAGACTTTACCACAGGTAGGTACATGGAATCCTGTAAACTCCCGCTGATTTGACAGGGTCTCTGATGTCTTTTGCTAATCTCAGATACCCCGATATTTTCTTCGTTGGTTTGAAGACGGTGTTAATTTTTACCTTCTTTAGAATTTTCATGATTCGGTTGGTGACACCTTTTATGTATGGCAGATAGCCTTTACTTGGAAAAGATGTGGACATTAGGTTTTTTCATGGAAAGTACCAAAATTTCACTGCCAAAAAAGTTAGGGCAATTCAAAATAAATCATGACAGCGTACCCAGCTCCCTATAGAGGAATTACATGGAAATTATTGATAAATTATGATTTTCCACGTTAGGTGTTAGGAATCACACTTAAAAGGTAAGACCTCGTTAATCCTTAGCCCGTACAAGTTTCGACTTCTTTAGGTTGTCGTTCGCAGGGGTGCGATAACTGGGTAACGGAAAAACAGATTTTTCTTACAATTGTTTCAGTTATACATCACTTGAATATTTCAACGTACCTATGTTACACCCTTTATATAAAATTAGAATAGAAAATCCGACGGGTTGTTTCAAAAAGTACATACTAGTAGTGAAAAAGCAATAAATTTGCTTTTCGTTTTAATGATTATCTGTAATCGAATATTTGAAAAAATAAAATATTGAGTGATACAAGAATTTATGACGTTGAAAATTAAATTCTATTATAGTTAGGAGCAGATATTTTTGGAGAACTTGTAACGGGGACAACTGAGAAATTAGAAAACGGATTCGTCGCCATAGAAACTAATCTCTGTTGGACAATAGTGGGTCAAAAAGCAAACAATTTTTCTGATTACATTTCCATATTTTCTAGTTTTTCGGATTCTTCTATAGCGGGTTTGTGGAATTTGGATGTTATTGGAATCAAGGATCCAGCAGAAATAAAAACACTACGAGACAGTTATTTGGTATGGGAAGAAATGAGGTACATTCACCATGACAAGAAGGTCATCCTACAATATTAAATAATGAAGAAGTAGCCTGGCCAAGATTAATATCCACAACGAAGAAACTCAAGGTTAATTGGTAACCTGGAGGATTACGACCGTTTTGAGAGAATGAGAGAAACTAATAATTATATAGAGGAGGTTGTAGAAGACAGTGAAAACGTGACACAAATTTTATGTACCTCCTTTAACATGTATCTTAACAAGGGATGCTCCTATGAAATTTCTTCATATGAAAGATCCTATCTTTTTTTCGATGAGGAATCACCTCCTTGAATGTTTTACACTTATTTAGTTACAACCTGTATTGCAAATAATTTTCTGAAAAATATTTTCATTTCTTCCAGGAAATCAATCTGTTTTGGTGTTCCGTTAAATCGATTTGAATTTAAAATATCGAACACTTTATCCATGGTTTCTGTTACATTTCAGCAGATGAGCTTCAATCACAATATTGATGTGGATGAATTGATAAAAAAGTATGCAACAGGCTCATTCCAGTTCGAATGTATGCCTTTTGCCATATAGCATATTCTGCTATAGAAGCCGTTTTCTTGTTCAATAATTCCTCAAAACCTACTATTGTATCCTTTCCTATATTGTAGAATAAGTTTGACTTGATAATCATTTCATCCAAACGAATGGTATTAAATAGATTGAATTAGAATTTGATGAGATTCAAAAAAGAGGTAGTTCAGCAAACATTTATTTCGTATGGTTTTGAATCGTTTTTCTGAAATAACTTTTTATATTATTGGGTTGCTTGTTATGAATCAATACTTTAGTATAAAATACAGATTTCTTAGTTTTGGGTTGCCTAGTTTGCTAATTATATATTGAATATACATTTGATACTTTGGTTCTGCAGAGATTTCAGTGAAAGTGATTTTTTTCCTACAGATACATACAAGCCAAATCAAAAACTTGATGTGGTTCAACAATTATTTTCCTTTGTGGATTTCCAGTGAAACTACGATTGTTTTGTCATTTCATATCATAACTAGTGAGGCATATACTATTCGTAAAGTTCAGTTTCATCAAATCAATTTCATAAAAAAAGTCTGCATATTAATGACCCAACCATATATGGTCTATAACAATTCACTTCATGATTTTCGTTATATGTTCATTCCTTCAATCTTACATAATAAATACTAGAAAAACATACTTTTTTTTCGTCAATTGGAAATCGGAAAAAATGAATGCCGACATCACCCTGCAAATTACCTCAACCCACAGCTCGACACTTTTTCATTTTGAAACTAGACACGAATTTTTCACCAATACAAAACTTGGTGTCGCGAAATAAAACTGTTCTTGAATTTCGCGAGCTCCGCCCACATCAAGAAAATACGGAAAAAAACGTTGGTTTTCCAGGATATTTCAGCCTAGTTTCGAAAATTAAAATATGATATATCGCCTTCGCCAATTTTTTAAATAGGAAAACTTGCTTTTTCAGTTATCTAGGTAGGGAAATCGAGCTTTCTTCCAAGAAGCATCGAAGCAAGTAACTTTCTATTGACACCTGGATCACGTTTCCAGGTCTTGTGGTTCAATTTTTATTAGAGTTTATGGGTTGAAAAATAATACATTTTTCAAACACATTTTTCAAACGCATTTTTCAGCCTGAACGACTGAAAATATCGAGACGCGGCATGAAAATTTTCGTCTCAGGACGTCGAGTTCTGAATGAAATCGAGGAAAACAAAAAATTAGGATTATCGCGATTTTCCAAAGATTTCCGAATGAAAGTGAAGACTGTTTGATTTCGTCCATCGTACGACGCACATTGAGGAAGCGAGACGACGGATGAACGAAATGAGATGCGAACAGCGGCAAGTGGACATCAAAAGGAAGTTTCAGAGCGGTTAGCGTACATTAAAGACCAGCGCCTGCATAAAAACAGGATCGTAAAAGCTGGCAAATCCATATGAAATGAGTTTTTTTCGATTTGCAGACATCGGAATTTGGGTAACACGAATCGTACGATTTTTCCGACTGTTGATTAGTCGGGAAGAGTTCGCTTATTTTCTATAAATATGCGAACGTCCGAAAAATGTTACCTACCACATTCAGAGTTGAGATCTCATAGAGGTAACCTCTACTGAAAGTGAAGTGATATTTCAAGTGAAGTGATATTTCAAGTGAAGCGAATTCCAAGAGAGGATATTCAACACGTGTTAGTTGATTCTCTGCGGAGTACAGAAGTACTGACGTTGTTTTTCTTCTTTGAAATCAGGCAGATGAGTTGTGATCTGCTTATTTATATCATTGTGCGAACTGTTCATTGCCTATAAGAAGATCAATACTGTAGATATGCTATTAGCTACCTTGATTCTGGCCCATAGTAAGGCAGACATCAAAAAGATGTTTGAAGTAGTTCAAGCAAGACTAGAGACACGCCCTCGACTGTACGATGAACTCGAACAGCAAGAGGAAAGCCGAAAGCCAAAGAAGTCGAAACGATAGCCGAAGGAAGACTCTCCAGAGCTGCTACGAAGCAACCGCTTCAAACGGATCCGTACAGGATCAAACTTGGAGTCGGAAAACCTTTCGGGCGCCGAAAGTGAGCCCGAGAGAGAAGAAATGACGGTCGACTCGCCACAAACCTCAGAGCACGTGGTAAAAAGTGTGAGCTCTGCGCCCGTGGCAGAAAGCGCATCCGAAGAGGAGGCTAGGCCGGGTACCATCAAGTGATTCAGGTACAAAATGCACCTATGCCCACCCAAGAGAGGCTAACAAGCCTCAAAGCGAGACGAATGAGATACTACATGAGGTACCACACATGTACCTCAACAAACTCTGAATTCTCCGCCTATCACCATCAGGCAGAAGGATAGCTGGACTCGATTCAGAGACCAGGTCATCCGAGAAAAGATGGAATTCACAAAGGCCATCAACACGGCTGATGGCATCAAAGTACAGCCAGCAAGCATTCCTGATTACAAACATGATGGCACTACTAGAAAAAATTAAAATTCCTCACCGTACTTATACTATCGCTGATGAAAAATCCCTCAGGGTTATCTTCCGCGATGTCCCAGATTTCCTGGACATCAAAGATATAAAAGACGACCTCATTGCAAGAGGATTCGACATATTGTCAATCTCCCGCATGAAAAAAGCTGATATCAAAACGAGTTGCGGCTGGTTTTTGTGCTGGTTCCCAATGCAAAAGGCCATATTTACGACACAAGAGACATCTTGAATGCAACAGAGACTCAGCGACCTCGAAGAACGGTAGGCCGGTGCTACCATTGCCAAAGATTTGGGCATACGCAGCGGAATTGCAAAGCAATTCCTATCTGCGTAAAATACGCCGGACGTCATTTAACGTCCAAGTGCAAAAGAGATATACAGTTGCCTGCGAAGTGCAACAACTGCAAAGGTGCGCACCCCGCTAGCTTCCGTGGATGCCCAGCATTCCCTAGAATGCAGGACACCCGAAAGCACCCCGAACAAACAGCCCCACGACGACAACCAGCCCCCATAAGACAGCCTGTTGCCCCACAGAGGCAGCCAATTCCCACCCCAAGAAGGCCCATCGGGGCCAACGCGACCAGGAGCGAATGCGGCTCAAGGCTCTAGCAGACAATAACAACAGAACGTTAATCCAGCTGAAGGCCTAGTCGCGGCACTAGACCAGCTCAAGAGTCTGATGACCCAGTTTCCCGCGCTACATACGATGTTCGCGGCAAACACCCCCCTCACCACCAGGAACTAAATGGCTAGACGCCATATAGTACCTGATACACTGAAGATAGTCACCTGGAATGCCAACGGATTACTCAGGAAGAAACTCCTTAGAGAACTTCCCGACAGAAAACAACGTGGATATTATGCTCCTGCAAGAGACCCACTTGCAAGGAAACACTATATCGATTTTATAAAAAAACATAGTCGGCAGACGTGGAGGTGGCGTAGCTATCCTATATAAAGATCGATTAGACATGCTCAAATTGGTCTAGACGAGGATGCGCTAAATCGTTTAGAAGCTATAGGTATCGAAGTGAACCCTCAAACGGGTCCACATCGAATTATAACTTTACTCAACTCCCCTAACCACCGCATACAGCCGGAAGCACTCAGTGCTCTCCTGCTAGAAACAGACACCGTGACGATAGCTGCAGGTGATTTCAACGTGAAACACACGCAGTGAAGAAAAGCTACCAATATGAATGGCCGAGCGCTTTATGCTCACGCCGACGAATACGGATATCAGGTTCTGGGACCACCGTTGCCTACCCATTACTAATTACCGCATAGACCTGATGTTCTTGACATAGCAGTAGCAGTAGTAGCAGATACATGTTCTTGTCCGGAACATCTATCATCTGGGAATATCTGGAATATATACGTGACTTCTGAGCTTGACTCAGATCACAACCCAAGGACACTGATTCTAGGGGAAGGCCTCCTAATCAGGACTAACTGGGAATCTCTCAAGTCGTACTTGGAAGCAATCCCCGCCATAGAACGACCTCCCGAAACCCCCGAAGCCTTAGACGCTATGGTAACACGGTTCGAGGAAAATATAAGAAACGCCCTCACAGCAGTTACCACGACTTACGTGGAACTAAGGAAATCCAATAATGAATTTCCCCGACGGACCAAAACTCTAATTAGAGAAAGAAACCGTCTCTGAAGAAGATATCACAGGACCCTATTTCCAGGAGATAGAGCCCGTGCAAATGCGAAAGCCAGCGAAGTAAAACGCGCCATTCTTGACTTCAGGAATGAACGTTGGCACAAATACCTCCTGGGACTTGAGCCCGGAAATAACTCTTTTTGGCGATTAGTCAAGAGCAGAAAAAACAAAAGAGAAGCTCCGACGCCAATACATGGCCAACGATGTGTCTGTTTCGCAAGGGAAGACAAAGCCTCAGCTTTCGCGGATCCTATGGAAAGCCAATTCAGGCTGAACACAGATCCAAACGACGATATCGATAGAGATATCCAAATCGAGGAAGCAATGGAAGATACACTGCTACTTGATAACAAGGACGTCATTAGACCCGTATCAGAAGAAGAACTGAACAGACTGATTCAAGCCACCAAGCCCAAAAAAGCCCCAGGAGCTGATGCAATAACAAAGAAGTTATTGAAACAGCTGCCAGACAACCAAATAATGTCATTTAAAAACATTATTAACAGGTCCCTGAATCCCAGACACTTCCCTAAGAGTTGGAAGCACACTGAGATTATCATGATACCTAAAAAAGGTCAAGACCCAAAATTACAGACCTATAAGTCTGTTAGGATCCATGGCCAAGGTCACGGAGAGAGTACTCCTGCAAAGGTTGAACGAGGAAATCGAAGACAGACAACTTCCAACGGACGAAGAGTTCGGCTTCAGGAGAGCCCACTCTTGTGAACTACAAGCCCTAAGACTGGTTGAAAATACAAGAGATGAATAGAAAAATACACGTTGAAATCTCACTATTAGACATCTCGAAGGCCTTCGACCGCGTCTGGCACGAAGGCCTTCTACACAAGATGATGAATTTCAACCCACCACTGGGACTAGTCAAGAGGATAGGGTCCTATGTGAAGGACAGAACTTTTACTATGAAGCTTAACAACATCCGCTCACCGGTAAGACAAATAGAGGCTGGAGTGCCACAGGGTGCAGTCCTATCACCCACGCTTTACAACCTCCATGTCAGCGATCTCCCGAGAACTGACCATGTTAAGGCTGATGACACCGCTCTGATGTCCACGTCCATAGCGAGATAATTCGGTGTAGCTTACATGCAGATTGCAGTTGCAGCTAGTGAACCCTAGTGAACCCTGCAAAAAAACAAGCGATAGCACTAGGTAGGCAAAGTGCCCACCCGAATCTCAGAGTTATCATTAAAGGACAAGAAGTCGCCTGGAGCCCCTAGGCCAAGTACCTAGGTCTAATTATAGACCGCAAGCTTACCTGGGCCAATCACATCGAATCCGTGAAGACTAAAGTGAGTATTTATGATGCACTGTTTGGAACCTTAGGTGTAGTATTGAATATTACTGGAGTTTTTTCCCAACACCAAATCGTTATTTTCAACACCTCGACACGTGTTTCGATCACCAAGTGATCATCTTCAAAGAGGAAGATGATCTGTTTTGATCTGTTTTGAAGGTGAGGTCATTGGCTAGTGACCTCGGAAAGCTACAGTTGAACGGAGTTCAACAAAGAACACGGCGGCAAGAATTAGTTTCGACCGTGCATCGCACCTCTCAGAATTTTAACTAGGCCTATATCACAGGCAAAGAGCACGAAAGAGTCAGGGATTTAAAATTCAACTCGATTCAATAGAAGACAGGAATTCTGAGTGTTAGCTAGTTGGTTTCGAACACAATTCAGTGATAGTCGCTCCTGAAGACTTGAAAAATCCCAAGATATATTGATTGAGATTTTGAAGAAGTTTCCGTACGAGTCCACTTGAAGAAGCTACGATTGGGTTTTATCGAAATAATTCGAGTCTCTAGTTCTTTTTAGAACTGAACAGAGACAAATTGCAGTTTATTAGTTTTCGAGGATCTGCGATTGCTGTCATTGGTTGGAACTTGAGGAACTTTTTGCATTGTTGAATTTCTGCGACCCAATAGAGATCAATGAAGAGCAGATTAGCGATTGGATATTTCATTGGAGTGCTTAAACATACTTTACGTTTGGTCAGGTTCCTTTTGGTACCCCGCCAGAGGAAAGCAGCCCAAATCCTGTAAAGGAAGAGCATGTCCCTACTAAAGTTGCCCAGGCTCAGGTACCCTGTGGAAACCTAAAGGTGTCAACGAAGCAGAGGTATATAGAGCTTAAATTTGAGGGGGTCAAGATGACATTAGATCAGTCCTTCGGGCTATCGACTCAACTTAACCGTTAGGACCTTCCGGGGCATCGACAACCTCTTCTCCAAATCCTGCGAACGGCCCTCATCCTAGGGTGCAGTTCATCAGTTAGGCTCCGTGTTCCTTAATTACTAGCTCAGTTCACGCTGGAGGCCTTGGTTGGGAAATTAATTTCGTGAACCAAGGGTGAACTTAAATTGTTAGCTTTCCGTAAATCCTCCCCTTTCTCTATCTCCAATCCAGAGTCATTGTAGGAATTTTTTTCATAATTCGAAATGCAGATTAGGGCCAGACAAGCGCGGCGCAGCTTGTAAACGATACGACGGTGCCAAATCGCGAGGTCAACCATTTCAACCAACCTATCTTTGAGTCAGTCAATTTTAGTCGCCTTAGTGCGACCCGACGGAACAACATGCAACCCCCCTGGAATATGTATTCACCGGACACAGCATTCCACGCACTCCGGCAGAGATGGCTAGTCTGAGGCCGTCTCTTGATCAACGTAACAATTCTGACAACAAGGACACTAGTACCTCAGCCTTGGTCCGCACTCGGGCACTTTCGGCTCATCGGCAAGTCGGGTAGATAGAAACAGCAAAATTTGTCAAAGGACTACGCTTTAGCATAAAGGACACTTTTACGTGAAGGAACCTTTAAAAATCCATTATGGAACCGACTTTTAGCTCAACTTTAGCTCTTAAAGGAGACTTTAACATCGATTATGGAACCGGCCCTAAGCGTTGAATGTAAGTTATGATTGTTGAACCTTGACGGTCAGACTTTCGGTCAGACTAAACAAATGTATCCTGTTGATAAGTTATAATACTGGGAACGCGAAAAATGCAAGCTAAGAGTTTGCATTTCAGCTCCGTGAACAGGAAGTTCGGCCATATCTGAATAGGTGGATCCGAAAATTCATTTAAAATGAAAACTGACCAACGACTTCAATGGAAAGAAGATTTAAGTCTTGAGTAGGAAGGGTTATGGAAAAATTTGGGAATATTAAACAAAGATCAGACCAATCAGGGGACGGTACAGTTGAAAAGTCATTTGCGAAAAAATTCCTTTGCGATCGATAGTTAATTTGGAAGAGTCGCAAAAGTCAGTTGCGAAAAAGGATTTTGTTTTTCGATAGTGGAATTCCGGTAAATTGCGGGTAGTGAGTTAATTATGGTGTTGCGTTTGGTGGCACTTACAGCGGTTGTGTATTTTACACGGATAACGGAGAGGGAGATCAGAACCCAGCATAGGATCGTAAGTCGATTTGGATTTTTTTACTAACCCCATGTTGGTATAGAAAGAAAGAGAGAGAGAGGATGCCATTTTAATTTTGAAATAATTGTCTTATTGTTGTTGCGTCTTGGGGACGATATAAGAAGGGCAACAAATTACACTACACCCCTTTCATATGTGTAATAGCGATTAGTACGCCAGGGTTTGAAGCCAGGAAATTTCAAATAATAATTTCAGAATTTCCGCAAAACTCGAATAGAGTAAGTGTTTTCGTGTAAGTTGGAATTCTACCTTATGGGAGAAATATAACATTTCACAAATTGTTAAAGAGATAATTTTTGTTTGACAATCAGCTATTTGAGACGTGCTTTCTTGTAAAATTTTGATCGTACTTTTCGAACATTTTTTTCTTATTGTTTTGTTGGATTTTCATGTTATATTTTTTTACACACTTATTTCTTTTAATATAATATAAACCTAATCTGAAGCTTCTTGTTGTTTTTAATGGCTCACTACTTGAGTAAGTCCCGCACCATTTCAGGATAGTTAAAAGGCCTTTAGCCTTAAGTATTAGTCTCCTGCCTCGTTCTGGAGTAGAACATAGAAGAAAAACCATCTCAAAAAGTAACACGGTGTAGTTAGGTTTCCAAAAGACCGGCCTTCGTGCGTTCGGCACGAACTCTACCGCTTTTTCGGACCTGACTTAATATTCAAAATTTGATGCGGAGAAATCTGCATCTGGTAACAGCCGCTGCTAAATTAATAATAATAGATAAAACCATATATGAATAGAATACACATATATCGAGGTGAGGTATTACAGAATGTTCAAAGTTTATGTAGGTCGGTAGCCAGTCAGTTCGACGTGGGTGCTTTGTTCACTCATTCAATCGACCGCCGCCGCCGTGGTTCAAACCTTAGGATGAAAGATCGATTTTCACTTACTATCGTCCACCTTGTGTTAGGAATCACACGTTAAACATTTTTTTACTCTCTACTACATATCTACTTTCATGCGATGTGAATGCATTGATTAAATTGGAAAATACACCTAAAACAAAAAAAGGATTTTGGTCAGCAGCTCATTGAGTATTTGACTTATTGGTTTCACATGTCCAGTAACAATAATTCCAAAACTATTATTAAAAGAAACTTGGGAATTAAAAATTATTTGGGATGAAACATTACTAAGCAATATTCCAGAACATTTTGAATTAGAGCTGAAATGAATTCATTTTTTGAGTTCATGTATTATTCCGAAATCACTTAGAGTGCCCGTACACGAGCCATATTTTGCGGTCGGATCGACCACACAATTGCAGTCGCGTTCCAGCGAACTCAAGCCAATTTTTGATGTCAGTTGCCTCAACTGCAAGTGCGGTTTATATGACCGCAAATCGACCACAAAAATGTGGTTGGGTCAACCGCGAAGTGCAGTCAACGTGACCAAAATGTTGTGGTTTGCCTTAACGCAAATATGTGGTCCGTGTACGGCCGGACTTAGTGGTAGAATATCAATCGTTGCAGAAAATGCATCAATCCATGTATTTTGAGATGCTAGCAAGTTAGCTTATGCTACCAGTATATTTCTCAGAGCCACATTAGGAGAAATGGTTTTTGTACAATTACTACAAGCTATATACTTGTGATGCACTATTTGAAACCTTTGGTGTAGTAATGGATATTACTGGAGTTGTATCCCAACACCAACACCTTGATAGGCCTTTCGATCGAAACACCTTTCGAGGTGTTAAAATAACGGTTTGGTTTTGGTATTAATCTCCAGTAATATTTTCTACAAGCTATGTCAAGAATATCACCCTAAAACATTACTTCACCTAGATTAGAATTATCGGCTATTGTTATTTAGGTACGACTTTGGAGGCAAGCAAAAGTGTGAATGAGTTGACAAATCTGAAAACATTTTTCTGAAGTGATTCAATGGTTGCTCTCACCGGGATAAAAACTGAAGGCCAATAGAACACTTTTGTCGGGAACAGAGTGAGAGAAATTACTTCATATAGCAGGGTTGATGATTGGTTGATGGTTGATGAGTAAAAATGAATTCGAGAAAAATGGTGGATGGGTCCAGAATGGTTGAAAGATGAACTTGATATAACTTGTTCAAATGAAGAAGTTGACAAAGAGAAACGAAAGACTAGTATTTCTTGTATGATCAACCATGATCATTTCAAATTTCAATTATTTTTCAATTTTCTCAAAAATGAATGTTAGGGTGGATGTTGAGATTTTATTTCAATTCGAAGTATTGTTTCAAAATGCGTAATATATAAAAGATATAACAGCAAATCAGTTGATACACTTGTTGCCTCTTTTCCTATTGCGGGAAAAGGTAAAGTTCGAGTAATATTCTCGGATAATGGTGGAAACTTTATTGGAACTATCAATTCACTGAAACAAGTGAGCTGAAATGAAGTGGAAGAATATTCGAACACGTCAGCTCCTTGGTGGAGATGATGTTGTAAGCGAATGGTGAGGATAATGAAAGAACTGTCGCGGCGGATTTTAGGAAAATCCTCAGTTAATTATGAAGAACTCATGACTTTGTTATGTGATTGCGAGGCAACTATAAACTGTCGACCACTGACATACGTATCTAATGATGAAGAAGATTTCGTGCCTATAACACCTTCCATGTTTCTCAATACAAATTATGATACAGAAATTCTTGAATTGGACATAATAGGCATATGTCATTTGATAAAGATATTGGATTACATACAGAAGCTGAGGAATGATTTATGTAGCGATTCAGGAAAGAGTATCTAGCAGAATTGGTCCAGACTGGTCAAAAACGGATAGGTGATATGGTTATGATTGAAACAGATAACAAGAAGCAAACTGACTGGCCTTAGGGAAAATGTTGTAACTATTTCCTGGAAGAGACGGGATCTATAGAGTAGCAAGAGTCAAACTGAAACGCGGAGAGCTAATTCGACCAGTTCATTGATTATATTCTCTGGAAATTGAATCTGGAGAGAATAGTGAAGAAGAACAAGTTTTAGATGGTTGCGGAATTCTAGAGAAGAATACAGAAAAGAAATGGGACGAGAAAAAATTGATGAGCAGACCTTCAAAGAGAAGAAAAAAGAAGTCGGTCAAGACCCAGCTGTCATCAGATATGGCCGTGAAGTGAAAAAACCAGATCGCTATGAGTTTTGATTGTTTCTTTATTATTGTTTTGACTCATTTTGCAATTTATTTTTCGACTCATGCATGCTAGAGAAACACGAAGGAGTCAAAGCTTGTGGGCTGAAATGATCAATACAGCTATTTATATTTAAAACACATCGGGTGCATCTGGTATCAAAGACAAATTCCTTTTCGTAATATGGCTTGGAAAGAAGCCAAATTTGAGACATCTGAGAGTAATTGGCAATTATTGCTTTGCACACATACCAAAAAAAGATGTCGAAAAAAATGGATAGAAAAACTATAAAAGGTGTACTTATTGGTTATGAGAATGATGATGAATATCGTATCTGGTGTGAATTCTGTTATGCCAGGAGTACCTTTTACTGATAGAAATAAGTCATATCAGTAGACACAGATACTGAGAATGCACCGGATATCTCCGGCCCTCGAACTGAAGAGAGAGAGAGAGAGAGAGAGAGAGAAGATCCACTTATAGGAGATTATAGGTAACAACGTATCAAAAGGCAGCTGAGGGATAGACATAAAATCAGAGATTCATTCCGTTTCGATGATTATGCCATGATTGTTGCTAGTGTAATAACTTCACCTCGAGAGCCACTCACTAACAAAGAGTCCAATCCTGCTCTAAAAAAGATCATTGAATTCGAGCAATGGAAAATGAAATTGAATCTCTAAATGACGACCAAACTTGGAATATGAAAAAACTGCCATCCAGTAGAAAAGCAATTCCATGTGAATGGGTTTACAAAAGGAAGCTGAATGAAGATGGTTCTGTAGATAATTTCAAGGCTGGATTGGTTATCAAAGGTTATCCATGAAGAAAAGGGAAAAACTTCAGCCCTGAAACAAAAGAAAGTTCGATAAGAACTGTTATGAGTATTTCTGCTAGTAGAAAAATGACTCTCACAAAGTTTGATTTTACTACTGCATTCCTCTAGGGCGTGCTTGACGACGGAGTTTACATGAAGCAATTTGAAAGATCAAATTAATTATTGAGTATGTCAACTTCGAGAAGGTTAATTTAAACTCAAGCAAGCACCAAGGTATTGGAATAAGAAAATTAATGATATTGTGAAAAAACTCGATTTTTAGCAATGCTATTCTGATCCATGTTCATACATGAAGAAACATGGAAATCATATGATAATTCTGATCCTTTACGTTGATAATGATAGAGACAAAACACAAACACTACAAGAAAATCCTTGAGGCGCTCTAATAACGGTGCCTGTGAGAAAGTAGCGATTGACCTTGGATTTGAATCGTTGAAGATTAAATCCATTTCGAAAAACGTTTTCAGAAAGTTTAGTTCACATAAACTCAGTTCTTCAAATGGAATAGTTCTTAAACAGTGAAATTCGAGGTGTTCTGGTTGCAACAACTCAGGATTCATTGAAAAATAATTTCTTGCACAATGATTTCAGACCGACAGTGAAACTTTTTTCTATTTCTCAGGATTGAAAATCAAAACTATTCAATTATATCAGGCAGCTCATAAGAAAAAAATATTATAACGCTTTGACATAAAAAATTAGAAACACCCTTTGTGAAAGATTGAATTCATTTAGAGAACGAATCCAAAATAGATCTCAAAAACAACTCTTCCATACAGAGGGGGGGTTGGGTACTAGCTCAGATATTGCTTATGCTAGCAGTGTTGTTTCTAGATCCTTAGACGATCCCATCAATCATAAATGTATCCAAGTAAAGCGAATACTAACCTCAAAGGAACTACACATTACGGTTCAACGTACAAAACAACCAGTGTTGATATCCTGAGAAATTTTGGTGATGCTGACCATGGCGGAGATGAAACAACAGGACATTCTCGTGAACTGGTTTTGTTGTAACGGCTAAATTGAGAATTTTTCAAATATAAAATGTGATCCAGTATTGATGACCAATAAGGAAGCTGCAACACGCTTGACAAAATCCAGAATATCACAGACGTACTTAACATATTAATAAAAGAAAATTTTTGTAAGGGAACTGGTCTTACATGAAACTACTTCAATTTAAAAAATAGCATCGGAACACCAAATAGCAGATGCACTCCACAAACAGCTGTTCAAGCCAAGATTGAACATTCCACGGCACACAATGGGATGGAATGAATTATTCGATGAGAGAGGGTGTTAATAAACCACTTTCCATAATTTGTTGATTTGTTTTTTTTTGTTCACATTGTATATGTTTATGAGTAGATAATAGATTTTGACGTAATAAAAATATTTACTTCGAGTGTGTGTTTTCCTTGGAATTACTTGTGAGGAGCTCGGCGGTTCGGCCAAGTCCTGGACATCAGTAGAAACCCCTTTTTCGATTTCTCTGGAAATCAGCTTTCTGGTTCACTCTCACATAAATCAGTCAGCAGAATGAGGAAAGTACTTCATCAGGATAACAATAATTCCGCGTACTCAATGTTTCCTGACATTTACAAGATGAATGTACTTTCCAAATAACGGACGGTTTTCTTGTTGGATGCAGTCAAGGTGGCGAACGTCATTGATGGTTTGAAGAGGGATTTCTGTAGTTCTCCTGGAATATTGACGGAGTCAATCATCATGCTTGTATGTGCAGGCTGATGTAAGAAACACGACGTTGCCGGTTATACAACATTTTTCACGACTCCTGTCAGTATGATGTATTACATCAAACTCATAATTTCCTCTTGTTCCTAACAGTCAATGACGAAAAGAACAAGTTTTTTGAACGATTCGTAATCCAAAAACAGGTTTCTTTGTTGAATTATTGAAATAACTTATCAAAAATCACGTTAATTCGAAATGCGCCTCAGTGTAATAATTCCGTAGAAAATCGAGGTGCATGCGCTCGTTTGACCAGTAGTTACCGTTCAGAGACAATCTGGTATTATGAATATTTTCATGAGTTGTTTCTTTACTCTCGTTTAGATATATGTGTTTGACGTCGGCATGTTATGAGCAGTTGATCGTTGAAAATATGTTACGAAGGCATCAATACACAGAAAGACTTGTCTTGATCATTCAAAACAGGTGGACTGGGTAATTCCATCCTCGATAGCCATAGCCCGTAATACCAGAATCGCGAACAGTCTTTATTAATCTAGTACTATCGAAGCAAGCTATAGATCTTCATTACCAGTTATTTTCAATTTCCTTCGGATGAATCAATTGTAAGTCATTCATACAAGTCGACTTGATTGAAGCTGAGCTCCACAATATCGTTGCAACTGTAGGCCTTGATGAAAGGTGTATAAGATCTATATTCAGCTTTTTGAATGTTTTCGTCGTATTTCTGAGGACGATACACATCAAATATTTCTAAGAGAAAGATTATGAACATTTTTGGGAAAGATAGTTTTTGGCTTTCTACTACTCCATCTTGATACAAAAAAAGGGGATGAGGGAATCTTCCAAAGAAAGGAAGGAAGTAATCAATTTGAAAATAAGTAACTCTATACTTATATATAACTCTATCGTAATTCATGAATGAATTGTGTGTATTTTCTATAATGTTATCCAATTTGGTACAGAAAAGCCTTGGAGTAAGTGTCTTAAGGCGAAACATCGGTGTATACCAGTGAGGGTGACAGTGTTCCATGTAAGTGCAATTTATGACCATTCATTCAAAGTAGAACTCAGGTGAATGATATCTGATTATTATTCCACAACGGATGTTTGAAATACAAACTGAGTAGAGAAAAATATCTTCAGTATAATTCAGTGTTCATATAAAAGTATTTGTTTCGAAAGAATTTCTTTTTCTTTCGTGTAATTCAATGTTTATATGAAAGCAGCTGTTTCAGGAGGACTTTGTTTCAGTTTGTGATCTACACATCCATGTATAGAGTTACTCATTTTCAAATTGATTACTTCCTTCCTTTCTTTGGAAGATTCCCTCATCCCCTTTTTTTGTAACAAGATGGAGTAGTAGAAAGCCAAAAATTAATCACTCCTAAACATATAACCCCTTCAATTCAAATTATGAGCATCTACATCTCTTAGACGAACGTTTCGTAGATGCAGTCGGGTCGCGTTGAAATTAATCAAGTTAGGGGCACTTTGCTGTTTGGGTTGGATCTTTCCTGCACTGATGGGAGGTAATACCTTCAAATCGGTCTGTAGGTGATCTAATCAAATAAAATCAACAGGATCTTGCTGGTGGATGAACAAGAAACATCTGCGAGACTAATCTCTGTGAAGTATCTTTCATATATGTCATTCGGATATAATTCAATAAACATCGTGCTAGTAGCCAGGGAAGTAGTTGTTTTTTCGGTAGGCATTTAAAACTACGGTTTAGATAGTTGGGAGAGATAAATACTTCGAGATTTTATTTCGAAATATCAATTTTCTCTTATAAGTATGTATCTCCCCTAGATACAGTTTTCAAACACGTTTTTAATATTAGTTCTAGCTTTCTCTTATAACTTCCATTTCATTTTCACCCAACTACTTTTAAGTGGTGAAAAATCTATACATCACTCGGATACATACAATCGTAATATCGATACAACTTCATTTTATATATTCTATTTCATAATTCATTCTGTTTTAAAAGTAAAATAACTATCATAATTTGCAAAAATCGAACTAAAAACGACTAAATCAGGTTAAAACTTCAACGTCATAATAATATATTCATGTTTATATCAACATAACTACTATTTTAAATATGCATATCAGAAGAATCATCTGAAACAAAATCTGTTAAATGATGTGAACATATGTTTATGCAATACTCCAACCCTTTGTGTTCCAGAACGTTATCAAAAGACCTTGTCGATTTCTTGAAAATTTTTCTCTTTATAAACGTTTGGGTGATATATTTGCTAACTGGTGTTCTGATCCGGTACGAACAATAGTAACATTTTTCTTGAACATACTGTCTCATGGGATGATACGTGACATCGCATCGTTTGGATGATCATTATTGCTTACCAAGGTTACAGCAGCATTTGGAGCTGCAATATATTATTCAGATTCAGTAATGGAACATGTTAATAACATTTCTTTCGAGAGAGGTGAAAGTAGTTTTCTAAATTGGCTAGATAGTTGTAACTTGAATTTCGTTTTTTGAAAGACGAACACTTTTTAATAAAAAATAATTGACAGGAAAACATGTCTTTCAATAGCGAGACCAGAGCGAAATTGATATCAATATATGAAACATCAGAACAAACAACCTTATAAAAACCATTTCTGATATCAGCGTTCGAGCTTTTTTCAATATAAAATTATTATTATGAGTGTGAAATTCTGTGATTGCTGACAATGTAAGTACACTTTCACCTTTGTTTTCAGTTTTCTGTTTCAATATTTTGTGAACGTGATTCAAGTATATTATTTACATAAATTTAGATTTCGGTCATTAAAGAAATAATGTTTTCACAGGTTGGGCTCTGTAAAAAGTTTTTTCATCGAAGTAAACATCAATAAATATAGAAGTGGATTCTCTATCAAACCTCCAGAATTCATCGCTTTGAAGAGGCAGTTGTTAATGTAAGGGATGAGGACTAATTCTGCTTCGCTTGGGCGGTGACATCAGCTCTGCGACCAGCGCAAACGGGAAGTTCTGAAGTAGAATCATATCCACCCTTCAGCGATGTACTCAATTTATAAATGACTGTTCAGTCAATGTTTATAGGTTAGAAACAACTTTCGGAAACAACAAACGGAAATATAAAATAGTTGATCCCCTTTATTATGCACGGCGGAAACTCGATCGCCATGTAAATTTATTAGTCATCAGTGTGTGAACATACCTACCTACCTACCTACGATATCTTGCAAAAATGTCGCATTCATGTGCTGCAGAAGCAAACTATTTTATAATTACCTTTGGTTGAATTGTTCTGGTATATATCACAAAAGTTGTGTAAATAATAGCAAGAAAGATTTCAAGTTTTTACGAGACAATCTGATAATCTGCTGCCAAAACCATGAAATGGAGAGAATTAGTGAAGTGAGTGCACTTTTGGAGGAAACTATTCATGAATTGCATGATGATCACCGGTGAAGTTGGAATATATCGACAAATTGGAGAAGGATCATGAAAGAATGATATCGGAAGCAATGGAATCGAAAGCTGAGTTGAACAATCTGATAGAGGAGCAAAATAAGACCATTAACGAATTAGCAGAAATGGTACATCAACAAAAAAAGGACCTGGCAGAAAAAGCAATAGAAGCAAAAAATGTTCATACCCAAACAGAAAGAAACGCTCATATCCATAAAAATAAATCTACATCAATCGATAACAAACTCCTTGACAGTAGCGTTCCGAAAATTGCTACTAAAACTGTATCTACATCAACTGAAAAATTGGAGAAATCGACAAAGTTTAATACAGTGATGAACTCACATAACATTATATTTGTAGCAGGTAGTACCGGAAAAGATGTATCAAAAATGATAAATTTGCAGACTGCATCTAGGATCATCTCATTTTTGAAACCAAATGCAAGTACCAATATACTATCACAAACAGCGCTGGAAAATACCACATTTTTCTCTAAGAATGACATAGTCGTTATATGGCTTCAAAAAATGATAGTTCCATAAATGAAACCCTTTCCATAATGGTACACACAAATGCTTTTACTGAACCATATCGCTATAACCACTACCATATCAATGATAGAATTTCCAAAAAAAAAACTAGATCTAACAAAAATAATACACAAGTCTTTTAGTGATAATGTAAAAATTCTTGACTGTAACAACATATTTCGTGAAACAAACTACAGTACAGATGGTCGCAATATTAGGAAAACAGGAAAGTGGTATTTGAGTAAGGCAGAGGTAAATCTACAAAAAAAACCGGGAATCAGTTAAACAATATTTCCCTAGTCGGAAATATACCAGTTAATAGAATAACTACGAGAGTCCACAGGAAAAGGTAAATGACTTATCAGAATCCAATTCTGAGGTAAACAATGCAAGAGACATATCGAATGAAACATTTTATTTTAATGATTCTAGTGACAGAACACAAATCAAGTTTTGTCTTTTTTAGATCAGAACACAATGTTGAGTGTGTATCATTAATGTTACTAAATATTCAATCGTTGCGTAACAAAACTGATAAGTTAAATATTTGTCTGGATCAGCAAAATCTTCAGGATGTTTTTCTTCTGACGGAACATTGGCTGAACATTGATAAACCAATTGATATGCCTGGTTATGCTAATATATCAAAATATTGTGGGAAAAATGCATTGCACGGAGGAAACTTAATAATGATCAAACAAAAGTTTTGAAAACTATTCCTTTTGTAAATATAGATAGATTTGACTTTGATTGTGGAAAAACAATTTGAATTTTCAATAGTCCAGTCACAACATAACAATGTCTATATCATATATGTCTATAGGCCACCTTTATCAGATCATAAAATATTTATAGAAAAAACACTTGTTATCAAAATTACCCCCACTTGCATGAAAAATGTCAGCTGGAGACTCAAACATACATTACGAAAACAAAACATGTGCTGATACCCAAACACTCAATAACTTGTTAGACTGCTATAATCTAGTCATGCATGTAGATAGCCCCACCCGAATATCTAAATTTTCATCGTGCATTAGAGATTACGTCTGCACAAACATCAAAGATGTATCAAGCTCAGTAATAAACCTAGGATTATCTGATTACGAAGCTATTCTTTGTCTCATCCCGAACATTCTCAGACATTAAATCATACACCAGGTTAAACTGTATGGACGAATATATAACAGAAAAAATTATGTTCAATTTCAAAATAACTGTCAGACCACTGATTGGAACTCTATGCATGGTGCAGGAGATCATGATCTCCCTGAATGAAAAATGTTGATGAAAGTAATAAATATTTTATCAACTTTGTGCCCAACAATGAACCCCCAAACGAGCTCGTAGAATTTTATAAAAATAATTGTTTGATATGAACACACCCATTTCATTTCTCTGATGTATGGTGTTTTTTCTGATAGTCTGATATGACTGTACTCCCAACCCTTTCAAAAATTTTAGAGAGACAATTGAGGTTCAGCTCAAAGCTCATATCGATAATTACTGTTTACTCCCGAAATTGAAAAAAGTATAACTGTACCACAGCTTTCCTTCACATTGTCGATGACATAATTAGATCGAGGGATCGTGTTATGTGTACAGTGTTGGTATTCAAAAAATACTTTCATGTGAGATTTTTCAGTTTCAGAAACACGATTTTCATCATACAATGGCTTCTTCGGGCGTGTGTTTACTACCTGAGTTTTACCTAGTCAATTAATGTTTCATATGTACCAGTTTCCACATTTGAAAAAGTATTCACTAACAGAGAGTCATTCAATACTATTTGGTTATTCAGTAAATTACCCGAATTCTAAAATCTATTTCCAAACATCACGTCGTATTCATAATTAAACTCATGTCCTTCTGCTGAAAGGTGGTTTGCAAATGTGGAATTGGTCGTTCTATTCACGAAACTACTTCTATGCTCTTTAATAATAAACTGTTCAGTGAAAGTCTGACAGAGTGATTTTTGAATCGGCCAATTCCATCATATACACTGTTGGTGCTCTCGGACTTCAGCCGTGCTTTTGGTACTATCAATTATAAACTAATTTTGGCGATTCTTCACTATTTAGGCTTATCAGTAGTGGCAATTGAGTTATTTGATGCATATTTACTTGCACGGAAATAAAAGGTGTGTGTTGACAATATCAATTCAACAACTCTAAACCTCAAATCCGGTGTCCCACAAGACTCTATATCAGTGCCTCAACAATTCTGAAATATCTAAAACATTGCACTGCTCTCTGCTATGCGACAGTACACATATTTATTACAGTTTTTATCCAGAGGATGTGGAAACGGCCTGTTATTTCATTCATGAAGATCGTCAAAACTTCATACTAAAAGCATCAAACCATTGTCTTCAGATAAATTCTAGTGAATCTATCTATACTAATATAACTGTAAAAGTTTGTGACGATGAATGTATATTTGTATGTTTGTGGCTCTTTCACACCTAAACTACTGAACGGATTCAGATCAAACTTTATATAAATACAGCTTATACATCAGATTAACATACAGGCTAAAATTTACAAAAATTTCGTGTAATTTTGGTCATAATATACGATAAGTATTAAGTAAGTCGGAAAAATTCTTGTTCCCTGAGAGCTATCTTGGCGTGCGCTGCCTATACCGTTGAAGTTACATGCAGATAATGTACTGTTCTAAATAGTTTAAATGAAAGTCCGTGATAGCATATATCTACCTCTTATGTGGTAGCTAGTATATTCAAAATACTAAGCCATAATTACAATTGAATTGGATACTTTTTTACAATGCATATTTCAGAATATCTGTCAAATTCTTATAAATATTGATACAATTGTCGTTTTAAGTATTTAATAAAGACAAACTTTGTCATTTACACTAGGTAATTTGGACCACTCTTTTAAAAGTTATCACGATAAGATTAACTTGACGCCATGCACTAAGCCATTACGCGTCGTGTCTACTCTAAGACGACGGTGGAAGTTACGCGGGGGTAGAGGGGCAGTCTGAGCAATGCATCGCCATCGCTGAGAACGCGACCCGAACGCAGGCAGACGTCGTTGACGGTTGTGCTAGTTTTGCGAATTTCTTTATAGAAAGTAAAAATATAAATTACTTGCTGTTGCCCGCTCTCATATAAACGTACAGCCGAAGCTGCTGAAACTAGAATCTTGAAATATGCAGGTAGGTTCTTTGTATAGCGTAAATAAGCATCAAGAAAGGGAATCAGGAATTTCCACCTCCAAGGGTGAAAAATAGGGGTTCAGAGATCATATTGAATTTCATCAGTTTTGAAGTTGGAAACCTGAAGTTTTGTGTTGATAAAGACAGTATTTTAACTATTTGTTCAAAATGTGACATCCCAAATTCTACGCTGGCGAAGCCTCGGGCAACAACTACTCTGACATAATTTTCTTAAGATATCAAAATTACCATTGATAGTGGCCAATTAGCTCTTGTAGAACACAGAAAAATAAAGAAATACAAAATGAAAATAAAGATAAAAATTAAAAAAGTTAAGAGATGTCAAGCTTAGTTAGTTCACGACGTTTCGATTGTTAGTATCCACAATCGTCTTCGTGTGCTGTTTTTAATTTTGCCGACTGCGTTTACAGTCCTAAAACATACGTATCAAAAGTTTTGTTCAAAGGTACAAAAAGTTCATAACTCTTGCCTGAGACTTATATAGTTCGTAGATGAGAAAAAAATTCAAATAAACTACTGCTGGATGGTTGAATATGTTGAAGAGACATTTTCATGCTGCTTTCTTGTCCCACAAAATTATAATTAGCAAAAAACCCTCTGATTTGCATCATACACATTTATCTCTGATATTCATAATATCAACGTATACGGTGATAATACATATGCAAGATTCAGAGGTATACTAACGACATCAAAGTTTGAAAGTGAAGTTTTCAAACGTTGTTTTTCACAAAAATATGCACCATATACAACTCTTTACCTCTGGAACTTAAATGTATATCATTCACAAAGACATATCTTTTAGATCAATCTGAACTTTTTTGTGTTTTGAAATAATACTAATACTTTGATTAGGTTGATAACGTTAGGGCAGCATTTTTGGGGTTGAGTGGAAGAAAATTTCAATGGAGGTCTTGTCTCCAATTGAAATGAACTCCGCCTTTTTCTCCTGTTTATTAACTCGTGGTCACAAATACAAAGTGTACAATTCATGTGAGAAATGAAGGCGAATATTATTGATAAATTGATTAAGGCTTTCGCGGCCGAGATTTTCAGTGTTACTATCTTTATTCGGGTTTGAAGGCCGTCGTAGTCTGAAACTGCATCGTAACGTTTCGCCAGCACGAGTGACTGGCTTCTTCAGAGATTTATTCCTCTTGATAATTCACCGATGACTGGTAATTCCTACAACCTATGAAGTTGTATTTATATGGACTCGGGGTGTCTGCCTCTCTTGTTGATGCGTTGCTATTGGCCGAAGTGTTATTACCTGTTAATGACGTAACATTGCATTGGTCTATTGCCACTTTAGCATCTTTTAGTATGGGATTCCAAATCCGGTTAAGCGTTACCGCCTCCTCTTTTCTGTTGTAGTTTTCCATATGTTTATGGATTTCGATGGCTTCCTGTACAAGCCGACTGTGGAATCCATGATCAGGGGCATGCAATTTCTCTGATGTTTATTCAGCCTTGTACCCATGGATATTTTGATGGTAGCGATATAAAATTGTCCGCAGGTACATGGTATACGGTATATCCCCGCAGCTGATAGTGAATCTCTTTTGTCTTTCGCAGATCTAAGAGATTTTTCCGTTTCTGGCTGTAACCCCAGGGATGTACTGGTAGAAACGCACGTGCAACGGTTTGATTTTTCTTCCTATTTTTACTTGTGGAAGTCTTCAGTTTCATGCCCTTGTTGATCTCGGTTACACTGTATCCATTCGATCTTAAATCCACTTGAAGATGCTCCAATTCTTCTTGTAGGTGTTCCGGTTCACTTATTCTATGGGCACGTTTCGTCAGGGTGTTGATAATTTCCAGCTTTTGACTTGGATGGTGCTTCGAAAGTGCATGCAAACATCTGTCCGTATGTGTCGGTTTTCGGTACATTTTAGGTTTGTTCTGGTTCTAACATCCGAAACTGTTTGGAAACTAATTGCGCAAGACATGGTGCGTGCAAACAAAAAATCTCAAACAGTCTGAAATAGTCTCGGACACTTGTTTAAACCAGAACGCTTTTGAGGAGACCACTGTGCCACCTATCATATATATGAAGAGATGAAGACGAGAAAATACTATTGATCATGTTCATTTTCTTATGAAGCGTATCCCTATAGTCAGTTCAAATGTTATCTACCCTCAATCATCAATTATTCAAATCAAATAAATAAAAAAAAAACATCCTAGCAAATAGCCCAAACGAATTTCCACACGAATGCGCATGAGCAACGCGAACAGTTCTCAACAGTTCAGCCTCGAGAGCAAGAACGATTCGGGACGGTTCAAAACACTGTTGCCACAGCTACCCCGTCTTGAACTTAATTCACCCTCTCGCTCCCTTCAAGTAAATCTACCCCGCTCAGATATAAAGCAAAAGAATGTAAAATGAAAATTGAAAAAATTAACAAATATTTGAGGTTTGATTTTGAATCTACCGCGTTACACGAGCCGAGTACCCGTGGCAAAGTGTCTGGCACTGCTGGCGGTGGTTCCTTGGGTTGTGTCTTACTGTAAGACTTATACACCGATAGTTCCGATATTCTGTGACTAGTACTGAGTTACACAACAATGCTCTTCTGCTCTTCCAATGATACCGAGTGCGTGATCATGCTCTGTCTTTGAAGTGATATGGAAAAAAACTTGAGGACTGCAATGTTGGCTATCATAAGACTATGGAAGCTGATATTTTCGAGGAATGGTTTGGAAACACATTGATCCCAAATTTGGATTCGATGACATGTGACTTATATTTTTGATTACGATCGTCAGTTTGATCATAGAACAAAGAATGAGAGTGGTGTCATCAAGTGAATGTGGATCCACCTCGGTTCTACCCCGCTCCCTTTCAGAAATCTACTTCGATGAAAAGATAGCTTGTGGCAACACTGGTTCAAAACAGTATAGGATCATTTCGCAGTCGAAACCAGAACAGAAGATTCATCAGTCCGAAATTATCCTCAATAAACCAGAACACTCTATATCAACTGCGCATGATCCTGACGTCCTAGAACCTGAATTTCGTAGAACCAGAACAAACCTTTGTGTCAGTAGTGTGCCGCACCTTTCGACGAGTACATCTGGAAAAGCTATCCGTTGTTCCTTATCAGTCTCCATGTTGAACTTGATGCTAGGGTGTTAAGCATTTATGTGGTTAGAAATAGATTCAGTCTGTCCCTCCCATATCTTCGGAAGACCATAGATCCTTGGCGGGGCGGCTTCTGTACTGACTTCTGTACTGTACTTCTGTACAATCGACGCTTTCGATTTCAAACCCACCATTTGGCTACGATACGTGGATGACACCTTTAGTCATCTGAAGACAAGGGAGAATATTGTCGACATTTATCTGTGTCTAGTAAATAATTGTAAATTATATCTAGATTTTTTTCAATGTCTGTTTTTTGTTCATATCATTAGGATTTTTATTAATTAGGATCATTTCGTGAAAAAGCCTTTTGGACATATTTTTGCCTGATCAAATTTAATTTTGTGTCCTGTTTAGATGGAATGTTGAGCCAGTGTACATGAATTTTTATTTATTCTTATATTATATTATATTTTTTGTGAAGTTATTCTACTTGATAATGTTCTGCAAATTGTTTCAATATAATTCAAATCACAATTATTGTATGGTATATTTTAAACAACGTTGGATTTTTTCAAATCAGGTGTAGAATCTTTCAACTGTGTTGATATTTCCAATAACTTCAATATTATTTTTAGAAATTTTCATATTCTTTCCATTGTGAAAAATTTTAATTATTTTGGAAGGTAATTTTCCAATATTAGGAAAAGAAAAATATTTCATTCTTTCTTCTATCAGACTATAAGCATTATCATTTGTACTTTTTGTTTTACTGACAGTAGTAGTTAGGTAAACTTTCTGAAATTTTCTATTAGAATATTTTTCGAAAATATATATATATATATATATATATATATATATATATATATATATATATATATATATATATATATATATATATATATAAATATATATATATATATATATATATATATATATATATAATTTCAGAGGCTCTGATGTCGTCTGGATGTTGTAATGTTTTATAATATTTTATACCCAGATTCTCAATTTTGAAAGAATTTCTAACTAGTTCGTCCAAATCGTCATACTGATGATTTATGAAAAGGGAAAATTCTTGATCTACTCGTCCAAAATACTGTTTTGTGTTGTTTCTAAGTACAAACCATCCCAATTTCGATTTAGATAAAATAGGTTGGTTTTTTCCTCCTTCGTGGACTTATCTAGCAATGATGAGATCAATGTTGTCCTGTCCGATAAGAATTTGTGGTTTTACACAGTACATTGATTCAATATTCACTTGTTGAAGATGATTTCATTTCGTGGATATACTTTTAGAGTCCATTGAATGTACAGGAAGAGATAAGTTATGATCAGTTCTGACATTATTTAAATCATACTCAGTATCCTCATTCTTTCTTCTCATCTTGAAACTGATCTGGGGTTCTTCACAGGTCATATAATTTGTCCAACTGAGTTTTAAACTTTCTGTTGGTCGAGTTGCACTAATTCTCTCAGCCAATGGTCTGTTGAAGTAGAGGGAATATCTCAAATAAACTCTTGAATGAATGTATTAATTTTAGAAAACTCAACTCGTACTTTTATTATGTCAAAAAAATCTCTTAACTACATATAAACATATACAATGTGGACGAAAACAAATTAACAAATTATGAAAATGGTGATTTTTCAACATGGTCATCATAGAACCTTCATGAAAAAATGGTTAGTTGTTGATTTTACCTTTGGGGCCAGTTAATTCTATAGGAGTTATTGTCAATAAAACTTCAGATTCCTTGATCATGGCGGAATGATGGCAGACTATCTCTTCGGAGTTTTCTAGTACTGTTTCAGGATCTTTATGTAACAAGAGATGATGTTTGTAAAGGCAACCATTAACATCACATGTTTTCTTACTTTTACAAAGTTTTGTGTGATGTGAGGATCCTAAACAACTGAAACATACTTCAGTTTTATTCACCCAGTCCCAACGTTTCTCAACTTCTAACTTTTTGAAGTTGTGGTGCTTTCCTACTTTATGTCCGTCTTTCGTGCAGAATTTACACCTGAATGTTGGTTGAATGGATGTAGTACAGACATATCTCTTCTATTTATCCAGTTATCTTTCTGGAACAACGTACATTATGAAATGAGAAAATTCTACTATTGTGACAGACTTTTTCAGACGTTTCAATTCCACTATTTGTTTTCCCTATTATATTTTTTAATTTGTGCTCAAAATGTTGTCTAATGTATCTTCTCTCAAGTCAGAAATCCTCCCCACACAATCTATTAGGTCCTGTATAATTATATCGGATCTACCGAATCGTTTTTCCAGTGTATTGATAATTTTGTCGACTTCTTAAGTAAAACTGAGCAAGGCGCTAACAGACTCTCTGGCTTTAACTCTTAGACATTTTTGAAGTCGCACAATATTTTCGGCATTGGAAAATCCACAAATTTTTGTAGTTTCTTTGAACTGATTAAAGAAATGAATCCATGAATTTGTTAAGTTTCTGGTCTTCCGTCATATCTTCGTGAGAGAAACAGCTTGTTTGAACATAGCTTCTTTCTCTATTAGAAGTTCTTCAATTTCTGCCAGACGTCTTTCCTTCTCAAATTCAATTTCCTACTGTCTGCGTCGAATGGATTTACTACTTGAAACTTTGCTACTTTTAGGAACTTTCATTGATATTTCTGAAAATATTTCTCCCTTTTTACTTTCAAATTCTGCCGGGATTTCTAGTTTTTCCATATTTTGCAAATTTATGTTTTAAAATGTGTCATGGATTTGATTACCGTTGTCAAAAATTGCTGGTACTTTTGCCTTTATCCTTTCACTTCCTCTTAAAGGTACTGAACGTTAAGAAGAATTCTTCCACAGGGTTGTTCTAATTAGAAACTCAAAGGACCACTTATGTATCTGACTTGGTTTTACTTTTCGAATTGGTCAATACTTTGGTTTTGTTTGATACAGTGTGACCCATTTAAGATGGAAGCACCCTTATAAAACTTACTTTTTTTAACCGATTGGAATGATTTTTTTTTGTTAGGTAGATATTCAAAAAGTCTATTACACCAAATATCATGAATAAATCTCAATTTCCAAGGCCAACTAATCTTATTTTTCAAGGTCAAAAATCTAAAAAAATTATTAGCGATTTTTTTAGAAAAACTCTGACTACACCACTGGATTTGTGACATTTTCAAATGGGTAACATGTAAATTACGTTGAAATGCGTCAATCAATAAAAAAGTTATAAAGGAATGAAATTTGAAAAATATGCCGTTTAATCAACCCACCAATTCATGTTCAGGAATTTTATGAAAATTCTGTATACTCCACTGTATACTTCCTTTCATAATGTATGTCGAACCATATCAATCAATCAGTTTATCACAACAAACTTTAGTGTCAATAATTTCAAATGAATCTACAAAAAACTAACTGTAAGTACATTTTTCTAATTGCTACAAACTAGCGGAAAACAATATTTTATTCACAATCAATGTAAAAATAGAAACCAAGAAGATACCGAATTGAAAAATAAATGAGTGCAATTCATATTCTGGTGGCCTCCACCAAACTTCCATCCAATTCAATGCATTTATCATATCACTTACGAATATTTTTTAAAGTACTCCTCAATTGTTGTGGAGTAATTGCATCGCAAGCTTGCTGAATTCTGGTGCACAGTTCCACTCGATTGCTTGGTCGTGATTTGTAAACCTTTTGTGTAACATAACCCCAAAGGAAAAAATCGAGTGAAGTAAGGTCAGGCGATCTTGGTGGCCATCCAATTAATGTACTCCCCCTTCCTATCCAACGATTAGGGTAATTTTGATTCAGCCAACTCTTCACAATTCCCGCATTATGTATGGAACAACCAACTAACTGAAAATATAAATTTCTTGTTTCTGCAAGAGGAAGTTCATCTATTGCGTCCCAAAATTTCTTTCCTTAAAAATTGTAGGAAAATTGCGCCATTCATGTTGCCGTCGAAAAAGAATGGTCCAATTATCCTTTCATTCAGTATTCCACACCAAACGTTCACTTTTTCTGAATACTGCCTTTTACAGTTTATCACCCAGTTAGGATTTTCAGTGGCCCAATAGCGAATATTTTGTGATGAAACCACTCCATTTGCTGTGAAACTAGCTTCATCACTAAATAAAATTTTCTTTAAAAATTGCCTGTCATTAAGATACTCGCCCTGGGCCCATAAGCAGAATTCCAATCGTTTTTCTTGATCACCTAGTTCCAGAGTATGTAAAAACTTTGGTTTAAATGGCCTCAATTTATTTTTCTTCAGACATCGCCTAACATTCTCCCTAGGTAAGTTTAAATCTAAGCTGGCATCCCTCAAACTACTATTTGGATTATTTCTGAAGTAATCTAATATAGTCTGGTTATTTTCGTTCCTTCTTCGTATATTGTTCTTTAAAATATATGTGGTTACTGCTCCAGTCCGATTGAAAACTTGGTTTATTTTATGTACCGTGCTGTTACTTATGGCTGGACGATTTGGGTGTCTTTCATTGAATATTCTAGTTACTTCTCTTTCACTCCGGTAATCATCACCGGAAAGACGTATAATTTCGATTTTTTCTTGAATTGACAATTGAGCCATTATCTGTTTTTATTTTGAAACACAAATTATTTAGTTCACTAATGGTGCGTAACAAAATGACAATTTAACAAAATGACAATTCATGCGCAAATAAATAGATGAGAAACTGTAAGTCACAGCTAACTTGTTTATTTCATTAATGCATTCTGAATAACAGGCAGTTAAAATTGCAAATCTCATTTTTTGCTATTCAACAAAAGGAAGAAATCACAGCTGATGTTACCTACTGGAATGATAATAATTATTATCCATTGCATATTTTTTTCGTTATAATTTCTATTGGGAGTACATTAGACTTGTCTTATATTGTTGAAATTGTTTTCATGACGATTAACCAGGAGTTCTCTCCTGATTGTACTTGTTTATGTATCCACTCCACTTCGAGAAATACCTATAGACTATTTTTACCATCATGATTTTCAGATGTCATAATTGTACGACATTGCAATAATCACCCCAATAATTTTTTCAATAATCAACAGTGGTGTACTAAGAACGTTGTTAAAATTTCATTTTACAACATATTTTTCAAATTTCATTCCCTTATAACTTTTTTATTACTGAACAGATTTCGATGAAACTGTGACCAGTGATATTTCAAGACATCCTGAATCCCGTGGTGTATTCAGAATTTTCATAAAATTCCTGAATATGAATTGGTGGGTTGATTAAACGGCATATTTTTCAAATTTCATTCCTTTATTACTATTGATTGACGCATTTCAACGTAATTTACATGTTACCCATTTGAAAATGTCACAAATCCAGTGGTGTAGTCAAAGTTTTTCTAAAAAAATCGCTAGTAATTTTTTTAGATTTTTGACCTTGAAAAATAAGATTAGTTGGCTCTGGAAATTGAGATTTATTCATGATATTTGGTGTCCTAATAGACTTTTTGAATATCTACCTAACAAAAAAAAAACATTCCAATCGGTTGAAAAATGTAAGTTTTATAAGGGTGCTTCCATCTTAAATGGGTCACACTGTATATAGAAATCAAATGATAATTTTTCGTACCGTCAACAACAATTGTTTATTCACAAATCACACTCTCAATTATTTTTTATACAGGGTCGAACAGGAAAACTGACACAGACAAACTATAAAATTGAATCAACAAGATAAACAAAGACAAACGTTTTAAATTAAACTTCCGCAGGAACATATATTATAAACTCAAGGACTCTCATGGACAAAATATGAAAACTGTCAATGAGCTGTGTTATCAGTCTAGGCATCAAGTCATCAGTCTGACCACTAGACCAGTAAATCAGTAGTTCTACTTTTTATCTTTTTCATAAATTATTCAGGATTCAGCATTCAATACTTTTATTTTATGTAGATGACCTGAAAATTTTCATGAAATTCGCTATGAAGCAAAAAATAGAATACTGGAAAACTAATCACCCAAATAGTGCATGTTTTGGAGTCCACAAACTAAAAACTAATAGTAAATATGCAGAAAAAATTACAGAATAATTGGCTGTGAAAAATATAACATCAGTATGTGATAGAACTGGGACCCCGACACTCAAAATATTTAAGAAATCCCAATGCATTGATATCTAAAACTTCTATCCTGAACATTTTTTGTTACATTTACTCCATTATCTTCTAATAATAATCAATCTAATTGAGACTCGTTGCAATGGCAAAATTGACATTTATCAATGCTAACTGTAATATTTGCCTCCCTGAGTCTGCGGAATACCTCACGTTGACAGATGTTGTTCGAATGTCTGACTTACAACTACCATATCATCTAAGTAGACGAATAGATGTGGTTCAAGGTCATGACCAATCAATCAATCGTTGCCAACAGGCTGGAGCGTTATGGAGCCCAAAAGGCATGCGCTGAAACTGGAACAAACCACGATTGGGGACAGTAAAAGCCGAATATTTTTTTGATGATTCTGCCATTGGGACTTGCCAGTAAGCAGATTTCATATCTAAACTGGACAAATACTGAGCATTACGAAGTTTATCTAGAGTATCAGAGACATGGGGAAGAGGGTAGCTATCACGTATGGTAACAGAATTCAATTTACGATAGTCCACGCAGAATCTGAACTTGCCATCTTTCTTTTTTACCAAGAGAATGGGCGAAGACCAGGGGCTATTGGAAGGTTCCACAATTCCCAGCTTCAGCATCTCCTCAAGTTCTGCGTCAATTTGTTGCTGTACAATAGGATTGACCCTATAGTAGCGTTGTTTGATCGGAGGACTATCTGTTTCAATAACATGTTCAGTTCTATTGGTACAACCTAGTTCTGTACCCATAAGTGCTAGATTACGATCTATGACTTCTTGGAGTCGCATCTGGTCCAACGGACTTAACATCGTTGAGCTAGCAACATGCTCTACACTGTTGACGGTAACAGGTTTATCCATGACCATGCCATTCATCATGACGCAAATCAGGAATCAGTCCCATATGTTTCCAAAAGTCAATTCCAAGGATGAGAAGATGGGGCATCTCAGGAACAACAATAGCTTTCACAAGTTTCAAACGACCCCTCAATGAGATAGGCAAATCAACTACTCCTATACTCCGAACACGGGCGCCGCTGGCTACGGTACAGTATGTTGTCCTGGACCCATCCACTGGTAGTCCTAAGGCACGAACAACCTCAAATCCTCTACTACCTAGTATAGTCCGTGAAGCACCAGAGTCCAAAAGACCTAATAACGACTTCCCTAAGACATCCACTCGCAAATAAGGGCGTTCATCCTGGTTGGCGTGTTCTAAGACATAGTCCAGGATGACTTGTATTTTATCGATCGAGGGTTTTCGACCAGCACACCTACCTCGATCTCCTAGGTACGTCGGCGACTGTTTCCCGTCCACGAACAATCAGGACAAGACCGAATAGTAAATCCCTTCTTCTTACACCGATAACAATGTAAACCCGCCGACTTCATCAAACAACCAACAGCTTGATGTCCGGGTTTATTACACCTGAAACAAAGTTGATCACTTCGGGACACATCCGAGTCACCAACAGCATGTGAAAGAGATGAAGTTCCACAGCTATCAATCATACTATCGTCAACCTGTACATAAGCCAAATCAGGTTCTAAAGCATTAGACTTCTTCGATGGTGCTGAGAAATTTTCTACTGCTTCTTTTCTGGCTTCCAATCGCCTTCCTAACTCTCGAAGGTGATTGATCGAAGTTACGTCAACCAGAGCCAATTGAGTTTGATAAAACGGGGCAATGTTTCTCAGAAGTATTTTAAGTTTTACTTCCTCAGAAATTGAGCAAGTCAACGTGTTGAAATAACCTGTCATGACTGCCAGATAAATACCAATAGACTCATTAGGACCCTGAGTTCGTTTTTTAATTTCTTCAAAAAGCTTTTGGAAGACAGATATTCTTCTCGGAGAAGTGCAACAAATTCATCCCAAGTCGATACTTTCTTTCGTTACGCGGTATAGAATTGATACGCCCTACCTATGAATAAATCGATCCCGGAGTCAAGCAATACCTCTTTTGTTAAATGTCGAGCTACTCGCAATTTTTCGACCCTGCCCAAAAAAGCACACAAGGACATACCTTTTTTGTCTCCCGAAAATTTACAATCCCATTTATTGGGAAGAATTGGCTTGATATTAACAGTGGGAGGTTGAGTAGGAGTGATGTCAGAAGATCTTCTATGAGGAGAGAGAGAGCCACCAATACTATTCCCCAAGAGCATATGGAAAGGTGGGACGTCTTGTATCTTCTGGTAATCTTCTGCTTTACGGTGTAAGTTATCCAATAATGCCAGTGCCCTCGCAAGCAACAGTTACAGTTAGCATTGATAAATGTCAATTTTGCCGTCCTGAAATTAAATATCTTAGCTACTTGGTGGATCGTAATGGATTGCATGTTGACCCCGATAAAGTAAAGGCCATGTTGGGAATACCACCCTCGACTAATGTTACGGAAGTCCGGAGAATTGTTGGCACCTTCTCTTGGTACCGCCGATTCGTCTCAGATTTTTCTTCCATCGTCGCTCCCATCACAGCTTTACTGAGGAAGAGCTCGAAGTTCACATGGACAGATGAGTGTGCTAGATCCTTTCGAAGAATCAAGGAGTGTCTAGTGTATTCGAAACCCTTTGTGGTGCAGACTGACTCGTCTGGATTCGGAGTCGGTGCAGTCCTATCGCAGCCTTACCCCGAAGGCCATAAGGTGATTTCCTACCTGAGTAGGTCTTTTACAAAGCAAGAGAGGAATTACTCGACCACCGAGCGGGAATGTCTTGCAGTTCTATGGGCTGTGGAGAAACTTAGACCATATATTAAAGGAGTGTCTTTCACGGTAGTGAGAGACCATCACAGTCTTCTATGGCTTCATCTCCACAGATCTTGTTGGTCCGCTCCTGAGATCTAAGAAAGGAAATAGTTTTATTTTAGTCGTAACCGACTATATCAGTAAGTTTCCTCTTATATTTTCTCTGAGGCGAGTTACTACTGAGGCTATAATTGCCAAAATTGAAAGTAATGTTTTCCTTATGTTTGGTATACCAAGAGTTTTATTTTTTGATAATGGTCCTCAGTACCGTAATAAGAAGTTTCTTGAGTTTGCTGATCACTATAACCTAACCTTTAACATCATAGTAATGGGAATCTTCCGTTCCATAGAAAACCATACTTGAAATGTACAAGAATATATGTATGCTCCCTGACTAACTGCCGTGACCAGTAGTCACGCATTCTCCTATTGTCAATCGACGTTGGAGATATTTAATTCCTCGCTAGGTTGAAATAGTTGTTATTGTTTGTTTCTCAGTTTACTTCACCTATCATTTTTTTTCAGCCGTTGTCTGCCTTATTCTACATACCTTTCCAAAAATATTTCTTGCATATATTGTTATTCATCACTTCCAGAAGGATTACTACATATTAGAGCCATATCGCATGAAAAACAATATTAGCTCTGGGTTTCTGAATACTGTTTGATATTTTCGGTAAATATTCTACATAATATGAATGCTCAAATATTCGTGCTGAATGGTAAAGATGTGGCGAATGAATAAGGATCGGTAAATAGTTGAAAATAGGTTGGAGTCAATATTCTTGTAAACATTCAATAACAAGGTTAAGAGACAACTGTTGGTTGACATCTGCCGAACTTTCGTAGGGTCGTTCCGATGACCTACACCGAACTAGTTCTACAATTGTTCACGGGTGAGGGATTGATCGGTTACTCAAATTGTCAAGGGTTGTTTTAGGGTTGCATTGCTTTGAGAAGGAGTTTGGATGGGTCATGGACTTGTTGATATTGTCTCGAGTGGCTGTGGAGGAATTGATAGATTTATGATGTTGTGCACAGCGCCCCCTTGGTGCTTGTAGTGTAGATTGGACGCACTGTGGCAACAACCGGTTAGCTGTCAGATGTGACAGTCTCTTGGATTTCGGGAGTTGACCTTCGATGAGCTTGGCTGAGATACGTTTTTATAAAGAAGGGTCATTGGGACCGTTTCTTGTTATAATTGAGGCTACACAAGAATCAGGAAATAATATTGGACGATATAATCACTTGAAGATAGCGAAGGAAATTTTTGATTTAAAATTAAATAATATCATTCGAATTAAAAATAAAGGTATCAATAAAATTGGCGTAGAATTTAATAATAGAATTGATGCAAATAATTTTGTTAATAATGAAACTATTAAAAACAGGGGATACAAAATGTATATACCATATAATTATGTAACTTGCAAGGGCATTGTTCGAGGAATTAGTACTAATTTTTTAGATGAAGAGATTAAACATATGATAAAAAGTCAATTTCCAGTTCTTGAGGTGAGGAGAATGAACAGGAGGGTGGTTGAAGACGGAAAAACACAATATAAACCTACAACTACAGTACTTGTCACATTTGAGGGGGTTACATTACCAGGAAAGGTTGAATTATGTTACATGAAATACTTTGTCACACCCTATGTACCTCAAGTAACACAATGTTATGTGTGTCTATTATATGGTCACACAAGTAAGCAGTGTAAAGGCAAACGTAAATGTTTTAGTTGTTCAAAAGAACATGATACGGAAGAGCAGTATGAAAATTGCGTAGAAATTGAATGCTATCATTGTAAGGCTAATCACAAGTCAAACAATAGGAATTGTAAAGAATACGAACGCCAGAAAACTATTAGAGAGAAAATGACTTTTGAGAATATTTCATATTTTGAAGCGGCATAATTTTTTCCCAAAGGGCGAGATTCCATTAGTACAATTCAAATAAATCAAAACTTTCCTCCTCTATCACAGAGTAACAGTCCAGACAACAATGTACCAGAAAATATACCAATTAGACACAGACGACAAATTTATCAGGACAGAAACACGAACAACAAACGCACATACACTCAAATAGTTACAAACAGCCAGAAAAACAAAAATAATGTACCTACAAACCACGGATGTGGACTGGAATGCTCTGAATGACATATTATTGCATCCAAACGGGGCAGTCCATCAACCCAAAAATGGGGTTATGATGGATCATGCTAACAAAGAAAATAGTAGAAATAACTCAGAAACTTTTAACATTAGGGAAACTAATTCAAATGGAAACTTCAGATCATTTAGGCCCACAGGTGCCATACCTAAAACAAAAAACCATGACAATGCAACTACAGAAAACGAAATAATTAGAAAATTTTTGACATTATTCTCAGAAATTCCATCAAATGTACAAAATCAACTTGTGATTTTATTTAATCAACTGAAGGGTTATACGGACCGAGATGCAAAGCATCTTGGAACCGGACGGCAAACACAATAATATTGCACTAATAAAATTCAAGATATTACAGTGGAACATTAGGAGTGTGAACACGAATAGACATAACCTCTTAAATATCATTACCGAATATGAACCAGATATCATTTTGCTGAATGAAACTTGGCTCAAATGTGAACAAAAATTTGAAATCAAAACGTATAACATAGTTAGAACCGATAGGAAAGATGGTTACGGAGGGGTCGCCACTCTCATACGATCTAATCTCAAGTACAAGATAATCAGTTATGATAATGCCCTAGACAGTGATAATTATCAATTCAATGTTATAACAATAGGAAATATCCATATAATCAACATGTATAGTACTTTAAATAACATTCCAACATGTAATACAATGAATAGAATTTTGAGCAAAATTTCGGGGGCATTAGTGTGGATGGGGGATCTGAACGCACATCATCCTGTATGGGGAAGTAACAAAAGTAATAGTAATGGCAACATTTTGATGTCTGTTATGCAGGATAACGACTTAGTTGTCTTGAATGATGGTACGTCAACACGATTTCAAAATCCAACGGATAATCCTAGTCCAATAGATTTGACAATAGTATCTGCAAGTTTAGCTACTAAATGTACGTGGCAAGTTTTAGTCGACTGTGGATTTAGCGATCATTATCCTACTATGTGTACAATCGGTGATTCTATAATGGCAAAAGAATATACAAGCACTAGGAATAACAGAATATATCGCAATGCAAATTGGGATATATATCATAGCTACATATTAGACAATATGAATAATCAAAAAAAAATACTCATATGAGGAAATTACAGAGCTCATGAGTAATGCAGCCGAGGTAGCTATTCCAAAAAGAAAATCAAATAATAGAACCACTCCGGTGTGCCCATGGTGGGATAATGAATGTGACCAGAAAGTAGATGAACGAAAAAGAATTATTTCAGTATTCAAGCAATATCCTACTATTGATAACTACATAGCTTCAAAACAAATTATTGCAAGGACAAGGAGGTTTCTTAAGAAAAAAAAACGCATTGGGTTTCGCAAATTTTGCTCCTCACTTAATAGAGAGACCAATATGTCTTATGTATGGAGAATGATTAAAAAATTTTCAAATCGGAATAATCCGCTAACTATAGCCAATAAATTACCAGATAGTAATGTAGCAGAAACATTTTTAGCAAATTTAACTATTTGTGACATAAACCCTAGCTTTGAATTAATACCCATTACGACAGAGTCAGAACCATTTAATATTATAGAGTTGAACAATAGCATGAGATACATCAGGAGCACTGCACCAGGACTGGATAACATACCATATGTCATGTTTGATAAGATACCACATATACTGAAACATAAATTATTAGATTTATATAATAATATATTAAGAGGACTCACATTACCTACAGATTGGAAAGAGTATCTAATATTAGGTTTTTTAAAAAGGAACAAATACCCCACTGACTTCAATAACTTCAGACCGATCGCATTACAATCGTGCGGCTTGAAAATTTTGGAAAAACTTATAAAAAACAGGGTTGAATGGCATTTTGAACACAATAAAATTTTATCTCCTTATCAAACAGGGTTTAGAAAAGGAAAAGGTATTCGGGATGGACTAGCATATTTGGTGACTTATGTACAAGTGGCATTTGGGATGAATCAGACAGTGGTGGCGGTGCTCCTGGATATCAAAGGTGCATATGACAACGTCAATTTATATAATTTATACAAGTACTTGATAAAATATGGGATCAAAGAGGACTTAGCCAATTTGATATTCAGAATCTTATATAACAGACAAACTTTTATTTTAGATAACGATAATAATACACACGGACCAGAATCCGCTACAAGAGGTTTACCAGAGGGATCACCATTAAGCCCGGTGTTATTAAATATATATATAAGATCCATATTCAATTGCATTCATCCACGTACTAAACTTATCGCGTATGCGGATGACCTGGTTCTTTTAGTTAAAGGAGCTAGTGTTAATGATATTGAAACTCACATCAATCTTTCATTACAAAACATATCAGATTGGATGAAAGCACATGATCTTCAGCTATCTATTCACAAGTGTGAAGCAATTTGGTTTCATAATTATAGATCGGTCAAAGATAACCCTAATATCGTCATAGGCTCAGACATAATCAACGTTAGAAAAGAAATCAAATACTTGGGAGTGACCCTCACTCACAATCTCAAGTGGGATACACACATAAGTAACTCCATTAGACGAGCAAGTCAAGGTATCAATGTAATCAGATGTTTCAGTAAGGTATGGTGGGGCGCAGACCCAAAATGCCTTCTGATGGCTTTCAATGGCATAATAAAATCACATTTAGACTTTGGATCAATTTTCTTACAACCTTGCACAAAAAACAACCTGAATAAATTAAACAGAGTCTTCTATCATGGTCTGAGAGCGATAACAGGAACAATGAAATCCACTCCGATCACTGCACTTTTGGCAGAAACAGGAGAGATGAGTTTAGAATTCAGACGAGAATGGCTTGCAACTAAATTCGTTATAAATAGAATTGATCACCATCCTCCCGTTATACATTTGTTAAAGATATTACATGATCTTTGTAAAAGCAAACAAGGATACTGGAGGAACAGAGAGTTCCCTTATTTAGTTACAGCACTAGACAAAATCACACCGTACACAAAGGATATATACAAAAACAATATCATGCCAGCCTTTAGTTTCCACTTTGATACGTATATTCATGATGTACAATCGGTAGAGTTGAAATTGCAAAAACACGACTCCTCAAGTCGCATCAATGTTAAACACTTTGTAGCGAACAATTCTGACCATACTTTTGTATATACAGATGCGTCCAAAATGAAAGATAAGGTAGGAATAGGGATTCATATACCGCAAAAGAATATCTCGTTTGCCGCACGACTCAATAGCCTTACACCAATATGTGATGCAGAACTCATTGCAATTCATCAAGGAATGATGATGTGCTTAGAAAATAATTTGAACAATAATGTTATACTCTCAGACTCTAAAAGTGCATTGGAAAAAATTTCCACAAGTACTATTACAGCTCGCAGCGATTACATAAGTCTGACAATAAAACAAATGGTATACTTAGCGTCATTAAATGAGGTTACATTCAAATTTGTTTGGATCCCCGGTCACTCTAAAATAGATGGTAATGAAAAAGCAGATATACTAGCCAAAGTTGGCACATCTCTTAATGTTCCACTGAATATCAAGTTGAATAAACACAGTCTGTTGCCCATCTTCAAACAACGAATAAAAGATGCTTTCCATCAGGTCTGGAAGAGGGACGTACAATTCAAAGGTAAATCGTATTACCAAATCCATCCAGAGTACCCTAAAAACACCTGGTATCTTGAGTACCCTTATATGGATAGGCGACATATTACCACGATAATACGGATGAAAACGGGACATTGTGTACACAAAGAACATCTTTTCAGATTGAAGATTGTTGATCACCCTAACTGTGAATGTGGTGAAGTAGAAACGCTAAACCACATATTCCTGAAATGTCCAATCAATAAGATCCCGAACAGAGACTTGTATAATGATCTCATCCTCAAAGGCGTTGCTGCCCCCATGAGTATCACAACAATTTTACATGGTTTAAATCTTCCTATATTAAAAATAATAACACAATTTATAGACCACAACAAACTCAAACTATGATGTTCCTTAATTCATTTCAGTTTCATTCATTTCCATCCCAGTTACAACTATAATCATTCCTATTGTTAGTACTATCTGTTTTTAAGCCCACTTATCCTTAGCACACGCAGATACACAGAAGAACTAGAAGTCTCCGAAGAACGAATATATACCAAGAAACAATATGGATTACAGCATGATCACCGATCAGACAACGCTGTAACCCCCCGAATAGAGCTGGCTAAATGCGCCGCACGGAAGCAATAGCCAAGAGAACCTAGAGAGAGAGAGAGAGAGAGAGAGAGAGCTTGGCTGAGAGTTCAAGTGTACCATCAGACTGATTGTAGGATATATATGGTTGTATTTGTGCCATCCTTCACGGGGATTATTTCTACAAGTCAGGATTGTATAGTGGAAGACTGATTGGTCATTGTGGTGTGGATATTTGCAGTCTGAAACTTAAACTCTTTTGAGGATTTGTGGTGGTTACCGAACTCATTGTGCCAAGTGGAAGGATTTCCGAAATCAGGTATGTCTGACTCACTGTCGCATCTCTCATGTGGTCTTAGCTATGATATCTCTTCAATTCTACAACCTTCGTTTCTCGTCTCTAGATTCATAAGAAACAGAAGGCCCTTAGTCACTCATCAAGTCCCAGTAGGACTTCCGTGCAGAGCACCGCACACGAAGAAACGTATAGAAAACCCCTTGGCCAGTAATTTTTGATCCCAGCGTTGTCATTCAACTGGATATTAGTTTTCAAGAGAGGTTTCAACACTAATTCAATTTCCTTGATTTTTTTACGGGTTATATGGTTATACAGGGCACCCAAAAATATACTCTTGTTATCTTGCTACTTTGCTTAATGAAAATATACCAGGGGTATCGATTAGTCAACTAGTCCCTATTGAATGGGGGTTGAATCTCACATTGTTTTCATCTGATTCTGATTGAGAATTTTCTTTCGTAGGTTTTTTTTTCCTATTTTCTTTTTGGGTCTTATTTGGTGATCCATTACTGGTCCAGCTTGTTGTGCCCTACAGGGTGATCTATCTTGGTGGTGCTACAGGGTGATCCATCTCCGCCGTACTACAGGGTGATCTACTTCCGTCGGACCACGGGGTAGCCTAACACTATATACCGGGTGGCCCAAAAGGAGCACGCAAGTTATACTTGGTTTATTTGAATATTTGTGATATACTGAGTTATTTAAATAATTGTTTGCCCTTCTGTGTATTGATACCTGTTTGATATAGTGTTTGATTATTGATACCTGATTGATATGGTGATTCATTTGTGAAACGAAAATTGAGGTATTTTCTTTCTTTCACAATTGCTTGTTGACACCGATGCGCCTACGCCTGAGCTCACGCGTTCGCAAACGAGTTTGTCTTACCTTCCAATACTGGTATTTACGATTTCACCTACTCAATTTTCGTGGTAGTTTTACTCGACGTATTGTAGTTTTCTTTTGAGCGTCGTTACTACCGTAATTTATGGCTGATTGAACATCGCGTAGTAGTGTGAATATCGCATTGTTGTCTTAGAAACGTTGTTGGTTAATCCATGTAAGTTAGGATTACTGAATAAATCATATTGGGATCTTTATCTTTTATTCCCAATATTAATTGGTAAGTTATTGATATTGTGAGTTACCTAGGGTATCTGGAGGATTAAATTTACCTGGCGCCCATTAAGATCTATTTGAAATTTGCTAATTTGTTTAACCCACTCCCGTCTCCATTGTTTAGCTCAGCCGCGGATACCCATCTGTTTTATTTGTTACCGACAGATGATTTAGTCTCCTCTTGTGGTTTGTGAGATGACACAGGAATCTTTTTCAATGCTTTCGATATTGGCAATATGCAGATGATAGACAGGATAGCAAATGAGTCCACCATGTTCCAGCTCATTTCTAAGATTGCATTAGTAGAAACTATACATCCTGTTGGCCGACGAGATGATTTTGTTCAAATGTGGAAAAAAGGTTAGCTTTTGATCAAAAGTGATGGCAAGGTGTTTGATTTTATTATTGCGTTCTAGAGGGGCTCCTTGAATGACGTAGGCATATTCGGTGATAGCCTGTTTTTTGGGGAAGGACATTACAGAATATCAAGTGATATTGACTTGAAGGTGATTCGAACACCAGAATATCAGTTAGGTATTAAAAATCGTTATGATTGAAAATACTACATTAAATAATGATCATGATGTAGAAATACGCCTGAAGTAGCTAGTGGAAAAGGGTCGCGGTTTTATAAACTATTAAGTTAAAATCACGTAATGAAGTGTTATTAAAATACATCATAATGGATTTCAATCAAATACCAGACAGTTCCATCATATAACATCCCATTATGTTCATCAATATCTGATTTGGAAGTCTGTGGAAAATTTTCAGCGAAATTTCAATGTAATCAATCTCGATTTCATGTAATTCCCAATAAATGCTTAACTAAACGTGAAAAAAATGGATCAGTGGGCTGAAATGAAATGAATAAATAATAAAATATATCTTCGAAAACAAGCTTTTAGATAACTCTGAGAGGGAGAAAATACACTATTAATTTAATCAAATCCCTTTCATTTGATATTCATAGCATCGAGTTGTATAAAAAATAAAGTGGTGGGGCAAACCTGTAGTGTTCTACACTGCAGTTTTGAACTTCGCCTCTTGGTTGTTATATTCTATTTCATCCAATAAAGACCATCATTATTATTATCTTGGATTTGCAGTGACGTCAATTTATTTTTCGTATTGTTTTCAGCAAACTGTTTCATTGGATACTCATCTCATGGGGGTGCAAAAAAAAGTAGTCCGCCATTTTGGGCGATCGGCCATACTGATGTTTTGTTGTTTCAATGACAACGTTGCTACCTAGAGAGCATCGTGTAATATGTAACGTTGCAGTTCATCAGCTATGTAACGTTGCAGAATTATTCTAACTTCAACAACATAAAGTCTCTAGAGAAAAATATATCGTTGGTGTTGGGATCGCACTCACAACCGTTCGATCAGGCGCACTACCACTGCCCCAATTCACCGCTCCATCTAATATATAAAAATGGATGTTTGCTGGTTGGCTGGTAAGTGATAAACTTCTGCATCGCTCAACCGATCGTGATGCAACTTGACATGTATAAGTTTTTTTTCATAGAAAAGGTTTTCAGGCTATCAATTTTTCTGTAACTCGCCACTAGCTGGCGCTGTAGAACAATTTTTTGAAAGCACTGTTTTATAACTCTGCGCATGCCTAAGTTCGTTGATTCTGTCTAAACATTGGATCAGCAGTGATACAGCAACATAGTACTAGTATTGGATAAAAAGTGACGAAACTTTCCACCGTCCCTCGAAGGTCCTCACTCCGCTGGCTAGGGGTACCTTTTGAAGCATTAGGGGTTGGCAATAGTGTCTACGTCGTCTATTACTGATGGATTTTTATGAATTTCTGCTAATTCGTGAAATCATCGATTGTTCCTAATGATTTGATTCTGATTCTCACGTTAAAAGATATGATCTCGTTAATCGTTCTAACATATTTTCAACAGAATTTTTGAATATCCTCCAAGACGAAAATATCGGTAGGAATGGTGTGTCCTCAGATGTGATTAAATAAAAGGAATTTATTCCTCATATCGATCGTCCGTTTATAAGGCGTTAGAGCTGAGTTCTCCATTTAATATATTTTTAAATGTTCAAAGCGATAACCTTTGTATTGGTGTAGGAATCACACGTTAAAAGTTTCACAACTTCTGAGAGTTTCGTATGGGGGCGACAGCTGATTAACAGAAAAACATATTTTAAACAGAACAAATACAGATTTAAACAGCCACTCACACGTGTAGAATTTTCTGAAAATCTGTCGATCAATATGGCTCACATGGGCCGCTTTGAAAAAAAACGATAGTTACCGTTAAGGCTAATTGCACACACACCGATTGTGGACGGCCGATTTTATACCGGTTGTCCAAACTCCAATAGTGAGCCACATGTGGCAACGGGACCTTGCACACATGCTTACCGACGCCGATTACCGGTCGGCGTGTGTGCCAGGTCCCGTACCCACATCTGGTTCACTATTGGAATTTGGACGACCGGTATAAAATCGGCCGTCCAAAATCGGTGTGTGTGTGTGTGTGCATTTAGCGTAATATCGCTATTTGGGTAGCCTTAAAATGTTACTATATAACGTGATGGTGCAAATTGATGACGGTGACTGGTAATAACTTTTGGAGGAAAATACTCAATATGTAATAAGATTAGTGTGAATGAAACACACTTATTAATACCTTATATAGAATGGCCAATAGAAAGATAAGAGTATAGTGTGAACTGCCATCATTGTTGTCGGCAACGATGGAGGCAAATAATGGCTGTGATGAGACATTTTGATGACACATTGTTTCTTTCAATAGTTTAAGTATACATGAGTTATTTATTGATGGTAGCGATATGATAAAATAAATGATTATTCATTCAATAACGTTTGTTCTTCGACAGAGTACAGTTTGTTTAATGTAGTGCGAATTCAGTTCGTTTTGAAATATAGAAATATAAGGGCATTACAGAAGAAGTTCAGTGTATTCTTTCTAATCAAGTTCAATTCAGTAGTGGGATAGTAATCTACGTAAATACAACTTTTGGGATTGAGAAATTGTGAAATGACGAACGTTCACAATGTCAAAGGAAAATTTGGAAAACGGAGTCTACGGATTTCGATCTCATCATCCAGTAATTCTTTCTTATTCTTGACCTTGTCGAAAGTAAGAAGGTTGAAAAAAATTTGAAAAAAATGATGAAACAAAAGGAACGTAAGTAGAAATATTTTTAGTAGTAAATTGATGAATCATTGATCCCGGAACTCGGTAGCATGTTAAGTTATTGATTCCGTAGGTTGAGCAGGTAGAATAGATAAGCTGAAAAGTATTTGACTATCAAATTAGCAACTAGCAGATTACACAAGGTTTATTCTAGTTCTACGAAATTCAGGTTCTAGGACGTCAGGATCAGGATCCCAAATGCTTTGAAAGTATTTTAGATTTCAGAAAGTGTATCAAAAGTTGTATCAAAATTGTTGCACTTATGAAACGGCTACTTGAGAAGAATACGAGCACACCATTTTCGTGATCTGACGACCAGGAGGTGGCTTTCAAAGACAGTGGTGTTTACATCCAGACCAATAATATCTGATCTGAGCTTTATAAAGCATCAAAAGTTGCTGGGGTTTGTAGAGTTTTCCGGTTCAGAACAGTGTTCCGAACTTTTGAGAAGCGGCTTTTACAATTTCAGCGACATGATTGTGCCAAGGCATATTGATGTCCATTTTAATTTCCAATAAACTTAGCAAAGCAGAAAGCGGAATTGTTTGTCCTGACATTATTATATCCGGTTCAAAGACATTTATTTTTTCGGAGAAAACTGATGCCTGGGTTTTCATAGCATTGAATGGAACTTGGTTATTTTTACCCCAATTCGAAATCACCTCTAAACCCTAATTAAAATATGCAAACTCCTGCTGACGGTAAAGATGTGCATCCGCAGCCGATGTTCTGGAATCCAAAGAATAATGAGTGACGAGACAAGTTTGCTGTCGTCAGCACACTTATTTCGTCTTGTTGGATTCTTGTTTCTTTTTTCAATAAGTCGTTGATATACAATAAAATGGGGGTTGGAGACAATATGAATCCCTGGGGAACACCACCGTTGATGGTAAAAGTATTCGAGAGGTATCCATCGACGGCCACTTGCAGGAAACGTTCTTCCAGGAAGTTGAAGAGCCATACACAAAAATGATAGTTTCGAAGTTTGGAGACCAAATCATCATGCCACACACGGTCAGAGGCTTTAGAAATGTCAAGTGCAACACATTTCGACTCTCTATGTTTCTCGATTGCGTTTTTCCAAATATGGGTGACATACTATAGAAGGTCGCCTGTTGGTCTTTGTTTCTGAAAGCCATATGGATGATAGCTCAAAATTTTGAATACGTTCAAATATTTAAAAATATGGTGGTTTACGGCTTTCTCGATGTTTTTTGATATCACTGATAGCAAAGCCACTGGTCTGTAGTAATTTGAAAGATTTTTCTTGCCCTTTTAGGGAATAGGCTGAACGCGAGCAATCTTCCAACAAGAAATAAATAGGTAACCCTTCCTTGTAAGATAAGTTGACAAGTCTGCAAAATACTGATGCGAGTTTATTGGCGCACTTTTCAAGTACGACGATGGGCACTTCATTAGGACCAGACGCCTTGTTAATATTTAGCAGTTTCAAAGTTCTCCTGTCAAGACCTACTCGAAAAGTAATTTCTGGCATTGTGGATTCTAGTGTGGGAATAGTGAGTGTTGCCTTTTCCAGAAAATCGACTGTGGAGTGGGTCACAAATTGTTCAGCTGGTTCAGCTACAATACTTTTTAGGAGTTTCTTGTGTATTTGATTGATTATCGGTTTAGAGTCTTTTCAGATCTTAATACAATCTATGATCACAAAAAAGGGCAAGATACCTAGAGTTGGTAGATGGTGGCTACAAGTTCAAGAGTTAGATATTGACGATATTTATATACCTGGATCAAAGGCAGAACACGTTGATGCACTTAGCCGCGTTCCGATTGAGAGTTACGTTGATGTTACTGTAGATGATTGGATTCTTGCTGCTTAACTCCAAGATGATTAGCTGATATCAAATGGAAAAATAGTATAGAATGATGACAAAGTACTGCATGAACATTGGAAAGAATGATAGTTTTACATGGAGAAAATATTGGCCTCCACCACAATGCGGTGGGGATGCCACAGAGAAATGGACAGATTGGGAGGTACGATGAAACTATAGTAGACTGAAACTATAGTAGACTAGCCACCATGGGTGCTGATGGACAAGATGAATAATGAGATAGGGCATCGAAAACGTAACCCTGTGCCGTATTGGGCCCTCCGGAACGTATCCCTGTGCCATATTGGGCCGTCGATAACGTGTCACTATGCCGTATTGGGCCGTCGGTAATGTGCCACTGTGTCGTATTGTGCCGTCGGTAACGTGTCTCTATGTCGTACTGGGCCATCGGGAACATGCTAGTGACATGTTGGGCCATTAGGAACGTGTCCCTGTGCCACATTGGGCCGCCGAGAACGTGTCCCTGTGCCATGTTGGTACGTTGGGAATGTGTCCTGTGTCATGTTGGGCCGTCGGGAACGTCCCTTTGCCGTGTTGGGTTCAAATCAATTCCTGAAACAAAAGGAAAGGTCACATCCAACTGAAGAGACGATAAGTAAAGAGGAAATCATTCACGTACTCTGATTTGTATAACGTGGAAGTTAAAACAAACCCGAGGCACCTAGGCCAGAATTTTTATTTCTAATTATTTATATTTATTTATGGGAATGATCAAAGAGTACTTATCTATTTATTTTTTGATTTTTATGGAATTATTTTCCAGCAGCTTGACTGCATTAACCTTTCTAGATTTCATATCATTTCTAGAAACATGTGGATTCGTTTTCCGATGGCATTTCAGGTTAGCTTCCCAAATGTCTGCTACCGCAGTTGTCGGTTGATTGGTCAAACCACCAACACTGACATAAAAACTTGGCAAGTTGACTTGGGTGTCACACCAATACGTGGTTCCACTTATGTTTCGCTTGCATTTACCCAGCTATTTTTATCAAGTATTTTCTTGGTTTTTGGAGCGCCTACCCAGCTGAAACAGCTGTATATCGGTGGCTCTTAAATTGAAATCAATATGGGAATGATCAAAGAGTACTTATCTATTTATATATGTATATATATATATATATATATATATATATATATATATATATATATATATATATATATATGGTTTGTAAAAGTCGTATTCTTCAATTATAACTTGAGTCATAATTGAAGAATACGCAACTCCCGCAATTATTGAGAAACGAGAGTTTAGAAAAAGTTTGCATTTGGGATGGATGGATTTTTCTGTCTTCGCCCTTTTGAAAATTTCGAAAGGTAAAAATTCCAGTCAAAACTGATTCTCGGGATCATAAATCATTTTGTGATATTCGAAAAGTATTCAAAATTTTCTTCGCCTCAAGACAAAGTGACTTGAATTCCAACTGTCGACAAAATCGATCATACCCTTGTAAACATTATCAGTTTCAACTCGAATAAGCAGAACGCGCTAATGGCGCAAAAAAATAGTTTATATTTATTAATTTTTACCAATTTGCTTTATCAGTTTCGCGTCAAATAATATATGGATCCCAATACTTCGAAACAACTCGTCAGTCGCAGATAGGTTTCAGTCATGAAAATAGTTAGTTTTCTGCAGATTATTTCAATTTCCATCACATGTACCGATGTTGTATTAGGAAGTTTCAACGAAAATGTGGAACCATTTGGAGAAGTAAGTGGTAAATCAGATACTTTCAAGAGAACATTATCTATTCATTACAAGTTTGCATAGACTATGAAACCTGAGCGTAATCATATAATAAATTTAATATTATTGATCTTATGAATCAGAAGAAAAATTATTCAATAGTCGAAGAAGGGAACAATAAACTAGTAAAAAATCATCGATCAAATGTATTTTATGATCTCATTCAATAATGTCAATATTTATAACATGTAACACTTTTCAGACTGAAGTGATTTAATATTGTTAATATTGATTTATTATTAGTAGGTATAGAACTCGTTTTGATACAGCCTCACGATTATTCTTATAGCTTAATAATTATTCCTCATTTTCAGATTATATTATTGATTTTTTTTTATTTGAATTTTTTTTAGGTTTATTTCCAAACAATCTATTGAATCTTATCTCAACAAACAATTAAATTTTACAGGGATTTCAATGATATTCACGAACAAGTTGTCAAATCTATATTCGAATGGGTTTCAAACAAATATTTGAAAGATAGAGATTCCAGACCAGATTGAATTATTACTCAAAATAATCTTCTCATCTTGAAAAATCATCAAATTCTACACTAATTTCAACTATATTCCACAAATACTATCAAATATTTGGAAAATATAAATACCTTTGAAACGAGTTATTAAGTAAAAATTCTATAAAAAACTTGGAATATGGAAATTAATTGATCAATATTTCTGAAATTCTTTTGGTTAATAACTTCTCTTTTTATAAATTTCGTAAATGTGAAAGTATGGATTATCAAAACTTTCGATCCTAACTGAAGAACTTTTGAAATATAAATTCTATTCTTTGAACGACATTTTTTGTGATGGAGTCAATGTTCTTGTTGTGTTTCTGTAAAACCGTTTAGTGAAAATATCACAATGAAGTGTTTTTCGAATTCATAGATTTTTGTTTTTGGTACGGTAAAGTTTGGGATTCGATTTTGATAAACAGTGTCTACCTACTATGAAACATAAACGTCTGTGACTGCAAATATCATACGAAATGGAAGGAGACGAATGCTGTAGAATACCATCAAATGGCAGATTACAGTTCAGTAGAATAATGTAAAACATGGTTCTACAACCACCTGATCAACTTCATGTTATGTCATTTCAGTAACAGTTTCAAAAGATTTCGACCAAAAATGTAAGGAAAGCGGTTAAAAAGTATTGAGCACTGTCTTAATTAGAGATTATCAAAATACATCTAACTGGTATAGCCAAGAAGCTAGATATTGAAAAATCAGATAGAGAAAATAACGATACTTAGGGACGAATGAAATGGTAAGAATTAACCAATATTTTTCTACTTCCATGTTTCTTGGATACGATTTTGATGAATAACAAGTATTTATACGACATAGAAAATATAGCTGGTTTGATAGATTCTAGATACAATGATACGGTTGAACTGCTTCAGAGAATTTAACATTTTGAAAAAATTTCTGCTTCTGTAAATTAGTGGAATACACATCTTCATAATTGGAAATTTCAATTAACTAACCGGAACCTCTGGGATTGATTACAAAAAGTAAGGAGATAGGAGTGTGCCAATTTCTTATCGCCAACAAGAACTGTATGTTTCTATCTGAACAAAACATTGGAGTGAACCTGCGATATATATTTTGAGTTAGTACGGTCCATTTACCAAAAATCCTAAAAAATTGAAGAAGCCACTATGGTCAACTTTGAATGCTGCAGAACAAAATCCTTTCCTTCGAAAGTGAATACCCGATTTCCTTTTCAAAAATTATATCATTGGTGAATCTACTATATTTTGTTGACGTAGTTTACATGCATTATTACAACCTATTTTATCCGTTGTATAACAGTGTGCTTGTCGAGTTTATACAAAATGTCCCTACATTTGTTAGTTACGTTATATTTTTCCTAGTCTCATTATTTTTAACTCATTTGTATCCCTGGTATTACTTTAATCAACTATAACTCATATAACTTTTTCATTTCTATTTTATATAATCTTCACATATTTTATTTTCATAAATTCTTAATCATTTCTCCTTTTAATATTTTTTCTTTCGACTTTATATATTCTTCAAAACTCATTTCACTAAATATTTCATTATCATAAATTCTTAATCATTTCTCCTTTTAATATTCACTAGTATTCTTATTTTTCCTTTTTGACTTTATATATTCTTCAAACTCATTTCACTAAATATTTCATTTTCATAAATTCTTAATCATTTCTCCTTTTAATATTCACTAGTATTTTCATTTTTCCTTTTGACTTTATATATTCTTCAATACTTATTTCGCTCACTATTTTATTTTCATATATTCTTGATTATTTCTCCTTTTTATATTCAATCGTATTCTTATTTTTTTTTCGACTGGCCAGTCTAATAATAAACTTTCAAGTGATTTTTCAAGCATAGTTCGGGCCCAGAACTTGTTATGCTCGAAAAATTACTCAATTAATTAATTCAAATAATCAACTTCTAATCATAATCGCCTGTGGCACATCTATTATAATTGACTCACTGTCATCTACTAATCTTTTCAACATACACCTCATATTTTGCCCTGGTTTGAGAGACATACTTTGATCAAGTTCAATAGTACTCAATTAAAAAGAAGGGTTTTTCACTCTCGGCGGAGGCACTCGATTTGAATTAGTATTTTCATTCTTGGACCTAGGCTGTTGGCTACACATGCGCTTTAGGCACATCCAAATTAAGATCATAAAAAATAATATAAGTATGGTGCATAAGGTACCGAAAATATATCTTGTTTCCCTGGATTTACTGGGTCTGCCCTTACTGGATTAAAAACATTGGGGAGTATTGTTAGTGCGTGGTTCAAAAGTCGATAATTAAACTCACATTCCTACCTATATGTATATATTCATATTGAAACACGAAATAATTAACCCGTTGCTGAGAGAAAAAAAAAGACTAAATATATACATACATATATACACATACACTAATTATATAGTCTTCTTTCCAATGACTATTTTTGATTCTATTGTGGAATCAAACCATTTGAAATGTTTCAAATTGAACTTTAAAGAATTCAAACAGTTTTCTAAAAAAATGCGAAAACCAAATGGAAATAGGTGGATTGGTAAAAATTGGTGTGAGCAACCAGAAACAAACAAAAATGATAAGTGCAATGAAGTTTTTACAAAGAACTATCGAATTCATTTCCAGCAAGTACGACGAAGTTGAAAATGAAAATAAGGAGATATTAGGTTTGTTGAAAGAAATGAAAGTAGAAAGATTAGATGAATCGTGACAATGACATGCTAAAGAAAGAAATAGAAAAAATGAAATCAGAGATAAGTCAACTCAAATAAATTACAGATTTTCATGAACAACAGAAGCTAGGGAAAAATTTTGAAATCATTAGTTTACCTAAACATGAAAATAAAACTGATTTGGACATAGTACATGACCTTTTTCAAAAGCTATAATTGAGGACAGACAAAGTGCAAATTCTACATATAAATAGAATAGTTGAAACAAAACTCGAAAACATCCGGCACACAGTCTGAAAATTGTCTTAGATACAGAAGAATAAAAAATAAATATTTTGTATGCTGCTAAAATGTTTTATAGAACAACGGAAATGTTGCCACTGAAACTTTAGGAATAAGCGGATCTACAAATTTAATTTACATTGATGAAGAACTGACTGAAATATATATTTATTTGGAAATTCGAAAAAACTAACGAGATATTGCTTCAAATTTGTTTGGTATAAAAACGGAGGAATCCTTGCCCGGCACCTCCACCACATGTCGCGACCCAAATGGCTCGCGAGTTGGAGGTTAACTCAGATGGAGGTATTTATATAAGAATAATAATCATAGAGATAGAAAATAATGAAGTTTATTAAAATAAAGGTACAACATATCCTTCAACAATGTTACACTTAATCATAATTATATACTTCAACAAACCAATAATACTGTAATACCTAGCGAAAGCTATGTATGGTAATATAAATTCTAAATTCGGAAAGAGACAGATTTCTTCAATTCAGATTATTTTTAAACGCCGTAACTGTCTCTCATAAAACGTTAAATTATGGCCAAGGGACCGAGAGTGTTAAGATAAACACTATTCATCGGCTTGAAAAGATGCCCAGTCAGAGATAATTATCACGTAACTCGATAAGGGCATATCAATTTCCCATGAATTGAAAGTTTTGAGAACTCATCGAAAGATGTTTTTAAGGACCTACGTCGTACGGGGGCAACGATGAAGAAATAACGGTTTGAGAAACGCGAGGGGCGAGAGACTCGTGATTTGATTTTGCTGGCTTTTTGAAAGGAGAAAAGACAGAGGGTTCTGGGAGCTCTTCGCTTAAGGTAGCGGTCTGGGAGTGGTGCGGGAGTCTTGGTTTTATGAAGTAGGTCTGCGTTAATTTTGAGGAGGTTCGAAAACTTGGGAGTTTGAAGGGTTCTCTTGACGGTAAATCAAGGGCGGTATATTTTGTTTTGGGAGATAGTTTTCCTGGGTGGAATCTAATTTTTTTATTCTTGAAAACAGGCAGTTAGCGTGATTTTGGGTAGTCTTTTATTCTGAAGCGAAAATCGAGCAGTGTAGTGCAAAAGTTTTAAAATAGGGGACGAGCAGGAAAAAGGCAGCGGTGAGTTAATTATACATGTTGTGTACTAACCATTCTATGATTTTGGGAAGGAGTTAGCTATAATAAATTTGTATACAGAGTGGACCTAATAATTGCATTACAGATATTTAGCGGTCAGAAATCATCGGCCAAGTTAGAGTATTTCGTTACTCTCGTATATTATAGTAATAATTTTCGGCGAAGGCACGAACATTGAGTTTAATTTTTTTTTTGAGATTTATTTATGGTTATTATTTTTTAATTTTTTTAAATATTTTTATTTATTATTGAATATAGTTTCTTCTGAAGGTTTTAAGCAGGCTTTTATTTCAAAATCTACCATAGTAACCTCGTGGAAGGAAGTGTCTGCGAATTTTTTTTTTCAAGATCTTTTCTCTCTGCAACTAAAGACCTCCTCCTAGTGCAGGAGGCGGAATTCAAGCCTCTTTCGGACTTGCCTGACATCCAAAATTTGATGTGGAGAAATTCGCATCTGGTGAGAGTAGCTGCCAAATTTTATTTGAATAAACCAAACACGATAATAGCGAAAGGGTTACCAAGGCTTGATAGACAGTTAATGACGTATTATTTATTGGTGACCCAGCTATAAAATCGTAGATGTTTCAGTGGAATACGTATATATAATAATAATAGTAAAACCGTGCCGGATTTACTACAATACAAATCAAAAATAATACACTTACCGAAGGTACATTTTCAGGGGTGATGGATGTGTTATCTTCAGAAGGTGGCAAACTAATGATCATATTCAAACATTCTTGTTCCCGATTCTGGGTCGAAGTCTAATAATACCAATCAGCATTATTGCATTATTGCATTATCCCTAATTGCCGAATATCATAACTTTTATTTAGGTAAATGAACTTTTACTAGATCGACCCATACAGTGCGGTGCACTGAGGCTATAAATTTGGAAAATTGAATATTTTCAGAAATTAATATGTTTGACAATTTGGCTTTTGACAATAAATTCATAAAACATTTTTTGGTCATATGTAATAAATGTAAAGAGAATTATTCAGAAACTAGTTCTTTCGATGACAAAAGTCTGTTTGAACAGACTATAAGTCACATTGACTCATAAAAATAAAGTATTTGTTGATGAAGCTGTACAGGGAGAAGATAAATTGAATGACCTTATCAAGTTATAAAAGGAAATAATTACAGCATATTGTATGTAAGTTGAAAAATCAACCTAAACAAAGGGCGTCACAAACAGTAACTAGCTCGCTCATCAATACTAACCCAAACAACAGATGAAAATGAGAATAAAAATTCCACGTTGAGCACCACAGTGCAGTTAGTGGACGAGTCGCACAATTTCATTGAAGAAGTAACGCAATTTGATGGAAATAATGAAAGTGTGTCAAATAGTGTGCCAGACAAATCTGAAGGAGAACTGTGCCCATATAAACTTAACGAAGGGAATAAACCTATTGAAATTCCTGATCTTATCAATACATCGATTGAAGATGGGTTAAATGAACGAGTCAATGGAAATGAAGAAATAATAAGTAACAAATCATTAGAAGAAGAAATAAAAAAATCGGAAAGCTTTGACAGTGGTAATAATGAAATTACATGTGTATATATCAAAAAGAAAATTCTGCAATTGAATGGATGTATAGCACAAACAACTTAAGCAACAGGAGATCATTGAGACAAGCATTAAAAAATCTTCTTCCGTTGAGTAGGTATACTCGGTATTGTTATTGATAAAGGAGACATTTCAGGTACATGATAACTTTGTAAACAAAATTTTAAGTAGCTCTATATACAAATATACGAAAAAAAAAATCAGGAATACTTCTATCAAATTTATTGTTGGTCCAAAAATGAAATCAAGCCAAATGATGTATACTTGATTCAGTAAAAGATTTTATTACGATTTTATTAATCCAGGTCAAACCTTCACATAAATCTGAAAACTGTTGATATAGATACCTCTCTGTATAAAAGAAAAGAAACTTTTTAGAGTGAATCTATCCTTTCAGTCATTGACGGCGATAAAGATGATGATAATTCATCCTCAAGTACAACTAGTAATGACGTAAATTGTGATTTTTAGAACTGAACCCTCTGAAGAATGTATCTCTATGATGCTGTTAAATATTCAATTAGTACGTAACAAAATAGATTTTTCATATTTTTTTTTAGAAAGTCACGATTTTCCAAATATTGTAATGTTGACTGAACATTGGTTAGAGGAGGGTGAGCCTCTGTATATACCAAATTACTTTATGTAGAATTTACTCGGTACATGGAGAAACATTGATCCTTCTCTACGAAAAAATATGTGAAACAATTAGTTTTATCAAATGTGATAAATATGATTATATATTGGTTGAGAAATAATTTGAATTTTCAATAATTTACTGTCAAGTTTATGATGTATACATGTTATTTTCGATATCATCGATAACCATTATGTAATGAATATGTTTTTTCTAGAGCGATTAGAAATGCTGTTATTGCAAATCCCTTCCAAAGCACCTATTATAGTTATGGGTGACTTCAAGATAAATTTTGAAAATGAATTCTCTAGAACAACATTAGAACTACAAAACATGTTGACCACATTCAATCTCACAATGCATGTTGATTCTCCTACACGTATTTCTAAATACTCAAGTACTATTCTTGACTATGTATGTTCAAATACCGGAAAAGTCAGCTGTAAAGTTGTCAGTGCTGGATTTTGTATAATTTCCAAGGAGGTCAAAACTTATCGAGTCCAAAGGAGCGCTTTGAAAGAATCTACAGCAAAAAAAATTTTGATACTTTTTCAAATCTTTGCAATAATGAAAAGTGGGATGGTTTACATCATCCCAATGACGACCCATTAGAAGGTTTTATGAAACTCTATCTAATAACTTCAATACTGCGTTTCCTATTATCAAAATTAAAAGTATAGTATTAAAAAGCCATGGATCACAAAGGTCATTAAGGTTTCAGCGGAAAATCTACGATCCCTATATTTAATTCGGAAATATTTAGGTAACACTGAAGGCGTTAATTTCAATTTAAATAATCGTGAAATAGCAGCGGCAATTTTTTGCCATCTTTCAAAAGTTTTCGATTGCGTGGATCATGAAATTCTGCTGCAAAAACTAGAAGTGTATGGCTTTAGAGATATTGAAATGGTTTAGATCATACCTGTCACAACGTACTCAAAAAGTTAAACTTCCGGATAACTTATCCCATCCCCAGACAGTTCCACAAGTAACTGTCCCAATTCTCTTTTTTTATATATTAACGATCTAGCCCGCATTAATAAAGCTGCAGATGACACTACATTATTTTGGCATTGCAAGAATGAAAAGGAACTGCATGATTTGATAGCAAGGATATTATAAAAATAAAAGACTGTTGTGATGCTAATCTCTTGTCATGCTAATATCTAGCATCAGCACCCTCGAGTGCTTCACATTGGATTTACCTGGGCACAATTGATAGAAAACAAAATGGCAGCAAATTTTTTGGGATTACAAATTGATAAAAATTTGGATTTTGAAGGTTTCATAAATAACCTATGTAAAAAAATTTCATCAGGATCCTTTGCAGTCAGATTATCAGCAAATGAACTGGGCACTATTGTGGAAAGAAATTGCTCTCATTGATTCTCATCTGCGACACGGTATCTGTTTTTGGGGAATATGTTGCTAATACATGTTTGATAGGGTGTTTGTCCTACAAAAAAGAGAATTTGTTTGATGTTTACATTTGGCTCTGAACTATATAGTTGAAAATATTTACGAAGTAGATACTTACTTTTATTTTCTAAGCATTCACTTTTTATATTTTTATGCTTTATAGTTTTCATACTCTTATATCTACATTTATGTGTTGCATGAGAATATTCATTATTATTTATTTCAATATATAGCATATATACTTTTACATTCTGACTACTTTTTCACTTATTTTCTTCAAAATAGTAACACTTTGAGTTGTGTATCTTATATTTCATAGAGTAGTAACACTTTGTCAATGAAATTTCATCTTTGACAATAAAGTACATTTTGATTTGATTTTGATTAGGCTGAATCACAAATGCATTGCTGGATTCATTTGTCCCAAGTAATAGCTATCGTTACTGCCCTTACGATAACATCATCTGTGCAATCGACAAATAACTCAATCATCGATAAACGAAGCTCCCTAAGGCGGTCGATCGCGAAGTTAAGCTACGACATCTAGTGCCGACGAGCTTGATATTGTCTTTCACTACAGCTTCCACTGCAAGACAATTAGTTAAAAACCAAAGCCCACAAACACAACAAATTTATGATTCAACACCAAACAGCGCCGTTTCGACCTTCCACAAGTCTCCTCAATGATGCTAGGCTGACATATATGGGATCGACAGAAGACTCAATCCACGAATATCAAAGATAAACAAGATTGTCTGTCTTTCTCAGCAGCTTTCACTTCAAGGCAACTGGTTGAACCAAAAGCCCAAACACACAGGTTTGTTCTGGTTCTAACATCCGAAACTGTTTCGAAACTGCGCAAGACATGGTGCGTACAAGCAAAAAATCTCAAACAGTCCGAAATAGTCTCGGACACTTGATTAAACCAGAACGTTTTTGAGGAGACCACTGTGCCACCTATCGTATATATGAAGAGATGAAGACAAGAAAATACTATTAATCATGTCCATTTTGTTATGTAGCGTATCCCTATAGTCAGTTCAAATGTTATATACCCTCAATCATCATTTATTCAAATCAAATAAATAAAAAAACATCCTAGCAAACAGCCCAAACAAATTTCCACATGAATGCGCATGAGCAACGGGAACAGTTCTCAATAGTTCAGCCTCGAGAGCAATAACGATTCGGGACGTTTCAAAGCAGTTTAGAATCATTTCGCAGTCGAAACCAGAACAAAGGATTCATCAGTCCGAAATTATCCTCAATAAACCAGAACGCTCTATATCAACTGCGCATGATCCTGACGTCCTAGAACCTGAATTTCGTAGAACCTAAAACCAAAAATTCGTTTATGATTCAACACCAGACAGCGCTGTTTTGACCCGTCTCAGCAGGGGTGCTAGGCTGAATCACATTGCTGGACTCAACTGTCCTTAAAGGACAAGCAAGTCTGAGTAAGGCTTACACAACTATTTCATATTTCTAATAGGTATATTCCAAACTAAAATTACTTTCTGACTAGTCTTCGACAAAATTTTTCATTTTTGTTAATGTCAATTTCATTGATGATACCGTGAAGTTTCAAATCTATTACTTCTTCGGACATTAAAAAACCATGTTTTCAACATTCAATAAGAACATGTGTTTCACCATTGTTTTAAGTTTATCGTGTTCATTATTCAGATTCAGCATCACACTTCGGCAGTAAATTTTTCCCAGTCAATTCAGTATTTGATATTCAAAGATCACTTCCGAGGAAATCAGAAAATGTCCATTTATCTCCAAAATTACACGCACGTTATCAAATAGAAAATAAAGCGGCATGTTCCTTATCAGACGTGCGATCATTTCTGTCCCTCTGATAAAGAATGAAAATAACGAAAATTGCCTCCATCTTCCCTACAACTTTCCTATTAATTATTTCAACAGCAGCCAACATCAGAAACAAAGTGCAGATAGTATTCGGGTTTAAAGAACGATTATTTATTCTATCTAGTAGAAATGAAAAATTTGTCTGTTTAGCCATGGCAATTTTTTATGGCCAAACAAATAAACAGAAATGATTTTCACTTTGTTATTGCTTTTCTTAGATGAACATTGTTTTGAATAAATAACCCCTGTTATAATATTCATGTGAACCTATCCCATACCCACGATATGTCCATTCATTTTTCAGCGCTGACATTTGAGGTAAAATAAAGTGTTTCAAGAAGAGCATGTGTTTTCCAACTACCATAGCAATCACCTTGGTCATAACACAGGGTGGGCCATCGAAAAATTGACATGGAGGTTTTGGGTACTAATCTTGCAAATCCTAGAAAACGCTCAGATAGGTCGATTTTTATTGGGAGGGGGACAGTTTTTTTCCCATTTACAGCGTCGTCACTTCAACCCCGGAGCAGAGGGGTGAACAACCCTTGGGATTTAAATAGGGGGCGAGTCGTCCATCGTTTGAAAGATCTTGGAGTTCTGTAAACAACGGTGTACATTTTTTTTCATTTGGACGAACCATATTAAATTTAGAGTTGAAGTTACTTACTTTATTCTTGTAAGATATTCATTATAGATACACTCTGTATGTACATCGAGCGGTGGTATATTGTTTTTACGTGAATGTTAAACTACTTTTTTTTGTATATTTTTTTTATATTGACATTCCAACCAGTGGAAAATAGAATATGAAAAGTGAAACATCTTGTTTCATTATTCCTGAACGCATATTTATATTAATATTAGTTGTGAATATTCTGAGTTCCATCAAATTATTGAGTTCAGTATATTACAATTCTCATGTTAGCATATGCTCAAAATGGGCACCTTCAGCTTCCATGCAATAATGGAGATTCTGCTGGAAACGTTCTCGATCATTGTGGAGCATTTCTGGAGTGATTTGGTGACATTCATTTGTGATTCGTTGCCGTAAATCTTCGAATGATGTAGGAGGAGTACAGTAAATTCTGCTTTTCAAATGACCCCACAGAAATAAATCTAACGGCGAAAGGTCTGGTGATCGTGTTGGCCATTCGATAGTGCCCCGGATTTGCAAGATTAGTACCTAAAACCTCCATGTCAAGTTTTCGTTGGTTCACCCTGTATATAAATGTATGAGGTCCTGCCGAATTTCTGTGTATTTACTCTGTCTCGAAAACTCCCCTTGATTGCTGTATAGACGGCAATTTCAGACCATTACATATTTCTACCAAAACATAGAGCGTTGATATTCTCAGAAAGTTATTTCCAATATTAATAGGCTACGCTTTGTTTTCGAATGACTGAAGCATACAAAATGAACTTTGTTCGTAAAGTAGAGTTTACTTCTTCGGTAAATGAGAGAATAAATTTTTGCCATGATTTTTCAATCAAATAAAAATTTCGGTAACAATATACTGAGAGTCTCAAGTGTATCACTAGATCTAGACATTCGACGTTCATCTTCCAATCTATTTCACACCCCGGAGACTATCTAGTGGAGTAAGATCTTACTTCCCCTCTGCATTTGGCATATAAGCTCGTTTCGCTCACGTTACAGTTGTGAAGGGGGGTGAGAGAGCAGAGCTCCCTGTAGAACTTTCTTGAAAGGTTCTATCTTCCAAAAAAGCTTGAGCAGAACCTAAAGATCATTGATGCAATAGGTCACACGCAATCGAAAGCCTTCGGAATGTTAAATAGGTGCAAATTTGTTATTGTCGAATTCATGGTCGTCAACTGATTGGTCATGATCCTGACGGAATATTGGGCCTTCTCACGTTTCGAAGTAATGATAAATATCTATAGCATACTTGAACTATTGACATTATGTTCATCAGTTTTCTTATTTGAAAGGAAACGGTTTTCGTGGATAGTTTTTGCTGTGTTTCAACTGCAATTCGAACGAATATTCTCAATAACATACTATGAAAACGGAGTACAAGCTTATTTGATAAGTTATATAACAACGTAAATAAACTGCCTTGTTTTTTATCAACATCACATCGGTGAAATATAGGTACCAGATGTTTGTAACAGTTATATAGGTAACAGTTATTCTAAAGGCTACTTCCATATATTTGATGTTCATCAATGCCTTATTGTAGGTAAGAGATGAGCCGTTTGGCTGAAATAGAAAGTGGATGATCTTGATTTGAATCGTATTGAAGTTCAGGTCCTTAACCATTTAGTCAGGAGAACAAACGAGTGTTAATAGTACAAGGTTATGTCGAACGTTACTGTTGTCATAACCGTGTGAATTCCGTTCTGATTGAGGTGTAAGATGGAAAAAATCTCACCATTGTCAAGTGGTCATAGGAACCTCACTCCACTAGGTAGCAGTGCCTTTTAAAGTGTGAGAGGTTATCGATAGTGTAAGCTACAGTTCTTTAACTAACGAGTTTTCATGAACGTCAATTATAAAACTCTCTGATTACCATTAAATATCTTATTATGAATGTCGTACAAGGTGAGGAGCAATTTGTCCTCAGATGCGAATTAATGAAAGGATATTTATCTTACGATCAAGTTTTGACTATTGGTTTATAAGAGGATTATGCTGAACTATCCTTCGATTTAATAGGTTCATTAATATATAACGCGATTACTCCCGGCCAGTCTACAGACATCATAAAACTTAATTGGACTTTCGGTTGGCCGCAGAGAACAGTGTCCGCTGATAAACTCTTCTTAACAATATTATTCTTGGAGGGGATTCCGCCAAGCGGGTACTTTTTCTTAAAGGTTGCTGCATCAAAAACGTTCATAGCGGAAAGCTCAAAAACTAGAACTGATCTATCGAGCTCATTAGGAGTCTGAATTGTCTAGCCATTGATGGTATTTACTGCAAATTTTTTATTGAATACAGGGAACTGAGTAGATATGATTGAGAGACGGCGCAGAAACGGTACAAATGTATGAGATCTGACTAGAAGAAGCTGATGGAAACCGATTGGGTGGGATTGGATGGTCTATCACCAGAGGCGTCATTAACGGAGATACCAGTGCGCGTTGCACAGGCTCCAGCTGCAGGCAGGGTCTAGAAATCACATGGTGATATCAAACAAGCTCCCTAGTATATTTTCATAGTAAAACTGTGTTACTAACTAATCGCCCTAATTAGTTTCAAAAAATATGCCCAAACCTTTTAAATTATTTGATGCATTTTTAACTAATACTCCATTATTTTTGCAGGTGGAAAGAAGATTAAACATCGAAAATGATGATATCTTGAGAGATTATTTGGGATACTATGACAAATTTATTCCTGAACAATTGGGTGACTGGTGTCCAAGCAGATGTAGCCATCGGTCTCAAATATTTACACACCCTCACTTCTCAGCATATTGCTCCTGCGAAAAACGAAATGGCAGGTGGCATACGGTGGAACATCACTGTGAAGATAATGAATTTTTCAACAAAACAGCCTCTCTTTGCCATAAAATACCTGGTGGAGGTTTTCGAACTTGTGTTATGGAGGGCCATAGCTGCCCAAATGATTATATTGGTATATTGAAACATCCTGACCAAAGACTCTTCAGAAATTACTTGATATGTTTGCGAGATATGATAATTGTGGGTGAATGCGCAGATATGTCTGAATTTGATGATTTCCAGAAATCTTGTGTGGCAATGAAAAAAACAGACACAAATCTAATCTTCTCAGATTGTCCAATAGTGACAAAAATTGAATGTAACGAACCGGGTATTTTCCCTGTTAACTTTGAAGGAAAATTACCTTCGGAATGTAAAAATTGTTATTATTTATGTAGCATAAAAGACAAGAACACTTTCGATTTGAAAATATCATGTGAAATGGAACCAGAAGACTCCTTCGAACTAAATTATACATTACAACGAAAACCAGGAAATGAAACTGAAATATTTGAAGACAAAACACAACGAAATTCAGTCGACGTAATTCCAATTTCCAAGAACACAAAACCAGGAGATCAGAGTAATCCCGAAGAAACATCAACTGTAACATCTGAGGAAGACACAGAAACTTCTGAGAATGTCACTTCAGAAGAAATTGGCGAATCAATGGAAACGAATCCAGTAGACAAAATTCAAACTTCAGAAAATGGTCATCCAAATGGTCAAACTAATCCTGAAACTGAAATTCCTCAACAGACAACACAAAAAAGTGCAGTTGACGTAACTCAAATTTCCGGAGATGGGCAACCAGGGGATCGGAATAATCCTAAAGAAACATCAACTGAAATCACTGAACAAGAAACAGAATTTTCTGAGAATGCCACTTCAGAGGAAATTGGCGAAACAACTGGAAGAAATCAAGTGAACGAAACGGAAACTCCAAAAAATGGTCAACCTAAAGGTCAAATTAATCCTAATGAAATATCAACTCAACAACCAGGAGATGAAACTGAAACTCCTGAACATAAAACGCCCAAAAAAATTATTGGCGTAACTCTAATTTCTGCAAATGGAAAACCCAGCGATCGAAGTCATCCTGAAAAAACATCAACCCAAACAACTGGAGAAGACACGGAAACTTCTGAGAATGTCACTTCAGAAGAAATTAGCGAAACAACTGAAAGGAGTCCAGTAGACGAAACTCAAACTTCAGAAAGTGGTCAATCATATCAAACTAATCATGATAGAATATCAACTCAAAAACCGAGAAATGAACCTAAAATTTCTGAAGAGAAAAAAACCCCAGAAGACGTAACCCAGATTTCCGAAAATGAACAAACAAGAGATCAGAGTAATCCTGAAGAAACACCAACTGTAACATCTGAGGAAGACACCGAAACTTCTGAGAATGTCACTTCAGAAGGAATTAGTGAACCGACAGAAACGAATCCAGTAGACGAAATTCAAACTTCAGAGACTGGTCAAGCAGGGGGTCAAACTAATCCTGAAACTGAAAGTCCTCAACAGACAACACAAAAAAGTGCAGTTGACGTAACTCAAATTTCCGGAGATGTACAACCATGGGATCGGAATAATCCTGAAGGAACATCAACTGAAATCACTGAAGAAGAAACAGAAATTTCTGAGAATGCCTCTTCAGATGAAATTGGCGAAACAACGGAGAGAAACCCAGTGGACAGAACTCATACTTCAGAAAATGGTCGACCTGAAGGTCAAACTAATCCTGATGAAATATCAACTCAACAACCAGGAGATAAAACTGAAATTCCCGAACGTAAAACGCACAAAAAAATTATTGGCGTAACTCTAATTTCTGAAAATGGAAAACCCAGCGATCGAAGTCATCCCGAAAAAACATCAACTCAAACAACTGGAGAAGACACGGAAACTTCTGAGAATGTCACTTCAGAAGAAATTAGCGAAACAACAGAAAGCAGTCCAGTAGACGAAACTCAAACTCCAGAAAGTGGTCAATCATATCAAACTAATCATTATAGAATATCAACTCAAAAACCGGAAAATCATCCTGAAATTTCTGAAAAGAAAAGGACCCCAGTTGACGCAACCCAGATTTCCGAAAATGAACAAACAAGAGATCACAGTAATCTTGAAGAAACATCAACTGTAACATCTGAGGAAGACACCGAAACTTCTGAGAATGTCAGTTCAGAAAGAATTAGCGAACCAACGAAAACGAATCCAGTAGACGAAATTCAAACTTCAGAGAATGGTCAACCAGGAGGTCAAAGTAATCCTGAAACTGAAATTCCTCAACAGACAACACAAAGAACTGCAGTTGACGTAACTCAAATTTCCGGAGATGGACAACCAGGGGATCGGAATAATCCTGAAGGAACATCAACTGAAATCACTGAAGAAGAAACAGAAATTTCTGAGAATGCTACTTCAGATGAAATTGGCGAAACAACGGAAAGAAACCCAGTGGACAGAAATCAAACTTCAGAAAATGGTCAACCTGAAGGTCAAACTAATCCTGATGAATTATCAACTCAACAACCAGGAGATGAAACTGAAATTCGCAAACATGAAACGCCCAAACATGAAACGCCCAAAAAAATTATTGGCGTAACTGTAATTTCTGTTAATGGAAAACCCGGCGATCGAAGTCATCCTGAAAAAACATCAACTCAAACAACTGGAGATGACACGGGAACTTCTGAGAATGTCACTTCAGAAGAAATTAGCGAAACAACTGAAAGGAGTCCAGTAGACGAAACTCAAACTTCAGAAAGTGGTCAATCATATCAAACTAATCATGATAGAATATCAACTCAAAAACCGGGAAATGAACCTGGCATTTCTGAAGAGAAAACGACTCCAGTTGACGTAACTCAGATTTCCGAAAATGAAGAAACAAGAGATCAGAGAAATCTTGAAGAAACATCAACTGTAACATCTGAGGAAGACGCCGGAACTTCTGATAATGTCACTTCAGAAAAAATTAGCGAACCAACACAAATGAATCCAGTAGACAAAATTCAAACTTCAGAAAAGGGTCATCCAAATGGTCAAACTAATCCGGAAACTGAAATTCCTAAACAGACAACACAAAGAACTGCAGTTGATGTGACTCAGATTTCCGGAGATGGACAACCAGGGGATAATAATAATCCTGAGGAAACATCAACTGGAATTACTGAAGAAGAAACAGAAATTTCTGAGAATATCACTTCAGATGAAATTGGGGAAACAACGGAAAGAAACCCAGTGGACAGAACTCAAACTTCAGAAAATGGTCAACCTGAAGGTCAAACTAATCCTAATGAAATATCAACTCAAAAAACGCCCAAAAAAATTATTGGCGTAACTCTAATTTCTGAAAACGGAAAACCTGGCGATCGAAGTCATCCTGAAAATACATCAACTCAAACAACTGGAGAAGACACGGAAACTTCTGAGAATGTCACTTCAGAAGAAATTAGCGAAACAACTGAAAGGAGTCCAGTAGATGAAACTCAAACTTCAGAAAGTGGTCAATCATATCAAACTAAACATGATAGAATATCAACTCAAAAACCGGGAAATGAACCTGACATTTCTGAAGAGAAGAGGACTCCAGTTAACGTAACTCAGATTTCCGAAAATGAACAAACAAGAGATCAGAGTAATCCTGAAGAAACATCAACTGTTACATCCGAGGAAGACACAGAAACTTCTGAGAATGTCACTTCAGAAAGAATTAGCGAACCAACGAAAACGAATCCAGTAGACAAAATTCAAACTTCAGAAAATGGTCAACCAAATGGTCAAACTAATCCGGAAACTGAAATTCCTCAACAAACAACACAAAGAACTGCAGTTGACGTAACTCGAATTTCCGGAGATGGACAACCAGGGGATCGCAATAATCCTGAAGGAACATCAACTGAAATCACTGAAAAAGAAACAGAAATTTCTGAGAATGCCACTTCAGATGAAATTGGTGAAACAACGGAAAGAAACCCAGTGGACAGAACTCATACTTCAGAAAATGGTCAACCTGAAGGTCAAACTAATCCTGATGAAATATCAACTCAACAACCAGGAGATAAAACTGAAATTCCCGAACATAAAACGCACAAAAAAATTATTGGCGTAACTGTAATTTCTGTAAATGGAAAACCCGGCGATCGAAGTCATCCTGAAAAAACATCAACTCAATCAACTGGAGAAGACACGGGAACTTCTGAGGATGTCACTTCAGAAGAAATTAGCGAAACAACTGAAAGGAGTCCAGTAGACGAAACTCCAACTTCAGAAAGTGGTCAGTCATATCAAACTAATCATGATAGAATATCAACTCAAAAACCGAGAAATGAACCTGAAATTTCTGAAGAGAAAAGGACCCCAGTTGACGTAACCCAGATTTCCGAAAATGGACAAACAAGAGACCAGAATAATCCTGAAGAAAGATCAACTGTAACATCTGAGGAAGACACCGAAACTTCTGAGAATGTCACTTCAGAAGGAATTGGCGAATCAACGAAAACGAATCCAGTAGACGAAATTCAAACTTCAGAGACTGGTCAACCAGGGGGTCAAACTAATCCTGAAACTGAAATTCCTCAACATACAACGCAGAAAAGTGCAGTTGACGTAACTCAAATTTCCGGAGATGGACAACCAGGGGATCGGAATAATCCTGAAGAAACATCAACTGAAATCACTGAAGAAGAAACAGAAATTTCTGAGAATGCCACTTCAGATGAAATTGGCAAAACAACTGAAAGAAATCAAGTGAACGGAACGGAAACTAAAAAAAATGGTCAACCTGAAGGTCAAACTAATCATAATAAAATATCAACTCAAAAACCGGGAAATGAACCTGTCATTTCTGAAGACAAAAGGACTCCAGTTGACGTAACTCAGATTTCCGAAAATGAACAAACAAGAGATCAGAGTAATCCTGAAAAAACATCAACGGTAACATCTGAGGAAGACACCGAAACTTCTGAGAATGTCACTTCAGAAAGAATTAGCGAACCAACGAAAACGAATCCAGTAGACAAAATTCAAACTTCAGACATAGGTCAACCAGGAGGTCAAAGTAATCCTGAAACTGAAATTCCTCAACAGACAACTCAAAGAACTGCAGTTGACGTAACTCAAATTTCCGGAGATGGACAACGAGGGGATCGGAATAATCCTGAAGGAACATCAACTGAAATCACTGAAGAAGAAACAGAAATTTCTGAGAATGCCACTTCAGATGAAATTGGCGAAACAACGGAAAGAAACCCAGTGGACAGAACTCAAACTTCAGAAAATGGTCAACCTGAAGGTCAAACTAATCCTGATGAAGTATCAACTCAACAACCAGGAGATGAAACTGAAATTCCTGAACATAAAACGCCCAAAAAAATTATTGGCGTAACTTTTATTTCTGAAAATAGAAAACCCGGCGATCGAAGTCATCCTGAAAAAACAACAACTCAAACAAATGGAGAAGACACGGAAACTTCTGAGAATGTCACTTCGGAAGAAATTAGCGAAACAACTGAAAGGAGTCCAGTAGACGAAACTCAAACTTCAGAAAGTGGTCAATCATATCAAACTAATCATGATAGAATATCAACTCAAAAACCGGGAAATGAACCTGACATTTCTGAAGAGAAAAGGACTTCAGTTGACGTAACTCAGATTTCCGAAAATGAACAAACAAGAGATCAGAGTAATCCTGAAGAAACATCAATTGTAACATCTGAGGAAGACGCCGAAACTTCTGAGAATGTCACTTCAGAAGGAATTAGCGAACCAATGAAAACGAATCCAGTAGACAAAATTCAAACTTCAGAAAATGGTCAACCAAATGGTCAAACTAATCCGGAACCTGAAATTCCTCAACAGACAACACAAAGAACTGCAGTTGACGTAACTCAAATTTTCGGAGATGGACAACCAGGGAATCGGAATAATCCTGAAGGAACATCAACTGAAATCACTGAAGAAGAAACAGAAATTTCTGAGAATGCCACTTCAGATGAAATCGGCGAAACAACGGAAAGAAACCCAGTGGACAGAACTCAAACTTCAGAAAATGGTCAACCTGAAGGTCAAACCAATCCTGATGAAGTATCATCTCAACAACCAGGAGATGAAACTGAAATTTCCGAACATAAAACGCCAAAAAAAATTATTGGCGTAACTCTAATTTCTGAAAATGGAAAACCTGGCGATCGGAGTCATCCTGAAAAAACCTCAACTCAAACAACTGGAGAAGACACGGAAGCTTCTGAGAATGTCACTTCAGAAGAAATTAGCGAAACAACTGAAAGGAGTTCAGTAGACGAAACTCAAACTTCAAAAAGTGGTCAATCATATCAAACTAATCATGATAGAATATCAACTCAAAAACCGGGAAATGAACCTGACATTTCTGAAGACAAAAGGACTCCAGTTGACGTAACTCAGATTTCCGAAAATGAACAAACAAGAGATCAGAGTAATCCTGAAGAAACATCAACTGTTACATCCGAGGAAGACACAGAAATTTCTGAGAATGTCACTTCAGAAGGAATTAGCGAACCAACGAAAACGAATCCAGTAGACAAAATTCAAACTTCAGAAATAGGTCAACCAGGAGGTCAAAGTAATCCTGAAACTGAAATTCCTCAACAGACAACACAAAGAACTGCAGTTGACGTAACTCAAATTTTCGGAGATGGACAACCAGGGGATAGAAATAATCCTGAGGAAATATCAACTGGAATTACTGAAGAAGAAACAGAAATTTCTGAGAATGTCACTTCAGATGAAATTGGGGAAACAACGGAAAGAAACCCAGTGGACAGAACTCAAACTCCAGAAAATGGTCAACCGGAAGGTGAAACTAATCCTAATGAAATATCAACTCAAAAACAAGAAGATGAAACTGGAATTCCTGAACATAAAACGCCCAAAAAAATTATTGGCGTAATTCTAATTTCTAAAAATGGAAAACCTGGCGATCGAATTCATCCTGAAAATACATCCACTCAAACAAATGGAGAAGACACGGAAACTTCTGAGAATGTCACTTCAGAAGAAATTGACGAAACAAGTGAAAGAAGTCCAGTAGACGAAACTCAATCTTCAGAAAGTGGTCAATCATATCAAACTAATCATGATAGAATATCAACTCAAAAACCGGGAAATGAACCTGACATTTCTGAAGAGAAGAGGACTCCAGTTAACATAACTCAGATTTCCGAAAATGAACAAACAAGAGATCAGAGTAATCCTGAAGAAACATCAACTGTTACATCCGAGGAAGACACAGAAATTTCTGAGAATGTCACTTCAGAAGGAATTAGCGAACCAACGAAAACGAATCCAGTAGATAAAATTCAAACTTCAGTAAATGGTCAACCAAATGGTCAAACTAATCCGGAAACTGAAATTCCTCAACAGACAACACAAAAAACTGCAGTTGACGTAACTCAAATTTTCGGAGATGGACAACCAGGGGATCGGAACAATCCTGAAGAAACATCAACTGAAACCACTGAAGAAGAAACAGAAATTTTTGAGAATGCCACTTCAGATGAAATTGGCGAAACAACAGAAAGAAACCCAGTGGACAGAACTCAAACTTCAGAAAATGGTCAACCTGAAGGTCAAACTAATCCTAATGGAATATCAACTCAAAAACAAGGAGATGAAACTGAAATTCCTGAACATAAAACGCCCAAAAAAATTATTGGCGTAACTCTGATTTCTGAAAATGGAAAACCTGGCGATCAAAGTCATCCTGAAAAAACATCAACTGAAACAACTGGAGAAGACACAGAAACTTCTGAGAATGTCACTTCAGCAGAAATTAGCGAAACAACTGAAAGGAGTCCGGTAGACGAAACTCAAACTAATCATGATACAATATCAACTCAAAAACCGGGAAATGAACCTGACATTTCTGAAGAAACAGCAACTGGAACAACTGGAGAAGTCATGGAAACTTCTGAGAATGTTACTTCAGAAGAAATTAAAGAAACAATCAAAAGGAGTCCAGTGGACGAAACTTCAGAAAATGGTCAATCAGTATATCAAACTAATCATGATGGAAAATCTACTCAAAAACCAGGAAATCAACCTGATATTCCTGAAGAGAAAACAAAAAGGTCTCCAACTGACGTAACTCATATTTCCGAAAAGAAACAAACAGAAGATCAGAGTAATCCTGAAGAAACATCTACTGATGATGAAAATTCTGAAGAGGCAACACGAAGATATCCAAAGAATACTGGATATGGGAAGACAACGGCTAAGTATTCAATAGATGGCAATAAAACATCGGATACAACAAATTCAGGAGCCAATACAGTGGATAATGAAACAATCATCGTGAGCTCAGCAGATGATATTAAGACATCAGAAAATATCAAATCGGTGGACCAGACCAAGGAGAAAGGGGCGACTACTAAATATCCAACAGATATCACTGGAATTTCAAAGACTATGGAATCAGCAGATGAAACCACAGAAGAATATCCAGATGACGCCACTGTTGAAACCGAAGGGAAATCCGCTACAATATGTCAAACACATTCAGGTAATAACCTTGATAAGCACATGAACTCTTAACAATAAGACCCGAGGTACATATGAATTCGAAATGTGAACGTACTTTGGTCTTTCAAAATGATAAGATATTTGCTCTTTGTTTCGGTTATCCGAACCGAATAATATATACCTAGTATCTAAGTATTCATCCGTCGGTCGATACCCCCAAATTCAACTACTTCCGAACGACGACATATGTTCTAATTTTTCTACAGCTGTTAGATTCACCATGGTCGTGACAATAAGAAGACATCATTTGCTTATTTTTCATAGTAATCACACAAGATATTTACACCTCTTATCAAAACCATTTATGCAGTTATTCCATTCGGTTAACACTTCTATTTCTCAAAAATCTTTTTGAATTGAAAAAAAAACTCATTTTATTTTCCTCATTACTGTTTCAGATCGACCATGTTTTGAAGAAGGTTTTTTCCGTCTCAATCAATCATGCACCCAACATTACGAATGTTACTACAGTAAAAAGTGTGGAAAAATTATTTCGTCAGGAGTCTACGAGTGTCCAAATTGTCTAAAATTCAATGCTAGAAAACGTCGTTGCGATCTACCTAAATATGTACCGGAGTGTACTGCTCACAAAGAAACATATCAGAAATATCAGCAACATGTACTTTTCAGACCTGTGAAACTGTGTTCTGGTTCTGGCATTTTTCCAGATCCATCAAATGAAACAAAATATTACAAATGTGTCGACATTCTAGGAGAAAATATACATTATTTAACTTCAGTTGACTGTCCAAGCAAAACAAGATTCAACCCACAAAGCAATAAGTGTGATTTAAATTATCATTACAAACGCAATCACTACAGCCATGTGTTGGGAGCATGCAATACGGATGCATATGCCTTCCATAAGTATAGCTGTCAAAAATTCTTCAGGTGTTTTGAAAAGCAGTATCCCGTGGAACTGGAATGTCTTGATGGATATATTTTCAATGGAAAAGATTGTCAGTTAATCAAACTAACAAGTTATTGTGATTGGGGCGCTCTGAGCGACTTTCTGTATAAAAAAAAAGGAAAACTGAATTTGTGATTTGACCCCCAGGGATAGTATCAATATATAATTATAAAATAATTGATGGAATACAAGAATTATCCTGATGTAAATATATACAGTGCACCAGTAAAAATATTGTTATCATTGTAGTAATAAGTAGATATTTTGATAAACTGTAACCCAGTTTTCTGCCTGGTGCGAAAATAATTATAAAAAGATTACATTCGAAATATTGAAATATTTGAAAGAAGAAACAGATTCAACTGATGGTAGATGGTAACATGGTTCACTCTGGCACTCTGGTACAATCTAGGTAACATGTAATCTTGAGATGATTTTCAATCATGATGCTTGATTTTTTTTTTGGTTTCAGTTAATTTTTTTATTCTTTCATTTAAATTTGATGTAACTTATATCAAACTTTATATTTAAAAAGTTTAGTATATTCTAAAAACTTGAATATTACATTATGCTACAATTTAAAGCTCAATAACCTTCAGGGTAGTTTTCTACCCGGCAGGTTATTAAGCCCAATAGTTTTTTCTGTACTAATCTGAACAATTTTTTTGTGCGATTTCTGTGATATTTTTCTGGATATGATTTGGATTGTCCATAACTTTCTTGCCTCCTATGATCCAGTTCTCACTTCCGCATTTCGCATAAGACATAATGAGTTGTTTCTGGCACTTCGTTGAATTGCCTGCAGCTAAGGTTTCCATTATTAGTGTAACCTTCCCACTACGAGCCACAATTGGTTGTCTGTCACGAAGGCATGCTACAAAGGAGAAGGGGCGAGTTCGTTAAAGTTATTTATTTGGGTACCAGATAAACTGAAATGCCAGAAGTTCCCAATTATACTTTAATCATTGCCACAACTTACCAATAGAAATGAAATAAAAATGGCAAACCACAATCCCAATCAATCAGTATATTGATCACTGACACCAAAAATTAATTGAACAATGTAATCCGAATATTTGAGTAACAAGAGAGAGAGAGAGAAAGGAAGAAACAAGTTAAGCACAGGTGAGTATTCAATAAAATTGAATAGAACTGGCCAATACTTCATGAAAATCCATATTAAAAAAAATAATAATCAATACACGTGTCGCGGTTTTTGTAAAATCCTTTTAGAGTGAAAATCATACAATAAACTGTATTGATTAGTTTTTTTTTTCAATAAAATTGATGGAAATTAAACTTTCTATGTTTTTTACCACTTTCATTCGTTACTAATAATACTGCAATTTCAACTTATTAGGACATTTTCAAACAATTACAATAAACTGAAAATAAATCATAATATTACCTAGAGTAGTTATAAGGGTTAACATTATGATTTATTTTCAGTTTATTGTAAGTGTTTGAGAGTGTTCTTATATGACGAAACTGCAGTAACATTAGGTAAAAAAACGAAAGTTTTATTTCTTATTTTTCATGACTATTCTATTATTTTTCAAGTAGTGTTCGGTCTCAAAATCTTGCAATCGAAATTATAATGTTTTTCAAGTGAATCTTAATTTTTTAGTATTTAGCCTAGAGTTGCCAGCTTTAAAATTTGTACAACAAAACAGTTTGTTTTATGGAATTATTTTTATTTTATGTAGTGTTAACTAATCTTGTTTAAGTTATTTAATTTTTTCATTATTCCCAAAGATTTCCTAATCAGGGTTTTCCAGTTGGTCTTTTTATGCACGGGTCTTTTCTAATCCACTTATCCTCATAAAATCAATATTCTCGAATATCTTTTCTTGAGCAACCCGTATTTTTAAGTCTATTTCACGTAAATATTGTAAGCTACAAATACCTAGATTTTTAAATTCCTACCTATGTTAATCCAAACCTCTGTCTATCCCTACAATGTCGAATCTGACCCCTTCTCTAACTACCGATGTGAAACATTGCATTTTGCATTGCAAAATGCAATGCAAAATGTTACAGTAAAGTTGTCTTGTCTACAGTACATCTAGCTAGTTATTTTTCTTATTCTATCTTTTCACATGAGTTATTGTATTTCTTGTGTGCATTGAGCATTCATACTCACGATAAAATAATCGTGGGTCAAATCAAGTAGTTAACTACCAAGGAAAAAAAAATTAAATGATGCTAAACGTTATCCTATCTACAAGACAGACACCCTCATGACAATTGCTGGACATATACAGTTAAATGTAAGTTTCCTCAAAGTGTTCAAATAGTGGTGACTTACAGGGGTGTCACCAACCTAACCTAACCTAACCTTCAAAATTCTACACATCGTCGAAAGTCATATGCTGTGGATACAAAGCACAGACGCAATAATAAAAAAAACAAATGAATGAAATATCAACTCAATTTCCGCATAATCAATAGCAAATTGCAGCTCAGGAGAATTGAAATAAAAATAATAATCAATACTTTCTCTAATGTTTCAGGTATTGCGTATATTCCAAGCCACCAAGCACCAAGGGGAGGGCGGGGGTCGACGAAGTGTGACATTGTGTGACAAAAGGGGGTGGGAAGAGTCCTAAATTTCGTGACGTCATATTTCAAAATTAATCATAATCTAAGTGTTAATTTTAATGTACCTTGATTATAGTGTAAAATAACCGTATCATGATTTCGTGATCGCGCAAAAACATAAACTTATCCCCTCTGTTCATGCAAGTATTGTAATAAAGAAAGATAGTGAAGAGAAACCTTTAGCTGTGACACACTCTGGGCACAGTAAAAATCAACTCTGGGCCTACATATGTGACAATTCGCAGTGGAAAGCATAGACATTCATAGACTTTCTGAAATGCCTGCTTTTGAAAAATGTATGAAAACCCTGTTACTTAAGCTAGCTTTCGATGTCCGAGCGTCATTACAATCGAAGCCAGTTCCGTATGAGAGCTATTGCCCCAGTGTCGAGGAAATTTTTTGTTTGAATGATGGCGATGGTGCTGTATGGTTGGATGAAAAAGATGTTGACACAACGAATGTTTCTGACATTAACAACCCAAATAAAAACGAAGTGGCTTATTATAATTAATCTTCTTTTTGTTTTCTTTATTTCTTGTTGATTTGAAGTTAATTTTATAGAAAAAATAATTCAAATTGAAATAAAATAAATTTCGGAACTGCTGTTTCAATTCAATAGTTATTTCTAGATGTAAACTCGTAAAATGTGTGGCGTCACACTAGGGAAGGAGAGAGTCTCATAAATGTGACCGGCTGTGACAAGGACAGGGGGGGGTCAAAAATCATCAAATTCGTGTGACGCAATTTATGGATGGTCCCTAGCAGCGCGGCTCGTCAGAGGAGGCAAGGGAGGCTTGGCCTCCCCATAAAATTTGAGGCTATTCATCGCAATGAATTAAAAGATATTGACAAATAATTATTTTTATTTTTTTCTAAAAATGCTTGGGTATCATTACTTTACCATTAATTTTTGATATAAATACATACACACTATCACTCACTACGTAGTACGTACCACACTGTATCCTGCATCAACAAAACTCAAACGCACCGCTCATGAACGAATAACGAATAAACCATCCACCCGAAATAATGAATGCCATGCGTTGCAAGAGAGCCAAGCCTCCGACCGCTTTACAAAACACAGGCTCCACGAGATCGATCCAACCAGAGACATACGTCCCGATTTGTAATTCCAGTGGCAGAAATTATAGCGTTAGAGGAGGCTAGACTCCAGTTGGTCTTCGTTAGTGTACGATTGCGTGTGTTTTTTATTTAATTATTCAGACGGGAAGCCGTGACGGACCGGTACTGAAAAATATTTTGGTAAATCGTTTTGGTGTTTCTTGATAATATTTGTTATTTGTGTGTAAAATCAGTAATATAGCAGAGCTTTTTGGTAATATTTTCATTGTTTTCTTTCAATTTCAAGGTGTTTTCAGGTTTTCACTTTTCGGTAAGTTTTTTTTTTTCATTTATCATGGATAAGTTGGACGAAATTAAAAAATCTGACGATATAGTCGATTGGTTGTTGATAAATAATTTCAAGTCTCTATCTTATGATAATAAATATTACATTATTAAAACTCTGGGAAGGCCTCAACCAAATTTGATTTCAATTAAAGCGTCAGATAATCGACAAAATCGAGGATTTAATATTAGTTGGTATGATAAATGCGATTGGTTAACCGGCTCCATTAAACGAGAAAAACTTGTTTGTTGGTCCTGTGTTTTATTTTCCGTATAAACCGAATACCAAACGTGGTCTAAAATAGGATAAGTACTCCGATTTAAAAAATTTACCTGGTTCTACAGAAAGGCATTTTAAATCTAAGGATGGTTGTTAAAATTGTTTAGCAACAGCTTTAGATACAGCTTTAGATTCACAAGGAAGGCCTCTTTACCGAGTAAGAAGTCAAATTACTTGTGAAAAAATGTACAAGTTTTCAAAGGAACAAGAGGTCTTTAAAAAAGCTGATGTTGTAGTTAAAGAACTACAAACTAATGAGAGCCAGAACAAATGTTTTATGTTTGGCATGGATTTTCATTTAGAAGATGAAATAGGTATACAAACCAACGACCTGGCCTAGATCGGTAGCATATCGTAGGTTTGATTTTAAGAAATACAGCAAATACCAGCAACCAGAGGATTTTAAATGATAACATCACCTATTGGGAGTGCACCTGCAAATGCAAACTATAAGTGATATAATTTGCTATCATATATCAATGAATCAAACATTTGTTGAATCAGTTTTCATTTACAATCACATTAGGCAAACATCATCATAAAATACTGGCTGATACAACAGGTCAAACTATTATAAAAAATCAAATACAGCATAACTTAAATAAAAATAAAATTACTAAGCTACGATCAAATTATGATTCAAGGAGAAACTCATCCACAGAGTAGTATGCTTTCTGCAATAGAAAAACCTTGAGCTGCCTTTTAAAGACATTGATGTTTGAGGACTTAATGTCATCACTAAGCTTATTATATAGTTTAATCCCACAGCACATGGGGTGACTCTTTGATACTGTCAATCTTCTATAAGGCTGATAAAGTTGAGGGTTATTTCTGGTGAAATGTTCATAGATTTGCTCATTTTTAGGAATAATTGAAATATTGTTTCTTATATACATCAGAGTTTGGTAGATATACAAACAAGGCATTGTTAATACACTATAACGAATGATTAATGGCCTGCAGTTTGCACTTGAAGATGCCCCAGCCAGAATTCTGATTACCGTTTTCTGAATAACAAACACTTCATCTGCTTTAGCTGATAAGCCCCACTGTTCAAGACCATAGGAAATCACTAACTGAATTAAACTGTGGTATGAAAGCATGAGAACATCAAAAGAGACTGTTTGTTTCAACCTACGAAGTAAATATACTTATATGTTTACTGAGCTTCAGTTTGACACTATCAACATAGAATCTCCAGGTAAGTTTATAATCAATATCAACACCCAAGAATTTAGTACAATTAACTTGATGTAAAATTTCATTATTTAATCTTACCAAATAGCTTTTATCAATAGTTATATTTTTAGTAACAAAGTTGAACATTTGAGATTTGGCAGAATTTAGCAGCAGGCCATTTGTAGAACACCACTCCTCAATTTGATCAGTTACTTCATTATCTTTGACAATTACTTCGGACATAGTTTCCGCAAATACCAAGATGTTAGTGTCATCCTCAAAAATTATAGTAATGGAAGCTTTCGAACAAAATTTCGGAAGATCATTAATAAAAACCAAAAATAAGAGGTCCTAAAACAGAGCCTTGAGGTACCCCTTTTAATATACATTTACTTACAGAGTTAATTCCATTCACACAGACCAGCTGACTACGGCCGGTCAGGTAAGATCTAACCCAATTCAGGGCGTATACCATAAAACTGCAATTTGTGTAGCAGTATGTCATGGTCAACGAGGTCAAAAGCTCTGCTCAAATCACATGTGAGTCTGCTGTTTGTTGTCCAAGATTTCCAACACATGTTTAATGAGTTGATCAATTGCACCAACTGTGGATTTATTTCTTCTATAAGCATTCTGACTAGAAGAAAATAATCTGAATGATTCAAAGTAATGATATAATCTTTGATAGAAACAGTATTCAATAATCTTAGAAAACTGACTAAGTAGCGATATAGGCCTGTAAGATGCACAGTCAGATCTCGAGCCCTTATTTTTATATATTGGCAAAACCTTTGACATTTTCAGTATATCAGGAAACCTCCCCTCTATGAAAGTGGAGTTAACTATATGAGTCAAAGACTCAGAAATAACATTGGCAACGTTTTTTATAACAAGACCAGGAATTTCATCAATACCGGACGATTTTTTCTTACAAACTTTTTGGATAACTTGTCCAATTTCCATCTTAGTTGTTGGATATAAAAAAATACTTTGATGTGAAGATGACATATAATTAATATTTTTAGTATCAGGTTCGCATATGCTACTGCTAACAGTTAAAAAATACCCACTAAAAAGGTTGCATATAGCAAAATCATCAGAAAGAAGGACCCCATCTTCAGCACTTTCTGGACAAGGTATTGCATTGCCAGAATAACCAGTCTGAGTTTCCCTGATGATTTTCCAGGATTCTTTCACTTCATTATCAGCAGAAGATATTCTATTATTATTGCTAGTTTTTTTAGCATGTTTCAATTTATCCTGATATATCATTTCAAGTTCTTGATATTCCTTCCGATATAAACCAGTTTTATATACTTTGTTCAGATCAGATAACTCGGTTAACCTTCTACTAACTTCTCTCAACTCAGTAGTTATCCACCTGGAGTCACCAGATTTTTTCATCTTGACTACTTTTTTTGGAAATGAAGTATCAAAATAATAGGAAACTTTATTATAAAAACTTCAACTGAGTCATGCACTGAAGACCAATCAGTCTCCAGCAATAAACTAGAAAACTTCTCAATATTGTAGTCACTAAAACATCTCTTGTGAGTTTCTTGGTTATGGTTCAACCTGATCATAGCAGAAAGTTGCCAGCTGGAAAGTGTGATCAGATATATAGGAATGATAATGGAGTAACTAATAGGATTAAAAGTAGACAAAATATTATCAATACAAGTTGCCGAATCACCCCATATACGAGTAGGTTCACTTATAGCACTAATGTTATGTTGCTCAAGTATATTTATGAAGTCAGTTATTTGAAAAGATGAACACTCTTGTGATTTAAGCCAGCTCTCACTAATACACAGAATATCTCCAAATCAAGTGACTTATTGTAACATCCCTGTACATTGAAGTGCATCACACACAATTCAGCACAGATATCAAGTTGACATGTACTCCTGTTAACTACTCGACTGCTATTGGGCTTCGGAAAATCCTGACAACTGAGAACACCTTGGTTATCATTTGACATAACTGGAACTAAGTTGTAGTTGCAGTTTGTTTGGATGGATGAAAATTTTCTCTAAACTTAAACCTCCTGATTACGGATCCCTCCGGCCAGATGATTTGTTTGTATACTTCCAGGGCCTTGTCCAAAGAAAAAGTTACTTTGTAAGTGGAATATCGCTTACTCCTATCATTTGACATAACCGGAACTAAGTTGTAGTTGCACTTTGTTTGGATGGATGAAAATTTTCTCTAAACTTAAACCTCCTGATTACGGATCCCTCTGGCCAGATGGTTTGTTCGTATACTTCCAGGGCCTTGTCCAAAGAAAAAGTTACTTTGTAAGTGGAATATCGCTTATTCCTATCATTTGACATAACTGGAACTAAGTTGTAGTTGCAGTTTGTTTGGATGGATGAAAATTTTCTCTAAACTTAAACCTCCTGATTACGGATCCCTCTAGCCAGATGGTTTGTTCATATACTTCCAGGGCCTTGTCCAAAGAAAAAGTTACTTTGTAAGTGGAATATCGCTTATTCCTATTCCATTCTACACACTCAAATGATATTTGAGGTGCCGAATCTTTTAATAAATTCAGTAAATCTTCAGACTTTACATCAGCGCCAATACGAGAAACGTGCAATGTCCCAATTTTGGGATTGTTTTGAAATTTGCGGATTTATTGCTACCAATATGTATTTACATTGTTTTCATGTGGGGAATACCTACTGGGATTTCCACCAGTTTTTACTTCAAATTCGTTATCAGAAGACAGTTTTGTTCGGTGTGTTGTTCACCTTTTTCACTGTATGGCTATAAAGTTTTTTTGGAATATTCTCAGTTGTAGATATTTCAACTGGATTCGATTTTCTGCTACTAGATGGCAATATGGGTAAGGAATTTGAGTTAGTCAATTGTTGTTTCAATAAGTATATTAGATCTTCCTGCTATTGGGCCCTTTTTTCCAAATGAAATGACAGTTTACTCATAGATTCAAATTTGTCTTTGAGTCAGTCACTTCTTTCAACCTTTTATTACAGTAACCACAGGTTATGTTTGCACTTGTAGCATGAACATTTCCTTCAACACTATTGTTTAGTACTTTATCACTGATTCTGTTTATATAATTTTTTTAACTGGATGCTTGTCACCACTACTAGCACTTTTAAAGTAATTAACATATCAATTAGGTCATTTTTTTGGAGCTTACCTAGCTCTGTTGTTAAAATCGCAACTTCATGTTCAGCCGCCATATTGTATTATATCGCATATAATAGATAAATCATTCATAGGAGGAATATATCCAGAAGCACTTAAAATGTCGAAGTCGGCGGCTAATAACCGTAATGTTTGCTTACAATCACAAGTTGCAAAAGTCATCAATTATAGTTATTATCTGAGATTGGTGAATTTCATCGAGTACCACAAACTTATTCCTAATTGCCAACATGACTTTAGGCAGCAAAGATCAACTTCAACAGCAATAAATGAACTTTGCAGTAGCATATATACACGTGTCAATAACAAGCAAATTGCAGTTGGCTTATTTTTTTATTCAACTAGAGCATTCGATACAGTAAACCATACCTTACTCCTGGAAAAACTGCTTGGAATTGGAATTAGGGAAGTTGCCAATATATAAAAAATAGGACAGAAGTGGTAATGGTTGATTCGATGAAGTCACATCCTGCTTCTGTTTCAATGAGAGTTCCACAGGGTTCAACCTTGGCTCCAATTCTTTTTATACTATTCATGAGTGATATAGAAAATTCAAATATGTCACAACAAAAAACAATCTATGCAGATTACACAGCTCAAATGATGGCAAGAAATAATTTATCTGTTTCCGTAGAAGCAGCAAATGTGGTATCAGATGAATTCTCCAAGTGGTGTAAAAATAATAGGTTAGCAGTCAATGTCGCCAAAACGGTATTTATGATTTTCCAGCAAAAAACATTTCCTATGATTTTTGTCCTTTTATAAAAATGGATAGCAGGACCATTGAGCATGTAAGTCACTTCAAATATTTAGGTCAAACCATCGATCAAAAACTGAGCAGCATATGTTTTGTAATAAAACAGTTACGTGGGACTGTCTCACTGGAAGTGCTAAAATTAATATACTATGGACTTGTGCAGTCTATTTCATCTTACGAATGGCCCTTCTGGGAAAACTCAGCTCATGCTATGAGCATGCTATGAAAGCATTTAAACTCCAAAAAAAAGTGATAAGATGCATATCTGGACTTCGGTATAAAGAATCATGTAAGAACACTTTCACTCAGCTGTCCATACTTACTCTTTCCTGCATGTAGTAGCCGTAAATAAAAAAAAGTTAAGCTCACTACACAAAAAATAATATGTGCCATAACTACCACACGAAGGGGTAACGAATTAAAACTACCTTACTCACGTTTAGCGGTGGGACAGGACTCTGCGAGTTATCAAGGCATCATTTACTATAACATGCAGTCAAACTATTTGGAATTAAATGCAGCCTGCAAACATTTAAATCAAGACTATACACTCACCTAGTAAAGAATGCATTTTATTCTGTGCAAGAATTTATGATTTCAATGTACATGTATGTATCTATTTATATAGCCTTGTCTTCAGGTTTAGCTAGTCTGATAAAAGTTTATAAGTGTTATGTAATGCAATGCAATTGTAAAATTTTTAATGACGAATAAATTCTATTCCTCTGTGTTCTATTTTCTCTGTATTCTTTGCATTTCTCATTAACCCAGGATCTGGTTCCATAGCAATAAATATGGTTAGTTAATGGCCCACAAACAGAATATATGATCCATGCCTGCCAGTTGTTTACACTCTTCATGGTTTTCTAAGACCAGTCAAAGATGTAACTGTTGGTTTCATCAATGCCATGATTGTTCTGGTCATTTCGTTGAGTTCTCAAATTAGTGTTCCTTTCATTATCTAATCAAACCATAAATTACAATAATGTCTCGATTTGAAGTGATTTCAATATTAATGAGCAATTCATTCAGTTCTACACCATTTCACGTAATCATTTGCAATCTGCTGTTATTATTGATGAGGTGTTGGTGGTAACATGACTCAAAACTCAAACAATAACAAAGCAGACATCGCTGTTTCTTTGAAAGTGGTTAGGGTGAATTTTATTAGTTGGACTTCCATTGTCTAATATGTTTCTACTATGATTCCAAATCTATGAAAGAATAAATAAAATTGGAATGAGTAGCTAAATTATCAATTATATTAAACAATAAAATCAGAAAAGAAAATACAATAAAACGAATAAAATAAATAAAATACAAAATGACCAAACAGTAAAAAAACTGTAAAATAAAAAGAATAAAAATAAAGATAATCAAAAAATTCAAAAAAAAGATTTCAAACCAAGTGACTTCACGACATACGTCTTCAGGTCACGTTTCTGGATACTAACAACCGAATATTCATATATACAGCGTGACTCACGGTCAATGGTAGGTTAGACGTTTATGATAAACGCAATGCGGGATTTTTTGAAAAATTCACATCTTTCATTTCCTTACCTGTTCTATCGATCTAAAATGTTTTCAGCATTGTGGCGTTGCCACTTCTATCAAAAAGTCCTAGCAACTTTATTTTTTTAAATAGAACACCCCGTATATTAACACATTTTTGGAATCGTTCTTTTTATTATAATACTTTTTTGTTAATAATGTCCTATACCTATCTCTATCGGTTTTCGAGATAAGATAAATTAAACTTCACTTTTTAAGAATTTGGTTTTGGATAGAAGTGGAATTATCAAGCTAATAACAGTTTGGTTACTTTTATAAGTAATTTACAAATTGTTATCGACGGTGTTTCAAAACATTTTCCAAAATGAATGCAAATATCGATTATTCAAACGAAGTTCTTATGAAATTATTTATTACACATGAAGAAAGTGATCAAATCATTGTCAGAACTTGCAGAAAATTCAACCAAATGTATACTGATTTAACACCAATGAATGAGAGGTTTGTAAGCTAACAAAAAATCTCCGCAACAATGGTTCAAAGTTTCCAGGGAACGACTGTACCAAAAATCAGACATTTCTAGGTGAAACGTAAGATTTTTTGAGCTAGTTACGCTAGTTATGGAATCTCTCTGCAGTTGATTCAGTGGGATGTTCGCTGCGCCACCTGCAGAAAGAGCCAGGAGACAACTCCACAAGCATACTCTGGGGTGGGAGTCGGAATAATGATTATTACTCCGGAGAAGTGCATTATGACATGCTCATGATTGCCCCTTTCCTCTCATGGAAAAAAACAACAACTAACCCAGCTAATGCCACGCAGAGAGTTGAAGTAAAACCATGACTATGACCATAAAACTGTGACGTTACACAGGTACCTGATGGTTTTACTTCAACTCTCTGCGCGGCATTAACTGGGTTAGTTGTTGTTTTTTTCCATTGGGTATCTGCCATACGTACCTACAAAGTCATAGGTCTGCATGAGAGGAAAGGGGCAACCATGAGCATGTCATAATGCACTTCTCGGGAGTAATAATCATTATTCCGACTCCCACCCCAGAGTATGCTTGTGGAGTTGTCTCCTGGCTCTTTCTGCAAGTGGCGCAGCGAACATCCCACTGAATCAACTGCAGAGAGATTCCATAACTAGCTAGAAACGTGTCTGCGGTTTGCTCCTTTTTTGAAGGTTATGTCCACAAATTTTCCCTTGTCATATATATATATATATATATATATATATATATATATATATATATATATATATATATATATATATATATATAGAAATATTTCTCAACATTTCAGGTGGGTTCACTCAGTTGAAGCAGGAAGCACCTCAATCTGTTGATGAACCTGTTGCAATCAAAATACCAATAAATAACAAATGTAATAATACTATGTTTAACACTTCAAAAATTTTTCAGCTCACAAAACATCAATCTTGAAATTTAGCAATATGTTCTCTGACTAGCAATAATGCATGAATATCAGAACACGACTCTGGATTAAAAAATCACACAAATTACGCTCTGAAATGTCTGATTGAATAGCTGATACTACAATTTCATCTTCACTTTAAATCAATTCTAATAACCTTCTAATTATGGAAATAATTCACATATACATATGTCTTAATTTGGAAAAGTTCGAACTTTTAATCTTTGACATAAATACCTGGTTTCTCTCCTTCTGTGTGTGCACTTCAGTATGTGCACAGTATGTTTTACCATTAAATTACTCAGCGGAATTCGGGAACTGCACTTTGAACAACTGGAAGATATGGTAGACAATACTTTCCGTTTTTTCCCAGTTTTTAGATTTACTTTCACGGTAGGTTGTACTAATTTCTGTTCAATTTCAATCAACAGTTTGTGTTATACCTGTTTTTTGACTTTTTTTCAATTGATTTTGTATAAATTTCTGGAGCATTAATGAAACGTGGCTTTCCCCTTGATACAAACATCTAAATTTAGCTAGATTTCGCGTTTATCAACTCACAAATTTTGTATATCTCTACTTATTTATCTGAATAATTTTGATTGATGCAACTAATTTTCCTTTATTTTCAGTATTTTAATATTAACATTTCTTTACAAAAAAAAAATATATATATATAAATATATATATATATATATATATATATATATATATATATATATATATATATATATATATATATATATATATATATATATATATATATACAGGGTCCTGCAACAGTGGCGCGGTGTTCCATATCTCTATATAGGAAGCAGATAGGAATCTAATTTTCTATAATATTACCTTATTGCTCGAGCTCGACAAAATAAAAATATTGGCGGTCACACAGGGTGTTCGATTTTTTCTGGGCGGATCCCAACTGTGTCTTTTTAAATGGCAACCTATATTTTTTATCGCTTTTTCGGTTTCTTCATAGAAAATAAAATAAACTTTATGTATATCTGCACTTCGAAAATATTGATGGTTTTCGAGATATCTAGCATGAAAGTTTTTTTTTCCAATATTCGTCACTCAGAATATTTGAAATTATAAAGTGGTGCCAAGTCCAGTTGAAATTTTTTTTTGGTCGAATATTCTACATTGGTAACTCTCTCAAACGATATATCTGAAATCGACCTGTGATATACAGGGTATGAAAAACCGCTTGCCAAATATTGTAAATGAAAATTTGCAAAATCTCCCTTATATTAAATGGAACACCCTGTATATTATTGATCCATAAGAAGCGCCAACGAAACCTCTACAAATTTCATTAAGTATTCCCTATGGCTAAGTTCAATAGTTTTTCTTAAATGAGCATTTCTTTCGAAAAATGGTCATTTTTTCAAAGCGAAATCCATTTGACGACTGATAAGAATATACAAAAAATACCCTTTCCTTAAAATATCGCCCATTCCTAAAATTACCTGTTGCTAGATAAACAAGTTGCGAATTACACCACAAAATGGACATTCTTGAATAGTTACAATAATTTCAAAAATCTCGGAATTTGTGCCATATTCTTTCGGTCTAAAACAACCTTTCAGCGAATGAAATATTTATTGGAAATCAAGTAGTCTGGCAAATGACAGAACAAAATATTTGGCTGCAAATGAATATTGAAATTTTTAGTCAATCGTGAAGTTGAACTGTCGGTATAATTTCATCAGAATGTTGTTATCAAAAAGTGATTTGATTGATATGATTTTCATATTAGGTGAATCAGACAGGAATTGTTTATTGGCAAGTAGAATTTATTTTCAACGGTATCCAGATAGAAGGCATCCAGATGAAAGATCTTTCCGAAAGGTCTTGGGACGATTCGTTGAAACTGGATCTATTAATTATTCCAAACATGAGCGCATCAAGCCAGCTACTAATGAAGATAATGAATTGCAAGTTCTTCTTGCTGTTGAAGAAGATCCTAGTAGGAGTCAACGACAAATTGGGGAAATAGTGGATATAAGTGAGAGATCAGTGCAACGAGTATTGAAGAAACATCGCTTGCATCCAACCACGTTCAGTTACATCAAGAACTACTGTATGCTGATTTCGAGAAAAGAGTGAGATTTTGCAATTGGGCCATGAACAAAATTCGTCGAAATGAATATTTTTTCAATAATATTTTATGGTCGGATGAATCGACATTCCATAAAAATGGATTTGTAAATCGACATAATTACCATTATTATGCGACAGAAAATCCTCACTTATTGAGACAGGTGGATTATCAACATAGGTGGTCGATAAATGTCTGGGGAGGCATCATTGGAGAATATGTAATTGGTCCATACTTTTTTGAGGGACATATGAATGGTGCAATGTATCTCAATTTCTTACGAAATGATTTACCAGGTTTGTTAGATGATATTCCTCTTGACCTCCGCAATAGAATGTGGTTACAACATGATGGTGCACCTGCTCACTATTCGGCAGAAGTGAGAGATCATCTAAATGAAGTATTTCCCAATAAATGGATAGGACGGAATGGGCCTGTACGGTGGCCCGCTAGATCACCAGATTTGACGAAACTAGATTTTTTCTTATGGGGATACATAAAAAATATGGTTTACGTTGAGCCACCAACTTCTCCCGAAAATATGCGACTTAGAATAACGAATGCTTTTCGCAGCATTACACCAGCTGTCTTGCGCAGGGTAGAACAGTCTTTCAAACATAGACTTCAGCTCTGCATTCAAGAAAATGGAAGACATGTTGAACATATTTTATAAAAGTTTCATTATCAACCTTAATTAAACTCTCCCTTTTGTAGTTTTGTAATTTGCCAGTTGACAAATTTGAATATCTAGAACTCAAGCTCTGAATGAATATAATAACATGAAAAAAATAGTTATTTATAATGTTTCTTTCTTTTAACTTGTTTGGTTTGATATTGCACGATTAATGAGTGAAATTCTGCATCCAATGAAAAAATAATTTTCCATTTAGCAAAAAGTGATAGGTACATACATTTATTTCGTTAAAAAATATTTGTTTGGACACCTTCTAATGTACAAAATTGAAACAAGATATCTTTCGTATATTTTTATCAGTCGTCAAATGGATTTCACTTTGAAAAAATGACCATTTTTCGAAAGAAATGCTCATTTAAGAAAAACTATTGAACTTAGCCATAGGGAATACTTAATGAAATTTGTAGAGGTTTCGTTGGCGCTTCTTATGGATCAATAATATACAGGGTGTTCCATTTAATCTAAGGAAGATTTTGCAAATTTTCATTTACAATATTTGGCAAGCGGTTTTTCATACCCTGTATATCACAGGTCGATTTCAGATATATCGTTTGAGAGAGTTACCAATGTAGAATATTCGACCAAAAAAAAATTTCAACTGGACTTGGCACCACTTTATAATTTCAAATATTCTGAGTGACGAATATTGGAAAAAAAAACCTGTCATGCTAGATATCTCGAAAACCGTCAATATTTTCGAAGTGCAGATATACATAAAGTTTATTTTATTTTCTATGAAGAAACCGAAAAAGCGATAAAAAATATAGGTTGCCATTTAAAAAGACACAGTTGGGATCCGCCCAGAAAAAATCGAACACCCTGTGTGACCGCCAATATTTTTATTTTGTCGAGCTCGAGCAATAAGGTAATATTATAGAAAATTAGATTCCTATCTGCTTCCTATATAGAGATATGGAACACCGCGCCACTGTTGCAGGACCCTGTATATATATATATATATATATATATATATATATATATATATATATATATATATATATATATATATATATATATATATATATATATATTGATATTGATAATGCAATCTGAGATGATGGCGAAACGTCGACTATCGAATAGTACACAACGGATGAACACCCGGAAAAACAACACATCATATATATATATATATATATATATATATATATATATATATATATATATATATATAGAAATATTTCTCAACATTTCAGGTGGGTTCACTCAGTTGAAGCAGGAAGCACCTCAATCTGTTGATGAACCTGTTGCAATCAAAATACCAATAAATAACAAATGTAATAATACTATGTTTAACACTTCAAAAATATATATATATATATATATATGGTGAATAAATACGGAAATGTTACAGAGTAAAATCAAAAGGTTCAAAGTCTGTTCTCAACCTCATAACCAACGTTTCTTCTTCTTTCTTTTCTAACAAACATTCTTTCCATTCAGTCCTATTGGAAACATTCAGGATCGGTCCTGAAGCAAGAATTTCTCTAGCAAAATTCAAAGGAAATTGAGTAGACTTTTCAATCTTTGTATACATCAAAGTACCATCTGGTAGTTCAACGGTGAAATATGGTGCTTTTGGAGGCAGTACCTGATCTAAACGATTATGATTATCAAGAATGTCCAATCTGAATCCCTGGCATTCTGATTCTTCCTGAAATATACACATTTGTAAAGAAGATTATCAAAATCTGTTTTTGACTTACTAAAAATATGTCTTTTAAATTCTTCATAGCATTTTTCGGTATGGGAACTGCCTGAAGTTGCATGTGAGAAGTTTTGTAGTTTCTTTCAAAAAATACTGGAATTTTTCCATCTCGGTCATAAAACTTGCGAAGGGAATCCTTGAATTTCTCAATTTCTTCCAATACCTCTATTGGTTGACCTATGCTACTCTGGTAGTGCTCTATTGGACATATAAGAAAATGTTCCTCCACAAGGGCACCTGAAATTATAAATGCACTATATGAACAAAAAGATATATATATATATATATATATATATATATATATATATATATATATATATATATATATATATATATATATATATATATATAGTGCGATTTTTAATCCAAGGGGTACATATTCCTATCATAACCATAACTGTCATACCTCTTCCCCCACCTCTCGGTGACTATCACCCAAACAATATGAATGGGGAAAGTAGTAAGTGTGACACATCGTTAAAAAGGTAATTTCATAAGGAATTAAGCCATGTCAATTTTAGCTACCTAACTTTCGATTTTGGCGCCT